>NC_134474.1:64874370-64894370 GCF_964194025.1 Convolutriloba macropyga
TTTCTTTCTCTATGAATTAGTATTGACTTGTAAAAACTTAACAACAAAAATTTTATGGAAGTAAGCCTAATCTTATATAATTGAATCTAGTTGTTGCAAGTGGTTGCAATATAACGAGTTTCCGACTTTTTTTCCTAAACTAAAGCAAACACCCTAACTTCGGAAAAGAAAACGGAGGACTACCAAGTTTTTGTTTTTCAATCTCCGACTATCTCATCAGTATAAGGCCAGTATTTTGAAGGTAATTTTTTTGCCATACAAAACTGCATTCCCAACTAATATTTGCCAGAATTTAGGATCACCTGTAAAAAACTATGAAAAAGTTTTCAAACGGTAAAGTTTCCCCTTCATTGAAGAGGTTTACGCGTAACAAAAAAATTTGATACATGTAAATATTTAATGGAAAAAATTAGAAAGCAAACGAAAACTATAAAAGCAAGTTATTTAGTTAGATAAATCATTTTAAAGCATTCAACAACTGCAAACCAGACGCTTTGATTGGAGTCAAGCAAATTGTTTTCCAAACTAATTTTTTGCAAAATATTTCAAACAAATTAGAAGTGTAAGTTTCTATTTTTCTCATTAATTTTTTCAACAGCAGTTTAAATATAGAAAAATACCAAGCGGAACGTCTAAATGTATTCGCTTTTCCTTTTCATCTCTAAAAATAACTGGCTCCTTTTTTCGGAATTTTTAAAATCAAGCGTACACTTATTGTTTCCATGATTAATTGTGTTAGTGAATTTCAATCAGGTCTTGTGAGCTCACAAAATTTAAAAACCACAAAAGCTTATACAAGGTCAAGATCATTGATTTCATAGATAGTATTTCTTAGGAATCTTAAGTGAATAAGTTAAGTGATTAAATTCCTTGTATGGCAAAAGTTACAATATATGATCCGTGGACGAGTCTTTTTAGAAGGTTTTTTCAAAGTGTTAATCAGTAATCAAATATTAATATACCGTTTTCTGTTTTAGATGAAGACTTTCAACTGTGACGAGTGCTCGAAGAAGTACAGCAGGAAAGAGAAACTAATGCATCATATGGAGAAGGAGCATAACACAAAATTGGAAAAAACAGCAAGCTATGAATGTGGACAATGTAATAAGAAGTTCACTCAGAGCAGGAACTTGATTCAGCATTTGAAAACAGTTCATGGAAGTCAGACGTACACAAAGTGCAAGCATTGTACACAAATTTATGGCGACACTTCATCGTGGCTAGACATGAGGAAGAAGCTCATGGTACTCACAGAGAGGTTTCCGAGAAGACTGAATGCAATTTGGAGCTACAAGAGAAACAAGCTATTGGAAAGTTTTTTCAGACATTCTGGATACAAGCGGACAACCAAATTGATGTCTTTAATTTTGTTACGGAGCATCTCGAAGACCTTAAATTATTTATGAGAAACAAAATAGCAGAGCTTGGACCTTTGAAAATTCAGCTCTCTGTTTTTGTACAGATGTTGAAACCAACAGATGATACCAAAGTCGGCTGTCATGCAAATACAAAGTCAAAAGTTCTAACAACAGAACCATCAGATGATGAAATTTTTGAAATGGTTGATCAAATGAAGAATTCAATCCAATTTTTTTCAACCGGTGGAAGTGGATTTGTTGTTCAGAAAGTTGATCACTTGGATATTAACATTAACAAATTTAAACCTATCAGAGGAAGCAGTTACATTGCTACACCAGCTGCCCTAGTTGGAAACAATTTTCTCCTAAATATTCGAAACAATGACAACAAATGTTTTGCATACTCAGTGCTTGCAGCAATGTGTCCAGAGAACAAGAGCCGAGAGAGGCAAAACAAATACAAGCCAAATTTGCACAAACTGAATTTTGACAGCATTGAGTTCCCCATGTCTTTGACGGATGTTCCGAAGTTTGAGAAACAAAACAATATTGGAATTAATGTTTTTGGTTTCAAGAAAAACAAAAACTTGCCGCTTTACTTAACCAAAATAAAAACGGAAAAAATTATTCCTTTGTTGCTGCTGACCGATGGACTGATCAGCCACTACTGTTTGATCACAAACTTTCACGCTTTCATGGCTCCGCAGTTTGGAAAAAAGAATCATAACCGATATAAGTACTGCGAACGTTGCCTTCATGGATTTTGGAATTCAACGGCACTGGAGAAACATTTGGATTTATGTGGGGAGCATAAAGCTGTTCATATTAGTATGCCAATGGAAGACTCAACAATTGAATTTACAAACTGGCATAAAACGTTTTCAGTTCCCTAAGTGATTTATGCCGACACAGAGGCTGTCAGCCTTAAGCACGACACTTGTCGTCAAAATCCTTATAACAGCTACACCTTGAACAAAGAAACTCAGAATCCTTGTGCAATAGGTTTTTGTGCTGTTGATAAAACTGGTGGAAGTGATTATTATGGTTTTGAAGGTGAGAAATGCATCGAAGAGTTTTTTCAGTGGCTCAGAGAGAACGCCAAATCTATTTCTGAGAGAAAACAGAAGCATAGACGTCTCATAATATCTGATGAAGAACGAATGAGAATGATTGATCAGGGTAAAAGATGTGTTATTTGTCAGAGGAGTTTAAACGACGAAAAAGTAATCCATCATGATCACTTTACTGGTGAAATATACGGAGTTGCACACAACAGCTGCAATCTGAAGCTTCGTACGCAGACTTTAACGCCTATTTCTTTCCACAACCTTAGTAAATATGACGCACATCATCTATTGAAATACATTGAAACATCTTTGTTCCTGTTGGTAAAAGCAAAGATGACAAGCTACTATATGAAGAATTTCGTTTCATTGACAGCTATCGTTTTTTATCCGGGAGTCTTGACACTCTGGTTACAACACTCGAAACAAAGGACTATTGTCAATTATCTAAACATTTTCAAAAATATTGCGACATTTTGCAAAAGAAAGGAGTTTTCCCATATTCGTTTCTCGATAGCTTTGAGAAACTCTCTGAAAAATCGTTGCCTCAATATGGTGATCAGTGGATAAATTCATTGTCTGGTCAAATTGATGTTTCTGAGGAGGATGTTCAGCATGCTAACAAAGTTTGGAATATGTTTGGCTGCAAAAGCTTTGGTGACTATCTCATGTTGTATCTCAAAACTGATGTCATTCTTCTGACTGACGTGTTTGAAAAATGCCGAAGACTCTTTGATCAGGTATATGGATTAGACCCCTGTCATTACTATAGTGCACCTAATATTTCATGGGATGAAATGCTGAAAACAACTAAAGTGAAGTTGGACTTGCTCTCTGATATAGATATGCTGTTGTTTTGTGAGAGATCCATCCGTGGAGGATTGAATGGAATTGGTGAGAAACGGTACATGAAAGCTAACAACAAGTACTTGAATGACTTTGATGAAGGAAAACCAAGCACGTATGGACTTTTTCTGGATGTCGTTAACTTATATGGTGGAACAATGATGAAAAAACTGCCAACCGGAGGATTTGAATGGTCAGACATCAGTTTGGAAAAGATCATGCAAACATCTGACGAAAGTGATGTTGGGTACTTTGTAATGGTTGATTTGAACTAACCTAGCAACTTACATGACTGTCACAATGATTTCCCTCTGGCTGCTGAGAAGTTAAAAATCGATGCTGAGATGCTTTCTCAGTATCAGGTAGAATTGGGAAACAAGACCAGTCATATCCCAAAGCTTCTGGAAACGCTTCAGTCAAAGCAAAATTATGTATGTCATTATTCAGTTCTGAAATTTTTTTGTCAACAGGGGCTCCAAGTAACCAGACTACATAAGACTCTGAAGTTCAACCAGAATGACTTCATGAAGTGCTATATTGAGCAGAATACATACGAAGTTGCGACAGCAACCCGGTATTAGCACTTTCGAAAAAAACTTTTTCAAATTGTTGAACAATTCATGCTTCGGAAAGACGATGGAAAATTTGAGATGTCGATACAAGATGGTATTTGTTGAAAATGAGGAGAAAGCAAAATTTTACTGCAACAAGTACAATTTTGAGAAGTTCACTATATTTCGAGAGAACCTTGTTGGGATCACTCTTAGCCAGAAAGAGATCAAGTGGAATAAACCAACTTATCTGAGTGCTGCTATTTTGGATCTGTCAAAACTACACCTGTACAGGTTTCATTATGAAGAAATGCGGCCTTTGTTTGACAAAAAAGCTCGAGTGATGTATCGTGACACTGATTCTCTCTTTTATGAAATTGAGACGGATGACATTTACGAAGATCTCAAACAGCTGAAACACGTACTTGATTTGAGTGATTACCCCAAGGATCATTACTTACATAGTGAATTGAACAAAAAAGTGCCACTTAAATTATCAGATGAGCTGAATGGTGACATTGTGATGGAAGCAGTTTTTCTGAAACCAAAAGCTTACTCTGTAAAAACTTTGCAGAAAGTCAAACAAAGTGCCAAGGGTGTGAGCAAACAAGTGAAAAAGACACTTCATCATGATAAGTTCAAAGAACTGCTAAAATCAAAATCACCATTGAGAAAACTAGTAACATCTATAACTCGTGACAAACACACAGTCAACCCAACAGAGTCTAACAAAATTGCTTTGAGTGCATTTGACGATAAACGTTATTATCTGAGTGACGGTATAAGCTCATACGCGTATGGACACTACAAAATTGGTCACAAGCGGAAACAGCCCTCGGAAAAACCTCAAAAGTCCTATATTGAGATCAGTAAATGTGAAACCGCCAGAGATTTAACTGAACAACTTGATACTGAGATTGAAGAAACCTTTTCACCACCTGATCCTGGGTTCTGGAAAACTTCTCAAATTGAATCCGATGAGGAAGAAATATTTGATTTCGATGCAGCTCCAAAAGAAAAGCCGTTCTCAAGATGTCCTTATATCGATTTCGAAGCAGAGGAAGAGCCGCCTGCAAAGAAGCAACGCATGTCCAGCAAGCGTTAAACATTGACGATGCTGCCCAACTCCACCCCGGTTGGGAGTCTCAAGAAGTTCTGACGAGGAGATACAATAACCTGCGACTGCTCCGCGCAGGAGCTTCTTGTGACAATAACAGCTTTTATAGGGGATAGCTGCCCAACTCCACCCCGGTTGGGAGTCTCAAGAAGTATTGACGAGGAGATACAATAACCTGCGACTGCTCCGCGCAGGAGCTTCTTGTGACAATAACAGCTTTTATAGGGGATAGCTGCCCAACTCCACCCCAGTTGGGGTCTCAAGAAGTATTGACGAGGAGACACAAAAACCTGCGAATGCTCCGCGCAGGAGCTTCTTGTGACAATAACAGCTTTTATAGGGGATAGCTGCCCAATTCCACTCCGGTTTGGAGTCTCAAGAAGTATTGATGAGGAGATACAATAACCTGCGACTGCTCCGCGCAGGAGCTTCTTGTGACAATAACAGCTTTTATAGGGGATAGCTGCCCAACTCCACCCCGGTTGGGAGTCTCAAGAAGTATTGATGAGGAGATACAATAACCTGCGACTGCTCCGCGCAGAAGGTTCTTGTGACAATAACAGCTTTTATAGGGGATAGCTGCCCAACTCCACCCCGGTTGGGAGTCTCAAGAAGTATTGACGAGGAGATACAATAACCTGCGACTGCTCCGCGCAGGAGCTTCTTGTGACAATAACAGCTTTTATAGGGGGTTCCAAGCTTTTCCACATGTCCATACAACACAAATAGATGTTGACGAAGATGCTGACGGAGAAGCAGTTTTAAATGGGTACAATAATAAAACTTAAAACAATGACTTAAAACTGAGAATTGTGTCTTAAATTTTTTTAGATGCTTGTTATAAGTAGTTTGTTTGTTCTTAACATTGCTTTATTAATTTAATTTCTTAGTTTGTTTCATTTCTACAACTAAAGCAAAATAATAGTTCCAAGCTATCTGTTAACAGCATAGTTTTTTGTTTCCTCGGACTCAATAAATAACCATCAAGAGACAAGATAATGTTTGAGTAAATAACCCATAAAAAAGGTACCTCTCTATTTCAAAATGAAGTTGAGGTACGTGTTTTACATATTCAGGCAACAATCCTAAACTAAAAGGGAATAATTGCCAAGAACTTTTCATCCGCGCGCATGATCGAACATGTTTGGGGAAAATCAGCCAAAAAGTGAGTCAGGGTGTATAGGTTTGTTACTACTATCGTGTTATGCTTAATTGCAAAACTGTTAAACGTTTTTTATAACAAATTTATTACTGCGAAGGACGACTTTGAAATAGGCTTTTCATTTTGGTCTAAATGATACTATCAACGTTTTTTGGTACAGCAAACGTAGTCGAAATTGTCGAAGTTGAGTTATATATATAGGCGTAGAGAAGACGAACTTATATTGTCATTGCGTTTTCCACGATTGACCATAACAGGCATCGTGTAAAATAATGTACATCTAAGCTTTGAACCTACTTTGAACTAACTTTGCTAACTGTCACCAAACTGCACACATGCTTATAACCCCGATTTTGATAAACTGTCAAACAATTTTATGACAAAATCAAATACATTTACTAGAAAGCTCCGCCATTTGCCGCATAATGAGTTAATTTTTTAATTAAGTACAACAAAATTGTTTTAAATTTTGAAATACACAATAAGAATCAAAACTTGGAGCACAAAATGGATGAGGCAGAAAACTCGATCAAGCACAGTTGCAAATGTCTTCCAAATAAGATTATGGTAACTAGAATCGGATATAATAAAACGGCTTGACAGTTGTTCAAAACGATAATCGTCTTTTTGAATTGATTTTGCATGTGTTGTTTTGATTTCGTCTTGCTTGGTAACTGTTTCGTTTTCTCCACTCGGCACTGTGTATGGTTGAACAAGCATTGATGAAGTGATCACTGGCTTTATATGCAGAAACTTCAAATTGGGTGAAGTTGTTATTTTTTTGAAAATTTTGCCGGGTTTTTTCTCTGATTGTCCAATTTTGTTTACTAAAACAAAAGCATGACTCAAAATCAGAAATAAAAGCAAAATGCTCATATTATACTTCATGCCGGTTGAAAAAATAGCCACCATGAAAAAACTATGGAAAACACCCTTCTTGTCAGGTTCAATTCATAATTAGATTTTGTGCAGACTATAAGGAGTTTTGGGAGTACTTTGACACGGGTATAACTTGCGATATTTATAACTTGCGAAATTCGTATTTTTTATATTTTTAAACAGTATGTGTTAAGTTTACCTATGACGCTGCCAAAACAGAGTAAGCTGAGGTGTATGATGATTGCAATAACGAAGTATGCTATGATTGGGAACCCCAAAGAGCTCTCTGGGAGAACATCGTTCAATGTCGAAACTGTGACAACTTCAGCCAATAGAATAGTTGAAATAAAAGACAGTTTGTCTCCTGACTCTACTGGCAATGCAAAAACTAGAGACGATAGAAAGTAGAGTAGAAGATTGGGACATATTAAAACTATATAAAAGGCTACTGCTTTTTCATATCTGAATTTAAATTCATAACCACACATGTAAACCTATTTATTGTTTTGCCTAATATTGAAGAGCCATTGCTTCAAATTTAACTTTCATAAACTTTTGCCATGCATTTTACGTCTGATGTCCCTGAAGTTCTCAAAAATTTATAATTTTCCATGTTTCAACATTAAAATCAATTGATTCTAATGTTGAAATTTAGAAAATTATAAATTTTTACCAATTTTGGCAGATTTTGAGTGGAAAAAGTCTTTCAGAAAGTTGCAAGTTTTTCCATGCGCATGTCTTGAAATCTATGTTTTCATTTCTTTACTTCAATGATTTGTTAGTTCGGGTGCATTTTCCACTCAAAATGTTCCAAAATTGGGCAAACTATTGAACGACACAAACTTCGATCATGTTAAATGTCTTAAAACAGGAAACATGAGTTGGGTGCACAAATTCAGACAAAGTTTAGGTAAATTGATTCCTTGAAAATTGGTGTCTTCATTTCTTAAAAAATTTCCAAGGCTTAAGTGTCACGTACAATCGGTATTCCAGAAAAGGGAAAAGGCTGAGTCTGACCACTTCAAGTCGGGGGTTGTCTTGACAAGCACGATTCCTACCTTCGTCTTTGAAAAGAAATAAATATGCTTTTCTCACCAAAAATGCTCTATTATGAATTATTTCCTCCCGGTTTTTTGGAATAACGTTGTTGAAAAAAAACACAATGTGTATTTATGTTACTTCAAAATGATATTGACGAAAAAACACCTACATGAGAAATTTGGTCGAAAACAATCCTCTTTTGGCAGGTAACTAAACTTGAATAAACAGTTGCTAAAGAACATGCTACATAAGAGCTTCTGCTTGTTTTTCATTTCATCAAGCATTTGTTTGAAATGGAGGACACACATTGACTATCGCTTAAAGAGATGACAGTTTTGTAGACATTTTGTAATGCTGACTGTTTTAGAGAAGTCAGTGTTTTTTAAGTGTTTTCTGATTTACAATTGTGTTTTCTGCAACGAAATTGTAAACAAATAGTTGAATCAAAATACTTTGAAATTATTCTTGTTGAACTGAGCGTAATTTTATTGGGATAAAACAACTGTCCGGTTTTCTCGCACTTTGCATTTTGAAAACTCCAGGGTTGGTTGGAGTACACATTCGATTTACACTCAATATATCGTGAGAAATGAACAGAATGAACTAAACGGCCTTGCTTAGTTTGATATACTATAATAATTGTTGCTGAACAGTTTGCATCAATTTTTTTGTATGGAGTTCATATGACGAATAACGATGCCATAACCCAAAGAACATCTAGACAAATATTTGTATGTTATGGGAACATTCCAAATCTAGCCCCGATATTAATCACTCGCAAATACAAAAAAAAATAAATTAAAAAACACAAAATTAAAAAAACAAGCGGAAAGCTGATAATCTGCTTTTCTATACTCTGGGCAGCGTTCAAAGAAAACAGAATGCCTTTTCTTCAACGAAATGTTCTTTTCCCAATGTTTTTTTTACATTCAGAAATCGTTTAACGGCACCAGGTATTAGAAGGGGTATTATTTTTTTTAAATAAAAATTATGTATTGCTTTTAATGTAAAATTACAATGAATTATTTTTTAGATTTTTTTTGGCTTCAATTTCAGCTAAGCACTCACGTTGAGAATCGTTCAACTGTTTCCACTGTTTCTATGATTTTGATAGAATGATTCTCAAATACCGATAACTCATAATAATATAGTAATACGAAAAAAACCTCTGAGTAAGAAGTAACCTATCCAATTGTTTGGTACTAATTGCTTATCTTACTCTTGTACTTTCTGCAAAAATAATGAATTGTAATATAGGAAAACTTATGTTTATTTTTAAAAAATGAGCAAATGATGCGCCATGAAGCCAGTCAGATAATGTGCGCAACTTTTTCTGAAAGTTTTGATTTCAAGAAATTGGAATAAAAAAGTGACTTACAATAGGCGATTTTGTGAGTTTATCTTAAGAAATATTTTTTCAAACGTATGGGTGAGAAACAACTTTTGATTGATTTGAGCTGAATATGTACCCAAAATGGCCACTTGAAACCAAGGAGGCCATACAATGGAACGTATATGGTATCTTATTAACTATATAACAAAGTTTTGAAGCCGTAAGTTGTCTTTTGGATTATTGACCAAAGTTTTCGGACTGTTGAACTCAAAATTTTTGATGGCGATAAATCCACATTTAAAAATCCACATATGGCGTTAATTTGACTATGAGATGGAAAATCTACTAATTAATGAAAAAGCAGTTTCCTATGATGCAATAAGTTGGACGTCGACGTAACCGAACCTCAGCCACAAAATCGTCAGCGCCTAAGTTGGCGTTTGCGTCTACGATAGTTCGTTGCACATGTAACTTGACAGGTCTCATTAGTTCCCATTGGTCATTTTCTGTGTACCAGTCAAGAACTGCTTCACTCGATTCACTCACTGAAACAAATGAATATCCCTCGTCTAGACCTGGAGATTATGAAGAGACCTAATAATTCAAGGTGGTGGGGGAGGGGTAATAAGTAAATTATGCGGCGGAGGACCCTTATTAAAGTCGAGGCTAATTCTTTCATAAGTACAGCCAAATTTTATTTATAGTAGACAAAAATTAGTCAAACTAAAAAGTGCCGCCTAAACCTGGATTCGATCTCTTGCCCTTCTCCTACCAAACTTTCTCAATGGTCAACCAATTGCGCTATGTATTAGGAACCATTTGTGCTAATTTCTTAGGAAAGAAAAACACTTTGCTACGAGTACATATTTTGTCAATCGAGGAAATTTTTTATTGTCTAGCCAATTTTCAGGACATGTTTCATTGTCCAACCGAAATCCAGAACGCGTTTTATTATCACCCATCCAAATTCCGGGACTCGTTTTATCGTTTCGTCAAATTCCAGGACGGTTGTTTTAGTTTCAGCCATAGACGAGAACATCACACGTCCTGACAAGTTTTTTTCATACCAAAAATCTATCAACGACAGTCTTTGAATGTATTACTCGGTCGAGGACAGTCTTTTCAATAATTTCAGATCTAGACTAGGGTACCCCAAAAATCAGTATAACCTAGGACGTAATCCGGATGGTGACAACAAGGTGAGGGCCTTCTGTCCAACTTATGGATAATTTCCCCCGAAACACTTACACCCAGGATTAGACACTTACACTCTGACTTATGGGAAAGACTTTGAATCTCATAGGGCGGGAGTCGATATTGACTATAATTGCACGATCCATCATCCTGCTTGAAGTCGAGGTAAGTCCTTTTATAGCTCCAGTTAAGATCTTTTCATAGCAAATTATGGTCGAGGTTTTTTCGTTAACAAACGTCAGATAATCTAAAGTTTGTTAACGAAAATACCTCGACCTTAATTTGATAATTTTGATAATTTGATAATCTTGATAAAATTTTGATAATCTGCCAAAAGGTTTATCGTTAGAATTTGATCGGTTGAAAGAAAATAAATAGTACTACAGCTGTAACATTCGCCATTCTATCAGCAATGAAATAAGTGTATAGCTTTATTCTTACGCTTCAAAAAATTAGTATTATTTATTTTTTTTAAAAAAAAAACAATAACAGCATCCAAAATACCTTCCTGATTGTTGAAAATTTGAAAATTTCATACTCTGTGACCGTCATATTAACCAGCCAATCTTGATAAGACTTGTGAAGTTTCTCCCTGGGCTTCAAAAAGTACAGAATCACATTTATTTCGCGCTAAAATTCAGTAGAAGAATTTGGGTTCAGCTGAAGTTTGGCTGAGAAGCTTGCCTAAGATTCTTCTTGGTTTGTTTCAGCCAAGCGCGGTCTTTGCATACCACTTTATGGTCTGGCACGGTCATCTTGTAAGTCGATGAGAAAAATATTTCAAGATTTCGCTCTCAGCCCTTTATGTCGATTTTTAAATCATAGCCGTCATTGCAAAGCAAAACCTTTTTGTGAATGAAACAAAAACACAGCTGTAATCATAATGTTTATGTGTAAATTAATGCCAGAAAAATCTCATATGCGAACAGCTGTGAAATGAACAGAAAATAGAAAGCAGTTTGTCGAACAAAAACAGAAATAATTTATATTGGTGTGAAACCCTGACATAGGGCGGGGGTCGGCATTGACTATAAATGCACAATCCAGTATCCTGCTTGAAGTCGAGGTAAGTCAATTCATAGTTCCAGTTAAGATCATTTCATAGCAAACTAAAGTCAAGTTATTTTCATTAACAAACTTGAGTCAAGAATGGTCTCTTCATGATTCCGCAATTTTGGCACTAATAAAGTTTTTTTTACTTTTAGTTATGCATTCTAAAGAATCCACAAGCAACACTAAATTAGAAAGGCAGCGCGCAGAATAAGTTACGAAGTCCTGTTGATAATATGCCAAAAGGTTTACCTTGAGAATTTGATCGGTTGAAAGAAAATAATTAGTACCTCAGCTGTAACAATCGTCATTCTATCAGCAATGAATTAAGGGTATAGCTTTAGTCTTTTGCTTCAAAAATATAGTAATATGTGATATTTAAAAAAAAACACAGTTACAGTATCCAAAGTACCTTCCCGATTGTTGAAAAATTGGAAATCTCATACTCTGTGACCGTCATATCAACTAGCCAATTTTAATAAGACTTGTAAAATTTTTCCCTGGGCGTCTTCGTGAAACGCAGTCTTTGCATACACTTTTTGGTCGGCCACGGCATCTTTTAAATCGATGAGAAAAATAGTTTACGATTTCGCCTTTATGTCAATTTTTACATCATAGCCGTCATTGCAAAGCAAAACCTTTTGTGAATGAAACAAAAACACAGCGATAACCATAATGTTTATGTATAAATTAATGCAAGAGAAATTTCATATGCGAACAACTGTGAAATGAACAGAAAATAGAAAGCAGTTTGTCGAACAACAACAGAAATATTTTTCATAGGTGTGAATAATGGCCATGATTGAATAAATATGATCAAAATTCATGTAAACGTAAGTTACAGATCAGAGAAATAAAGAGTGAATCGAAAAATGCTTCCTAACAAGATATGTTTTCCGTCATTTTTTCGTTTTTGCTAATTTTGTTTTTTTGGATCATTTTGCTAATTAGATAAAGCAGTAATCACAAATTGGATAGGAAATGGAATCAATTACTACCAATGAGTCCCGCATGAGTGTGTAAAAGTATTAAAAGCAGGCCTACGTTTTGCCGTTCACCAGGAAAAAAACGGAAGATATTGGCGAAATGCGGTGGAAAAAATTTTTTGCCAAAAACTTACGTTTTCTAGAAGCCGTGAATGCGTTGAATGTGGCGAATTTTTGGAGCAGCGACAATTTTTAACTGATACAAATTTTTTCACGCCCATTCATCACTTTTCACAGCAACTCACTCAGAACTTCGCTGGCATTAGACAAAAACTTCTCGATCCGGAAACTGTTTCATAAGAAAAGGTCTACTAGACATGGCAAGCCAGATTCCACTTACCAATATTATAAAGAAACTGTGTGCTGAATGCTGACCCAATTTTGAAATAACATGTCTGTTGATCGAAAGGGAAATGAGTGACGTCAAAGCTGCAGGCTAGTTTGACAGCTACAAGGGAGCTTTTCAAGGTCACTCTACCATTGTGGAACAAGAACACGTCTGGGTTTGCGATGTATCGGACGTCAATGGCGTTTGCAATCACTAAACAGAGATAATTTTTATAATTAAATAATGTGTTTATGGTTATGGTTTTTAAATCTCACGTAATTGGCAAAAACTCGCCAAAACTTTTTTCTCGGGTCAAAATGCACCAATATTTTACTACATTTTTACAAAAAATTGATCAAATTTGATTATCAGAAAAAATTCAAGCAACTCTTAGAAACTATTTTTATAGAAAAAAAAATCATTTTGAGTTAGATGGGGAATCCCTGTTCATGCTTAATATTAATTTCAATCATTAATAAACCTGTTTGTCCGTACCAGGTTGGCTAACTAAATGTCCAAATAGTGCTGCCGATCCAAACGCTAAATAAAGCCTTGAATATTATCAGTTCTCCTTTTTTCACTAACAAGTTATGGTGTCTGAACAAATTAAGTCGGTTCTGGGCGAATTAAGTTGAAGTCCTCATTTCAAAACAAGTTAAGTTCGATACTAAGCGGATAATATGATCAGAGCCAAAAAAAGTGTCTTTTACAGTGTGAAAGTGGACTATATTATCCTATATTTAATCTTTACATGAGGCAACAGTTACTTTAATTGCAACGGTGTTTGATTCAGTATCCGCAGACCTTTTCATTGTACAATCTTTTTTGCCTCGAATATTTACGCACTTAGCCAGCTGCTTTTCTTATTAAAAATATATTTCCCTATATGGCTTAGAAAATGAGAGCTAACCAAGGTCAGATGACCATATCTCGTCTTGTTTCAAAGTCAGGTACTGGATATCATTGTATTGTGATGGATCCCAGATGGCTGACTGGGAATAGTAGTTGATGAAGAAGGATGCTCTTGCAAACCAGAATCCGTTCTTCTGGTCAACTTCCAGCACTTGGTGCAGTTCAAGCTGCACGTATAATGTCTAAAAGATAAAATGTATGAACTTTGCATAATTAAAAGACTATACCCGGGTCGAGGAAAAAATGCAAAAATTGCGTAAGATAAGCGGTGAAAAGTTGCTTTTTTTCACCGCAAGTTTCGCACATAATTTTGCGGTGAAATGAGGTGAAATTATGTAATTTCACCGCTAGGGTAAGCGGTGAACTTACAAAAAGTCACCACATTTCATCGCTTACTACAGTTTACCGCCCTCACCCGGGTTCGAACCTCTCACTTCCTGCATGTCAGCCACCACTTATTCTTCCACTGGTATTTTTTTGAATTTAAATCGAACTCACTCCACTTTCTGCAAAACATGCGCGTTGAATTTTTGTAAGATTTGCGACTTTTAGCGGTGAAATGCGGTGATTTTTTTGTAAGTTCACCGCTTACTCTAGTGGTGAAATGAAATTACAAAATTCACGGCTTTGAAAAAAGTGTCAAAGAGATGTAAGATTAAGGGTGGATTTTAGGGGAATTAAAACTAACAATTCCTCCCTTACTCCCCATTACCCCCTTATTTTATATCGTTTTATCCCCCTAAAATTACCCCCTAATCTTACACCTTTTTGACACTTTTTTCTAAGTGGTGAATTTATGTAAGTTCACCTCTAAGTTAAGCGGTGAATTTATGTACTTTCATCGCTTTCACCGTTTATCTTACTTCACACAATTTGGACAATTTTCATTTAAAGCGGTGAAATTATATAATTTCACCGCTACTAGGCGATAAAGTTTTTTTCACTGACTGATTTATGTAATTTTACCGCTTATCTTACAAAATTTCCCGCATTCACCGCTTATCTTACATAATTTTGCGTTGAATGGCGGTGACACCTCGACCCGGGTTGTCCACAATTAATTCAGATGAAATATGCTCACGCAGGCAATCATTATATCCATGGCAATTTAAGTGATGACTGAAAATTACTTAGCTGTCATACCTCAGGGATACCTTTAGATTCAAAGTGATAAATTGTTGGCAAGTATAGTATAAAAATTTCAAGATTTCTAGCATAAAATGATAAAAAGCAAAAAGGATATTTGTTTCATAAATACAATATTCCTGCGACAACTTTCTCTGCGCAAAAAAAAAACTCTACCAACTACTGAGGTTCCACATCATAGCCATCACACTATGATTTTTATACTTGAAAAGAAAACACTAAGGAGAAAAATGTCGGGTACAAGCTAAGGGTGTCAACATGCACACACTAAAGTCTCGGCACACTCGCTTTTGAACGTGCTATGCGTGTATCCCACAAAAATTTTTGAACAAAGAAAAATCTAGATATGAAAACAGTAAAGTCTGAATATACACACTTTTGATCGTACGTATAACCCATGAAAAGTTTTGAACGCACGAAAATCGTGACTTAGAGGTTTTGGTGAGGACGGTCTGGATATAGGAATGCTCTGTCGCGACCATCTGGACATGCCAACTTTTGGTCTGGCACCTCATCCTGGGTACATAAGTAGAAGTTATTTTACTGTTTTCTGGAACTCAATATTCACACATTTCGATCTCATTGATTTATTTTTTTTTTCAAATTCATTTTGGTTCGTTGCCTAATATGAGTTTAGACTAACGGGTTTCGAGCCCCAGATCAAAATATCTTCTGATCAAGCCCTTCGCGACTGAAGGGATAGATGATCATACCTTTGCTTGGTCAAACTTTTTTGTGCGCTCGAAGTGCCTTTAAACTCAACTCTCACCATAAAGTTCCAACTCTCGCCAAAATGATCTCTTTTCCCGACCATTTCCAGACTTCTGTACGCTCAAAATAAAATTACTTCAAAAGATATGATGTCATATTGGTTAGATGTTGCTTTTTTCTACTTAAAGACAGCATTGTGCTATATCTTTTAGTCAGCATATCTGTTAAAAAAGAGGACATTGGACGAAATTAAATATTTTTTGCGCTCTCGACAGTCTCTGTCTCAGACTTTTTGTGCGTTGGAAACCGTCTATGTGGACAGTTTTGTATTTTATGCTTTTGAAGCTACCTACAATCAGAATTTCGTTAGGTTGAAATTGTTTATGATCAGACTTTTGTGAGTCGAAAACCATCTGTGGTCAGACTAAAATGCGCCCCAGGCTCACACCCGATCAGGGTCTGCAAATAATGGCCAACTCTGGGAAGGGGTGGGGGGCAAAAACGGAAAATATGCCAAATGTAAATTATAGACAGTAAATTTTTTTCCTGGCAAAAAAAACATTTTGTTTAAACAGGTAAACTGAAAATGTAACCCAGGGGTAAATATTACAAGTTTAAAATGTTTTTAAAATGTTATACAATTTAATCTTGCTATACAATTTAAAATGTTATATACAATTTATATTCCATGATATATGATCTATTCCCCACCCCTCCCCCTAACTTTGGTGGTCAAATGACTTTTAAACCCCCAGCGCGTGTGTGTTTACATAGTGTCACACTATTTAGCATTTATAAGTGGGCGAACACGAAACGCTGGGGTAGCTGAAATCAAATAGATCCATTTCCGTGTACCTTATTGAGCATGTCTTTTGGTGGTGAATGTTGGGGAAGGTTCCTCATAATTTTGCTGTGGAGTTTTGCATCCATTTCAACATCTGTTTCATTTCCCAGTACGCAACTGCACGTTACCAGAAAGACAAATAAAAGAAGTGACGTATGCATTAATGTGATAAAGGATTTTTAAGTCTCTTACGTAACGTGTCGTTAACAAATAGAGCGAAAATTATGTAATTAATAAAGGGATAAGAAGAATCACTACCAGGTTGAGATGCCAGCAACCTTTCATCAGATCAAGTGGTCGCAAATGATGTAACTCGACAAAAATTACAGGGCAAGGAAAAGGTTCTGGTCGGACGATATTCTAGATCAAAAAAGAACAAACGTCTGGTCATAGTCTAATCATTAGTAGCTCTGAAATCTGAGCAAGAATCGCACGTAACTCTGGACAACGTTCGAAAGAAAAGTAAGCCGCAGAAAAGTCAGATCAGAGATCGCTTCGGTCTGGCACAGTCTGATAAGATACTGACTTAGATCGTAGTGTGATCACAGTTGTCACGGGTCGGGGGCGCTTAGCCTGGGTAATGTTTGTAAGCAAAAATGATGTTCCAGCCTCCATTCGGCAAATCTTTCCCAGGCGAGTATGGATGGTAATTTTGCATGATCGTGCTAGATTCGAGCATAAAATGGTTATCTTGCAAGATCTTTCAAGACGAATGTCTCACCTCCAAAATTTTGCAGGACGAGAACTATCTTACGAGATAAACAGTTATCTTTCAAGTTTGTTCCGAGTGAGCATTTACACAATTACACAATTCGATTTCACAATTATGCATTTTGATTGCATTTCTTCGCAAAGAATTTCTTCAAATTTTGGTAATTTTCACGCGTCTTCTACCTTTACTTACACTGTATTTCAACTCTCACCAATTATAAATTGTCACTTGAGAAAAAATATGTCTTTTTTCTACATTTTCAATTTTTAGTTGCGACAAAACTACAAAAAAAGTTGTAAAAGTCTGCAAGATAAGAAAAATTGATAAAAAAAAACGTTTCTTCTTGTAAGCATATTTTTGAAATATAGATAATATGCCGATTTGCCAAACAAATAGAAACTTTTTAAGCTCTTGCAAGATGTATGACTCCGTTGCACGATTTTGGATCAAAATCTTGTAACACTATACACCGTCTTGATACTTGTAAGATTTCTTTAAAAGAAAAGCACTTGAAATTGAGTGGTTACCAGTCCTTCAAGAAATCTAACTCACTAAACAAAATTTCTCATCAAAAAGAGACATCAAAAAACAAGGACATGAGAAGTGTTAAGAAACTTCTAAATTCCTCAAAAACACATCAAAGGGAGAGCAGAATTGATTGCTTGAACGGAAGCTTTTGCTAATAGGGAGTTAAAATTAACTTTGAGGAGTACGCTTATACTAAATACTATTCCTTCTGAGGATTTTGGTGACAATGTGTGCAAACACGATGAGTAAACCATTAAATCTCATAACAAAACAAAACACATAAGTAGAGCTGAAAATGAAAAAAATGATGTGTAGTATTTTAATATAAAAAACTCAAAAACCAAAACCCTTTGAGGAACGGAGAATGAACGTTAATTAAAAAACCCGCAAATCTTTGAGGACAAGTTGTGTACTTATATATTGTTCCATTGGTTTGCAATGTGAGCAAGAACTACAACAAAATGTTCAGAGGTCAAAACTCGAAGAACTACAAAAACATATGGGACATTTTTTTTAAAAAAAATTACCTGAAAAAAACGTTGGCAAACAATTAATCTATCTCTTAACTGTGCTTACTATTTAAAAAGCAAAGCAATTTGCAAGAAATCCGTTAACAGTTCTTAATCACGACTGCAAGTTATGACACTTATATCAAAACAAACAGACTCGCTTGTTCTCTGTCTCGCACATATTTATAATTGAAAGCCTATATTGCATTAAACCTAATTTGTAGAATCTTTTGCCTTGGCAATAAATTTTCTGCTTCAGCTCACTTCTGAGAAAAAAGAAACAATTGTTGAGTCCAAGAAGAATTTAAAAAAATCAGTTGCAACAATAGACATTATTTGCGCCTATTTTTTGCGAATTGTTAGTAAAAAGGCGTTGCGACAATGACAACGTAAAGCAGATAAGTGTTAATTTTTTTGTGTCTTTGTTGAAATATTTTTGCTGGCAGAAATTTTCGACCTTTCCGAAACAATAAACAATTTTGAGAAGAAGTTCAGCACAGAATACACGGCAACCAAAACTAGCAAAGTGTGGACGAAAAGAATTTGGATTATTGATCGATGTCTGGAAAATAATAGCAGGAAAAAACATCTTTTTTTTAATTCGCTGAACAAAGAAATGTATCAGATCAGAGACATTGAAAAATTATTCAAAAAAAAGTTGAGACACACATTTAATTATGCCGTGAACTAGGAGCACAACCAAAAGTGTATACCTTTTCAGAGCAAAATTGGTGCTTTTAAATTTCATTCTTATGTCATTCTTAATTCGGTACTGAACAATTTTTACCTGAAGTGTTTACCACATTCCTTGATTTTAGTCAAACAAGTAAGGATTTCGGCTGCAGAAACATTCAAAAAATTGTTGAAAAAGTATTGTTTCCATAATTTTGCTCAATTATTGTTAAAGAGGTCAAAAGACATTCAAATTGCAAATACGTATTCATTTTCTGCTAACTTTATTTTAAATGACTCATTTCCATCAGATTTTTTTTCCAATTCTGTTGCATTTTGTTTCAAGCATACAGCCCACTGAAAGCGGAAGCAACTGCTTTTAATCTATTTCTCTTAAAGTTGATAGATTTAAACTTAAGAGCCTTACGTCATAGAAGAAAAGATACTGCTTTTTAGAATTTAATATATAAGTACTTTGTTACAGTAATGGATTCCCGGGCCGAGGTTTCACCGCACTTCAACGCAAAATTATGTAAGATACGCGGTGAATGTGGAAGATTTTGTAAGATAAGTGGTGAATGCAATTAATTTACATAAATCAGGCGGTGAATGCGATGAAAAATAACTTTTTTGTCTGGTAGCGGTGAAATTACATAAATTCAACGCTGAATTTAGCTGTGAAATTACATAAATTCACCGCTTTGAAAAAAGTGTCCAAATTATGTAAGATAAGCATTGTAAGCGATGATGTTACATAAATTCACCGCTTAACTTAGTGGTGAACTTACATAATTTGACAGCATAGAAAAAAGTGCTAAAATTGTGTTAGATCAGCAGTGAAGGCGGTGAAATTATTTAAATTCACCGCTTAACTTATTGGTTAAGTTACAGAAAACTCACTTCTTAGAAAAACGTGTCAAAACTGTGTGAGATCAGCAGTGATACAAATTCACTGCTGAGCTTAGTGGTGAAATAACATAAATTCACCACTTAGAAAACTCCTCGAGTTGTCTTTTGTTCAACGAAGTTAAGGTACACTTATCAAAAGACGCACGAA
>NC_134474.1:64899370-64951358 GCF_964194025.1 Convolutriloba macropyga
TTCGAAAATGTAGGGCTGCAAACGTTATTTTGTTTTTTAAAAACTATTGATTCTGTCATTTTTGTCATTCCTGGAAGAGTGTTTTTAAGAAATATGGTAAATAGTTTGGAAATCCAAAAAAAATGAATTAATTGTTGATAACTAATGAAACTGAAACCTACTAAAACTTTAATGTGATAAAGTAGTTTGTGTTCAATCATCAGTTATATAAAAAAATTGATGAAATTGTCATCTGAAAGAGATTCGGAAAGCAAACTCATCTGATCTAAAAATTTACTAAGAAAATTTATGTTATCTAAAATGCAACTAACCGCAAAGTGCTGTCAGCATTTTGTTTTACATACATGTGATTGCTTGCCAGATATTAAATCAAAAAATATTGCTTTAAAGACACGGTGTTTTAGTTGAAAAGCGGCACAAGAGATAGTTGCGGATTTCATGATACTTCATATAATTTTACAATAATCTCCAGGGTTGGGCGTGGCAAATTCTCATTTGGTTTTGGACGTGGAAACAGCTTAATTTGTGGCATTTCATTTTTGGTTTTTGTTATTGAGAACATGATCTTTATTGAGCTTTTACATAATTACTAATATTTGATCTCAGCGAAAAAATTTTTAGAGTTCAAATTTTTCCATTCTGGAAACTTAACTTGATGTAATTTCACATAATTAGATATCGTAAAATTAAACACGGAAAAGTAGAAATATTTTTTTTACTTCTAACTATAATACGACTGAAAAGCAATTCAATTTAATTAATTGATGAGTTTTCTGGTCGCGGTTGACAGCGCAGCTACAAAACGAAAAATCAAATAGCAGGATAACAACATACAATGTCATTAGAAAATTTTAAAGGTTTGCAAAATCACTGCCGAAAAAAGTTTCCTTTTACCACATTCGATGCATCAAAAGATCCTATAAAATAAAAAGGTGAAAAGTTCAACCTTTTCGGAGATTTTTTACATCTTCGCCAAAAAAATTGTATCAAAAGCTTTAGCGGTATCTAAGAAAACGGTTATCGAGGACAATTTCTCGACTAAAGCCTGATATATACCAACATTGTATTGTAACAATTAGCTTTCTAATGAAAGTTTTTGACTAAAATCTTATTGTTCAGTGCAAAGCTTCTTTTTGACCGTCTTTTTATACTGTTTGAAAACCACACTTTTAAATACATATGAAATGCGGCAGAGAGTTGCAATTGGCCCGCAATTTCCCTCTCGTTTTTGCTATCATTTTTGGTGAGGAGGACGCATGTGTACGTTTTACTAGAAACTGGGAAATTGCTAACCGTTAATTGCTAAATAAATAGAAAATTATTTATGACGTACGGGTCTCTGAGATTGTAAGACGTGCTGGTGTTTCTTGACTTGAGTTGGCTTCAGATTTGATTTGTTGTGTTTTTTGTTCTTGGTTCTTTTGTGTTTGAAGTTTTGTTATTGTCGTTTCAGCACGTTTGGCAATTTTTTAAATGAGTGTTTCATTTCTCGTCTCGTTTCTTGATCCTCAATACAAAAAACTATAGCCTAGACATCTGTCCTTCTAGGACAGTCATTAAATAGTCACTGTTGCGCTTTCCAAAAATCTGGGTCCTAATAGTGTCCGTCATCTCTAATACAAATCCATCTTCACTTTAAGTTTCAATGTTTTCTTTTATAATTGACATTTTTTTTAATTTATTAGGATAGACGAGGTTGATGTAGTTGGGAGTCTGGTGAATTGCAAAAAATTTTTTTATAAAAAATGAAGTTTTTGCGCTGCAAACGTTATTTTGTTTTTTAAAAACCATTGATTTTGTCATTGCTGGAGGCGTCTCTTTAAGGAACATGGTAAATAGTTTGGAAATCCAGATGAATTGATTGTTAATAACCAATTAATTTAAAATCTAATAAAACTTAAATGTGACATAGTTGTTTGTGTTCAATGATCGTTTTTATAATAAATTGATCAAACTGTAGTTTGCAGGAGATTCGGAACGCAAACTTTTCTGGTCTAAAAATTTGCTTAGAAAGTATATGTTTTCTAAGAAGCAAAGTAATGCAACTAATTGCAAAGTATTGTCAGCATTTTGTTTTTTTCTTACATGTGATTTCTGGCTAAATTTTACACGTGAAAATATTTAGTTAAAGACTCGGTGTTTCAGTCAAAAAGCGACACACGAGATAATTGCGGATCACATGATTTTTCATGTTACTTTACAATAATTTGCAGGGCTGGTCGTGGCAAATTCTCGTTTTGCTTAAAATTCCCCTTATTTTGATATGAAACAACAAGTTTCTTGAAGATGGAACTACCTATGTTTTTTCGCATTTCACATTTGAGTTTTGTTAATTAGAACATGATTTTTATTGAGATTTTACAAGATGACTATTATTTGATCTTACAGGAAAAATTTTTAGAGTTCAAACTTTTCCATTCTAGAAACTTAATTTGATGCAACTTTACGAGGTCAAATAACGTAAAACTAAGCACGAAAATTAAAACATTTCTTATATTTTTCAATCATATCGCGATTGAGGTGAAAATTAATTTTAATTAATTGATGAGTTTTCTGATCGCAGTTGACAGCGCAGCTACAACATGAAAAAACAAATAGCAGGATAACAATATAAAATCAAATTAGAAGTTTGTAAAGGTTTGCAAAAACACTGTTGAAGAAAGTTATGACGTACCACAATTAATGCATCAAAGCATACTACATTTTAGAAAGTTGAAAAATTTGATCTTTTTTTATAATTTTCTAAATTTTGCCAAAAAATTGTATCAAAAGCTTTAGCGATAGCCAAGAAAACTGTTATCGGGGACAATTTCTTGTCTAAAGCCTGATATATGTCAACATTGTATTGTGACAATTAGTTTACTGTTGAATATTTTTGATTAAAACCTTGTGGCTCAGTGCAAAGCCCCTTTTCGACCGTCTTTTTGTACTGTTTGTAAACCACACTTTTAAATGTATAAAAAATGCGGCAGAGCGTTGGAATTGGCCCATAATTTCACTCTTATTTTTGCTGGCATTTTTGTGATAAGGACGCATGTGTACGTTTTGCCAGAAGTTGTGAAATTGTTAATAGTTTCTAATGCTGCTAAATGTAAATAGAACATTATTTATGATGTACGGTGCTCTGAGATTTTAAGAAGTGATAAAACCATTGATTTTATATTTCTTCAATCCTAGAAGAGTACTTTTAAGGAACATGTTAAACCAATCAGAACCAAAAAAACGGTTTGATTGATGATAACTAATATAGTAAAAACGTACCCAAATTTAATCGGCATATAGTAGTTTGTGTTCAATGATCGTTTATATAAATAATTGATAAAGCTCTCCTTTGAAGGAGATTCGGAGCGAGAACTTCTCTGATCTAAAAATTCACCTAGAGAGTGTTTTTTTCCTAAAATGCAACTTCAAAGGCGCAAAGTATAGCCAGCATTTTGTTTTTTGCACATGTGATTTCTTGCCAATTATTACAACTAAATATTTTGTATTAAAGACACCGCGGTGTAGTCGAAATATGAAACACAAGATATTTGCAGATTAGATATTTTTTCATGTAAATTTACATTGATCTCAGGGCTGGTCGTGGCAAATGGCTGGTCCTTCAGCATAAAATTCGCCTAAATTTGAAATGAAATCAACGTTAGTTTTTTTCGTATTTCAGGTTTGGTTTTTGATAGTTAAATAATGACTCTCATTTGCATTATGAAACTTAAACTTCATAAGTTTATTAATTCCAGAAACTTAAACTGATGCAATTTTACAAAGTTAAATATCGTAAATTTAAACACAGTCAAAAATTTCGTAGTTTTGAATCATATCGCGACCGATATGCAATTAAATTTTCTTAATTGATGAATTTTCTGATCGCGGTTGACGGCGCAGCTATAACATGAAAAAACAAAATGTAGGGTAACAATTTAAAATGTCATTAGAACGTTTTAAGGGTCTGCAAAAAACAATGTTGCAGAAAATTTTATGAACCGAAATTAATGCATCAAAGGCTCTTACTTATTAAAAAGTTGAAAAAATCAATCTTTTGTAGAATTTTTACATATTTCCCGCAAAGAATTGTATCAAAAAGCTTTAATGATAACCCAGACTACTGTCATCGGGGGTAACTTCTCCTCCAAATCCTGATATATGTCATCACCATTATAACAATTGGCTTACTGTAAAATGTTCTTGACGAAAACCCTGTTGATCAGTTCAAAGCTTCTTTTCGACTGTCTTCCAAAACTGCTTGTAAACTACGCTTCCAGATGCTAATGGAATTGCGAAGAGCGCTGCAATTAGCCGTGTATTTTCACTTTCGTTTTTGCGACAATTTTTGTGATGAGGCCAAATTTTTACGTTTATCCAGACATTGGAAAGTTGTTAACCATTGGAAATGCAGCTAAAAATATATAGAATACAGTTTATGATGTAGGGTGCTCTCAGATTTTAATGAGTGATGATGTTACCTGACCATACGAGTTGATTTCCGGTTTTATTTGTAATTTTTTTCCTACGTCCTCTGAATTTAAAGTATTATTGTCTAGGAAAGCATCTGATTGAACTGTGTTAGGCACTACAATGTAAAAAGTATCTTCAATAAAACTGCTGAAAATGAGATTTAATAACGAGTTTAATGACGTTTTTTGGTCAATAAGTTCTTTTATGAATGGTCACATATTTATTGTGTGAAAATGCACATTACGCAAACTCGATTTATGAATTCTTTTTCATGTTATAATAAAAAAAACATTTTTTCTGAAAGTTTAAATGTTTATTTTATATTTCATGTTTTTAATTTTCTAAGGATAGAAGAGATTGATGTAGTGAAAAGTCTGTCGAAATGCAAAAAAAATGTGTGAAAAAGAATTTAAAGTTGTAGCCCTGCAAACGTTATTTTGTTTTTTGAAAATCATTGATTCAATCATTTTTGGTCATTCTTTAAAGAGTGTTTTTACGGAACATAGTAAATAGTTCAGAAATCCGAAAAAAATGAACTGATTGTTGATAACTAATGAAATTAAAACCTACTCAAACCTACATGTGATACAGTAGTTTGTGTTCAATGATCGTTTTTATAATTAGTTGGTGAAACTGTCATTTGAAGGAGATTCGGAACGAGAATTTCTCTGATCTAAAATCTTACTTACAAATTATATAATTTCTAAAATGCAACGTATTGCAACTCAACGCAAAGTACTGTCAGCATTGTGTTTCCATTACATGTGATTTGTTGCCACATATTACACGTACAAATATTGTTTTAAAGACACGGCGTTTTAGTCGAAAAGTCACACAGGACATATATGCGAATTACATGATTTTTCATGTAATTTTCCATTCTCTAGGGCAAGTGGCAATTGTTTGTTTGTCTTTAAATTTGACTGAAATTGAAATGATCTCACATTTTTGCAAGTTTGTTCTTTTGCATTTCGCATTTGATATTTTTGAACATAATTTTTATTGAGAATTTACATGAAGACTATTTTTTGATCTCACACAAAAAATATTTAGATTTTGATTGTTTCATTTTGATTTACATAAGTTGAGGCAAACTTACAAATTCAATTATTGTAAATTTAAACAATTTTTTTAATCATATCGCGACTCAAATGCAAATAAATTTCTTTACTTGATGATTTTTCTGATCGCGGTTGACAAAGCAGCTACAACATAAAAATAAATTACATGATTACAGAAAACAACGTTATTAGAAATTTGTTAAAGTTTACAAAAACCACGTCAAAGAAAGTTTTGGTGTTCCACATTTAACGCATCAAAGGCTGCTACTTATGAAAAAACTTGAGAGTTCGAACTATTGGTAGAGTTTTTGCATATTTGCCGTTTAAAACATTCAAGTGTGTAAAAACAAACTCACTTAGATGCGGATTTCCGATCATAAAATTTTTGCCATCTTTTTTAAAATATTTCAAATATTCAGATAAATTTTCTTTTGAAAGTTGGAACTTGAACAAAGTTTGGTTAGTGCTCATTTTTAGTTCACAATACGGTGCTAAAACACTACGTGATCTGAAATAAAGATTAAAACTTACAATCAGAAAACGAGATTTTGCATAGGTGATCTTCTATTTTCATCAACATTTCATGAGAATCAAATATGGCCTAGATACAATCGAGTTCATTTTTTGGAGGTCAGTGGATGTTAGATGAGGTTTAGATTGTTGGGAGAATTTACGTCTGATATATGATTGATAGGTCAATAACGCCAATACAAAATGAGAATCGAGTTTAATTTTGTGGCAACTATTTATCAACATAGCAGCAAAGTTCTTCTGGTAAGTTCTTCTTTCGTTCTTTGAAACTTTAATACAGAAAACTTCTAAGTTTCTTCATGTTTCTTCGAAAACCTCACAGCTATACTACTATTAGTTTAAAACCATTACAAGCATCTGAACTCGGGTCGAGTTTTTGTCGAAAAAACATGTAAGAATTGCTGTGAATAGCGGCGAAAAAAAAATTTTTCGATGAATGCGATGAAAGCGGTGAATTTTCTTAAGATTTGCGGTTTTTAGCGTTGACATTTTTTTCACCGATTTTCCCGGATTTCTTCTAAAAAAGGATCTGCTGTACTTTGTTTCGAATCTCTCACCTTCTGCATGTCAACCATTCCTTTTACCACTGTGCCATCTATCACTTACTTCATTGATATTCCTTGTGAATTTAAATCCGATTAAATAAACAAATGCGTTGAAAAGAAATGCGTTGAATTTTTGTGAGATTTGCGGTTTTTAGCGGTAATTTTTTGTAAGATTTGCGGTTGTTAGCGGCGAATTTTTTATTTTCACCGCTCAAGCGGTGGAAAAAAATAACACTACCAACGGTAAGCGGTGAAATTAAAAATTTCACCGCTAAGAACCGCGAATTTTACAAAAATTCACCGCAAAAAAAATTACAGTAGTTTTTAGCGGTGATTTTTTTAAGATTTGCGATTCTTAGCGTTGAAATCCACCGCATTCACCGCAAATCCTACATTTTTAAGCAATTATTGGCGTTGACAGCTCGACCCGGGCAGGTGCCAAACTAAACATGTGTACCTTGACTTTGATCACTGACGTAACGATTGCGTATTTTATGCTACTAAACATAAATAAAAAATAAGAAACCAATCAGCCAATTCGGCGCTTGTAAATTTGAGCCATAATTTTTTATTGATCAAGAAACTAATTGATGCAAAATGAGTAAACTTGAACAAAAAAGTACCGGTAGTAGACGCTAATTGTTAGCGATAATATTTCGGAACGTCAAACAGATACTGATGTTTTAGAAATGCTTTCAATCAAAATTTGACTATGTTCCTTGAAAAGTTTAGGAACGAAAGTTTTTAAACTATAGTAAAGGCTGATCAACAATGCCCTCTTTTAAAAATTATTGGTAAATTGAGCTAAATTGCTTTTTAATTGTTTTCTCATCAGAGAAGATTCCTCTCAACCCTTAGGATCAAGTACTAAACGAGTACTTTTGTTCAAAACCAACTTGTTGGGGGAGGAACTATTTAAAAGAATGGGTTTTTTATTCAGTCATTTTTTCACAATCCATAAATTCATCGGAGAGATTTCTGGGTGTTATCATCAGAAATCCTGTATAGGAACTATAGAGATTACAAGATTTTTCTAAATTTCGTTTTGTGCATGGAGTTATCGTGGCTTCAATTTTTGTGAACATTTAACAGATTTCAGTTGTCTTTGACCACATAATCCGCTATTTTGCTTAATTTTTGTCAATTTTACTAGAAAAAACGTTGAAAATTGTTAACAAAAAATTTATTGGTTTTAATTATTAAGACAGAAGAAAGTTGCTGAAACATTAAATAAAAAACTTTCTTCTAACACCTTGGCTGTATTTACCTTCCCTTGCTATGGGAGTGTTATGAAATTAAATTCTTGCCTGGTTTCTTGAAATTTAATTAATAACTATCAAAAATTTGTCAATATTTGAATTTTTTCCTTAGAATGATGTAATTCATAAATCATTACAATAAGTAATTGTTTCAAAAGGATGACATCATTATCAGGACCCGTTTTCTTCCGATCGCAAGATCGAGTTGTTTAGGTTGCTGTTTTTTTTCGGAGAGACTGATTGCATATTATTGCCCTACTATTTGCATATTCTTTCTCAAATACCGCCCAACATTTTATGTGAAAATGAGGTCAAATGAACATTTGTTAATTTTACTTGAGAGCTCAAAGTTTGATGTCTTCAACGCTTTTTTTGCGTATTGTTTATTTCAATTTCGTGGTTTTTTGTTGATATTTTGAAGTCTGAAGATTTTGTCTCACAAATGACAAGTCCAATTAGCGTCCTATAAAACAAAAAGTAAATCTAATCAGTTCTCTTAGTTCAAAGCTTATTGTTTTGATGTTTTTCAAGAAAATTTATTTTCAGAACAAAAAAATTTGAAATTTTTGAGCTTTTGGGCATATTTTTAGCTTATTTCAGTCAACTTGTAGCTGAGTACCAGCACAAAACTTGCATCATTTTTCAATTCAGTTCAATTTTTGATTTCATTGGGTTTTATGTTTAATGTGGGTTTAATATTACAGTAGTTTTTAGCGGTGATTTTTTTAAGATTTGCGATTCTTAGCGTTGAATTCCACCGCAATCACCGCAAATCCTACATTTTTAAGCAATTATTGGCGTTGACAGCTCGACCCGGGAAGGTGCCAAACTAAACATGTGTACCTTGACTTTGATCACTGACGTAACGATTGCGTATTTTATGCTACTAAACATAAATAAAAAATAAGAAACCAATCAGCCAATTCGGCGCTTGTAAATTTGAGCCATAATTTTTTATTGATCAAGAAACTAATTGATGCAAAATGAGTAAACTTGAACAAAAAAGTACCGGTAGTAGACGCTAATTGTTAGCGATAATATTTCGGAACGTCAAACAGATACTGATGTTTTAGAAATGCTTTCAATCAAAATTTGACTATGTTCCTTGAAAAGTTTAGGAACGAAAGTTTTTAAACTATAGTAAAGGCTGATCAACAATGCCCTCTTTTAAAAATTATTGGTAAATTGAGCTAAATTGCTTTTTAATTGTTTTCTCATCAGAGAAGATTCCTCTCAACCCTTAGGATCAAGTACTAAACGAGTACTTTTGTTCAAAACCAACTTGTTGGGGGAGGAACTATTTAAAAGAATGGGTTTTTTATTCAGTCATTTTTTCACAATCCATAAATTCATCGGAGAGATTTCTGGGTGTTATCATCAGAAATCCTGTATAGAAATATAGAGATTACAAGATTTTTCTAAATTTCGTTTTGTGCAGCATGGAGTTATCGTGGCTTCAATTTTTGTGAACATTTAACAGATTTCAGTTGTTTTTGACCACATAATCCGCTATTTTGCTTAATTTTTGTCAATTTTACTAGAAAAAACGCTGAAAATTGTTAACAAAAAATTTATTGGTTTTAATTATTAAGACAGAAGAAAGTTGCTGAAACATTAAATAAAAAACTTTCTTCTAACACCTTGGCTGTATTTACCTTCCCTTGCTATGGGAGTGTTATGAAATTAAATTCTTGCCTGGTTTCTTGAAATTTAATTAATAACTATCAAAAATTTGTCAATATTTGAATTTTTTCCTTAGAATGATGTAATTCATAAATCATTACAATAAGTAATTGTTTCAAAAGGATGACATCATTATCAGGACCCGTTTTCTTCCGATCGCAAGATCGAGTTGTTTAGGTTGCTGTTTTTTTTCGGAGAGACTGATTGCATATTATTGCCCGACTATTTGCATATTCTTTCTCAAATACCGCCCAACATTTTATGTGAAAATGAGGTCAAATGAACATTTGTTAATTTTACTTGAGAGCTCAAAGTTTGATGTCTTCAACGCTTTTTTTGCGTATTGTTTATTTCAATTTCGTGGTTTTTTGTTGATATTTTGAAGTCTGAAGATTTGGTCTCACAAATGACAAGTCCAATTAGCGTCCTATAAAACAAAAAGTAAATTTAATCAGTTCTCTTAATTCAAAGCTTGATGTTTTGATGTTTTTCAAGAAAATTTGTTTTCAGAACAAAAAAATTTGAAATTTTTGAGCTTTTGGGCATATTTTTAGCTTATTTCAGTCAACTTGTAGCTGAGTACCAGCACAAAACTTGCATCATTTTCCAATTCAGTTCAATTTTTGATTTCATTGGGTTTAATTTTACTGGGTCAAAAGTAGTTGTTTTAGTGAATAGGTTATTATTTAAACGGCTTCGACACCGTTTTCTTGCGTGAACTTTTAAAAATCAAGTGAACTTTTAAAATTTGTCCTTTTCTGTTGATGTCTGATGTTTTCTGGGTGATGACAGACCTCAGACCTCCTATAAAGGTATAAATAAATTTTTTAAGGGTATAAGTCCATAGGTAATGACTTTGTACTTGTTTGTTTTTTTAAAAGTAAAAGATTTTTTTCTTGTTATATTTTCCGGCTCCTCTATCCTACTTATCTTAAAATGTAGCTTAGGTTAATGAATGGTAGCTCGCAAATTGTTCGTGAACTGAAACTTACAATGTTTTAATAGTGGTTTCTTGATTTGATTTTACAAGAGCTTTCATAAAAGTTTTCGTGAATTAGAATTTTTCGCCCATATTTGATATCAGTGTTTGGTGTTTGTCAGATCAGCAAACTAATTACAAATTCTATTGGCATTGAATGGAGGCCTATTTATCTTTCTGGAATAATACTTTAGTCAATAGCTTATTTAGATTTTAAACAAAGTTTTATTGTATTGTTCCTTGTTTCCGGTATTTGATTTCCTTTTATTAGCCGTACGACTTAATCTGAATAACGCGAGGCCTCAATGGCTTCGTCTGGAGCATAAATGAACCTATTTAATAATTTCAGTTGCTAGTTAATGGTTTTCTTGAACGTTGGTTTTCAGTTGATAGTTGATGTTTTTCACGAACGAGTATAAACGTGTTTGTTTTATCTTTTCCTCTTTCTTGTTTTGTCTACTTGTGAACTAGTCTTATTCAGGGCAGGTCCCATATCTGGTTTAGTAGATTAAAAGTTAAGTTGATCTATTTAGTTTTTACATAATTGTAATTTGACTTTGTTTAATGTTGTTGAAAATATACTATGAAATTTGATCGTAGTCAACGTTTGGTTTTTTATTTGATATTGTTTGTCTTGTTGCGTAGTCTTTTCAATGGCATATCTCATCGGCCCTCTGAAACGGCCTTGTGTAAATAGTTTTATGTTTTAAGGTTACAGCTATTTTATTCATATGCCAATTTTTTTCGAGGTAATTGTAAGGTTTTGAAAGTTTTCTATCTCCTATCCTCTGTCGAACGACAATTAAAAAAATTTTGGATGAGCGGGGTCGGATCATTATGTGCAAACGCACTTTACCGAGACTCCGTATTTTTGCTAAGGAGTCAATAGAAAAGTCAGAATCTCATCTGAAATGTCTCTTTATCGACCTTGATTCATTTAACATAAGAAATTTTCTTCTCTGCTTCATTCTGCTAAGACAGTTGTCTCTGATGACATTGCTGTTTATATCAAGTCCTCGAGGCCAAACTGTCCATCTGGCATAATTGTGAAAAATAAGAAAAAATCTGAAAGCAAAACACTTGATAAATTCATAATTATAGAAAAGAGAATTAGTTAGCATAGTTAAAGTTAAAACTATCAACAGTAAACTATCAACAAATCAACAATGGAGTAACTAAGAGAAATTATTACCATTATCACTCCAACTTACATTAGCCAAGAACAATATGAATAAGTTAGTGCTGAATATGTTTACAAAATGAAAGGAAAGAATACCAAACAAAAAATGAAAGAGAATCAGCAAGAGACTCAGCAGTTTCAGTCATTTTATGTCCAAATATATAAAGAGCACTAATTGCCTTACAGAATTCATGATCAAACCCACACATGCAATAATCACCTATGATCAGACTGAGGGCAGATGTTACATAACGGTCCTCGACCGTATTACAAGAGCCCCATATTGGCACGCGTTTACAACAAAGTATAATAGGACTTAAAACGGATATAAAGACTATGAAAAAGGCCATTAATTTTTCATAAATGACGGTTCATTAATGTAAAAAATAAAATAAAAAATGTAAAGACGTGTAATTGGCATAAATGTTATCATTAAAGAGTTGGACAATTTTAAAAAAAAAGATAATTGAAACGTGTAATTGTATAAAGGCCAAAAGTTGTTCAATTGTGAATATTGAACATAAACCGACAGAAATGTAAAAGTAGCGGCATATAATTTGCTGAAATTACCTAATTAGTTCTTTTAGGAAACGAAAAGATATTCTATGGATTTTTGTTTCAGTTTATCTCTTAAAACAAACATATCTATAACTTGTAAAATTTCGGCATGAAATGCAAGTTGATGCCTAATTAAAACCAATTGAGAGCAGATATCGACAGGAGAGATTTCTCGCCAATCTTGCAAGATAAAGATCAGGTCGCGCCTTTTATCCTGCTTTGTAATATCTTATCGTGTCTTAATAATGATAGTTTCAAAAGAAAAAGCAACCGCTGATATAAATTGGATTTCGTTTAAAAAAACTGCAAATCTACGTGCAAATCAACACAATTTTCTATTTACATGCTTTTGACTATTTTACTTCAACTTGTAGGGCCCAATTTGTAATAAATTGCCTCCCAGAAGGCAGGTTTTTGTTTCTTTGTAGATGGATATTAATAGGTCCCCTAAAAACTTAAGAAATCGCTCAAAACAGGCTAAAGCTAGTATTGGATCAAAACACAGAACGCCAAATTGGTTAAAACAAAGCGAAATTTAAACAGAAGTTAGGAGAATTATAGCATCAAGTTCCGGAATTTCTCGCCCAAGAGACAAATTTAGCTTGTTGGTGTTTCTTCGTCATTTGCTGATCGCCTCTCTTCAAAAAACAAAATATTATCAGAAGGAACATGAGCAAGAAAGAGCAACCGCATCCCATCCCACAACACAGTGTCATAGTCGAGTGATGCATTCAACGCACCTGTGAACTCCTCCGTCAATATAGAACACCCAGTAGTCAGGAACATAACTAAACATTTTATATATTTTAGCATGTTTACATATATATATATATATATATATATATATATATATATATATATATATATATATATATATGTATACATACATACATACATATATATATATATATATATATATATATATACATATATATATATATATATATATATATATATATATATATATATATATATATATATATATATATATATACATATATATATGTAAACAAAAAAATAATTATTTATTTTAGAGTGTCCGTGTGTGTGTGTGTGTCTGTGATTGTGTGCGTGTATGTGCTATTGTGTTGTTTATTCTGATTGTGTGCGTGTTTGTGTGTGTTTGAATGTGTTATGTGTTTTTTTATGTGTGTGTTCAATATATATATATATATATATATATATATATATATATATATATATATGTATATATATATATATATATATATATATATGTATATATATATATATATATATATATATATATGTATGTGTGTTTGTGTGTGTTTGTTTTTGTGTGTCTGTGTGTTCGCGTGTCTGGTTTGTATGTTTGCGCGTTTTTGCAAATGTGTGTTAGCATATGCGTCTGCTTGTTTGTGTTTATTTGTCGGTGTGTTTGTGTGTTAGTATGTATATATGTGTGTGCATGTTTATGTTTTTGTGTCTGAGTACGTATGTGTGTTTTTGTTTGTCTGTGTGTTTGAGTGCGTGGTTATTCTGTAACTGTGTGTGTGTGTGTTTGTACGTGTTTGTTTGTTTCTGTGTGTGTGTTCAGGTGCGTGCTTTTTTGTGTCTGTGCGTGTTATTTGTGGGAGCGGGAGCGTTTTTGAGCGCTTGGGTGTGTGTGTGTGTGTGTGTGTGTGTGTGTGTGTGTGTGTGTGTGTGTGTGTGTGTGTGTGTGTGTGTGTGTGTGTGTGTGTGTGTGTGTGTGTGTTAGCGTTCTGATGTGTGAATGTTCTTGCGTTTTTGGGCGTGCGTGCGTTAGGTTGTTTGTGTGTATGTGTGTGTCGGAGGGTGGATGTGTGGGTGTGCCTTTGTGTGCATGTGTTGGTGAATGTCTGTGTGTGAATTTGTGTTTTTTTTGTTTGTATGTGTGTGTGTCTTTGTGTGTTTAAATATCTGATTTGTGTGTTGTTATGTGCGTTCTGTAGATGTTTGTGTGTGTGTGTATGTATGTATGTATGTATGTATGTATGTATGTATGTATGTATGTATGTATGTATGTATGTATGTATGTATGTATGTATGTATGTATGTATGTATGTATGTATGTATGTATGTATGTATGTATGTATGTATGTATGTATGTATGTATGTATGTGAGTTTCTGTATGTATGTGTGCGTGTGTGTATTTTGCGTGAGTTTAATCCAATTCACTTTTGTCTGATAAATATTAAAGATCTAATTGTCTGAGTTTACTTTTGATTAACTGTTTCATAGAGAGTTTTACAGAGTGCAAGAGGACTAAAGACAGTGCAGTCTTTTTACTAACTTTTTTTGTGTTTTGTAAATTGTACTTACAGTGGAGGAAACCGAGCACAGCTGCCATAGGTATCAAGGCTTTGCCTTCCAATCCAAAATAAAGAAGCGACAGTGGAACATATAAGACAGCAACCACCACAGCGTCCATCACTAATACAGCTCTAGCAGCTCTTAGTTTACTGCTATCTGAAACAATCAAAGCAAGAATTGATGGCTGTCAAAATCACCAGCAGTTAGTTTTTTTCCTAGGTTTTTCTTTAAAAAATGCAGAAAAAACTAACTTTAGCTCCTGTTTGTAGTTGAAAGGTCATTCAAAAAATTTCTGAAACAAAAGTCCATTTCGCGCCAATTTCTGAGTTTAACATCATTCGCATCCTCGCACCGTGCAGTGAAAAAAAACAGATATCTAACTGCGAATTTGTTGTGAAATAATATTAAGGCGACTTTTGAATTGTTAATAGTACGATAAAGTTGCATTTAATGCCTATATAAAGTATATAAATAATATATATATATATATATATATATATATATATATATGAGTTTGTGTGTATGTATGTGTGTTTTATATATATGTATGTGTGAGTGTGTGTTTGTGTGTGTTTTTATGTGTGTGTGTACGAATATATATATATATATATATATATATATATATAAATATATATATATATATATATATATATATATATATATATATAAGTGTGTGTGTGTGTGTGTTTGTGTGTTTGTAAATATACCTTTTTATATAAATATTTGATTTTGAAAACATATAGATAGCTAATAGAAACCTTTATCCCAATTTTTTTCCCAATATTTCACTATCTATTTTTTCAATCCCTTTTGCCACCCCAGATGTTCCCCTCTGTATGCTTTCAAACCAATTTTATTCCCTGATATTACACTAAAACACTTTTTCGATGGTTTTTTTATTTTTTTTTTATGTTTGAAATTTAACAATACTGATTTTTTATAATTTGGGTTTCTGGGCTTCATTGCGCTTTTGGAGTCCCAAGGCATAATGTACAGCTCTTTTCTTGTAGTTTTTCCGGTCAAATTTATCTTACTCCTTGTATTTCTCCCGCTCAAATTCCGGTCTTTCCTTGTTTTTTCCGGCTAAACTTTCATTCATTCTGGTCCAAAAAATGCAAGGTCTTTGAGCAGATTTAGCTCATCTGCTTGCTGAATTTAATTTCGTTTTTTCCACACAGGCCTAGGCCTCGACTTATGAAAAGACTTTAAATGTCTAGTAAGGGTGGTCAATATTGACTATAATTACACGGTCGAGCTTCCTAGTTAAATTCGAGCTAATATCTTTCCATGGGTCAAGCTAAAGTCTTTTGATAAAGAAGAAAGTCCAGCTAGGCTCTTTTCATGGGTCCCCTTTTTGTCATTTCATAACCAACAAAGTCAAATTAGGGCACCCTCATTGGTCCACCATTAGTTTTCATAACCACCAAAGTTGAATTAAGGTCTTTTCATGGGTTTACCATTAGTCTTTCCATAGATCTGTTTCTTTCGGTATTCGAACTTTTTTTCTGCTTCTGTAAATACAGAAGCTGAACCGCAGCAAGACTTAATAGCTTTGAGCAGCAGAGCAATCTAACTTAAGAAACAGTTGGGAAAATGTCAAAAGCCTTAAAAATTTTGTCGAATCTTAAGAAAAATTCTTATGGCAGCTTGAGTATATTACCACATTACTTGATACAATAAAACCATCTGGCGTAAATGTATTGGTCCCAGCTTAAGTGCATTCGGCGTTTTTCAGTTTGTTTTCCCTTCCAAAATTATGAGCTATCTTTTTTTATAAACTAATGCAGGTTTATGAAGGATTTGTGGTTCTTCTGAATCGTAAAAGATGAGGGAGCATCCATGCTGACGTTAGATGCAATATTGCACGTTAAATTTAATGGCAAAAAACAGACTTATGAAAAGACCAATGATGGACCCCTGAAAAGACTTTAACTCAATTTTGTTCGGAAACATTGTGTCGAGCTTAAGACCAGTCCAAATTTTGGGTCAAACCAAATTCTTTTTTAAAATTTCCCAGCTAAAGTCGTCTGTGAAAAATCTGAGTCAAGCTAAATTCCAAAATGTCTTAAAATCCAGCTAAAATCTTTTCATAGCTCAAATGAGTTGAATATGGTCTTTTGATAGTACATTTTTTTAGCATTTTCTTTTCATAAGTCTGTGCCTAGATCTGGGCGCTCATTCCTCGACTAGGATCGGCTATGCCTCTGTGGTCCTAGGGACTTGATTTGAACGAAATATGAGATCTAACTTCCCCTTATAAATGTGAAAACATGATTGTAGTACCGACTGCTAATTCACAGGATAACTTGATGTGGTGCTAAGATATGCGGAGTTATATGAATAGGAATGCCCAGTGATTCGAATCCCGGAAACCCTGCTGGAAAACCTGGGAGTTTTGTTTTTTCTCGTTAATCTTGTCGGGAAAACCGGGAATCTGATAGTTTCTCGGTAATCTTAGCGGGATACCCGGGAATCTTACTTTGTCCGATTATCTCTGTGGGAAACTCGGGAGTGTTCTTTTCCCCCGGTAAATATGGTAGGAAACCCGAGAATGTCAACTTTTTCAGTACTCGCAGTAGGAAAATTGGAATTAGTAAATTTTTTTCTTTAGTTTAGCTGAAAAAACGGTAGCCTTGAATGTTTGCCAGGAATTCCTATCAGGAAATTTTTCCTGGATGTCCCGGTGAGAATCTTGATATCTCCTTGTTTTCCCAGTAAGATCCCGACAATTAATCCCGGAATTCCTGCCGGGACATTTTTATTTCCCGCAATTCCTGTCAGGAATATTTTTTTCCCGGGTTTCCCGCCGGGAAATGCGGGATCTTACTCGATCTTACCACATCTTACAACCCCAGATGTTTCTCGGAACTTTCGCGGAACTTAGTGGGAAAATATTTGTGATCTTACTAGGATTTCCGGGAATCGTTACACTGGGTGGAAAGAAGTGGAAACTTTTAAATGTTGCAATTCGGCCATGGCATCCTTACGCCATGAATTTTTAAGTTTGAAATCATTAAAAATTTTTATAAGACTTGATAATCGAAACTCACGGTATCTCCAACAAGTGTCCAGGTCCGAATTGCATGTTTTCCAGAGACCTCCGTGGAACGATTCTCTCTTCCACCCATCAGTTCCGTGAATGAAACAAGCCAAAACAAAACTGGTCTGCAAAAGTCCAAGGACCCAAATGGACCTTAGAGATAGTCTAAGTTCGCAGTCTTCATTTGCCATAATTGGAAAAAATCAAAATAATAAACGCTACTGGACGGATCTTTTCATCAGTCATTAATAAAATTTATGAGAAATTCAATGCCACTTTGTTTTTAAAAAAATTGATACATAACTGGCTACATCCCATCATGTAACTCTAGATCTTGATGACTCTTGCAGATTAAGATGCTTTATTTCATGGAACATATTGTTAAATCCTATTACTTCTTGCTCCTGTCTTGATAAAACTTCATCTTGTAGATAATGCGTGCTAAGATCTCCATAAATATTTAGGTTTTGAAGCAACTCAGTTTGAAAAATATTACGCAAATTAAACAATAACATTAAGAAGTGATCCACAAGACAATGAAAGAATAGAAAAATCCAACAAATTATTAAAAATTGATACCAAGTCCATTTTGACGCTTTGAATAAGTATTTTTTTTTAAATTCCTTGAGAGTTTCTCTCATCAACCTTTGTAATAAAGCGTTACATAAATTACTGCCGTTATTTATGGCTCTGTTTTTTTTAAACAAAACACGAATATTCGTGCCTTTTTGATCTTTGCAATAAATTTCATAGCACAAAGGTGCCCTTTGCATCGTACAAACCTTTATTTGATCCTAGTTCTTTAGTTTGAAACCTGGGTTTGAATTAATTAATTTCTGGAAATAAAAGCCTCAATGTTTAGTTAAGACATTATTAGCTCAGACATAAAGATAAGTCTTGATAATTCTTGCTTATTCTTCCAATTTGTTGCTAAATGCTGTTGCATGACCCCGTTTGATATTGACAACTTAAAAGGAATTACCGTTTCGTGTCTATTCTTTCTTGGTTATCTTGCCAATGTTAAGGCTGACTCTGAATGGGCTTCTAAGTCTCTGATTGGACAGAGAAATCGAAGAACTGATTTCTTTTTGCTGCAAAATACTTTTTTGACAGAAATTCAAATACCTTATGTATCCAGATATTTGCAAGCGCAACCAAATTGCATTAACCATCTGATCATTGCTAATTTTGTCTCATTATTCAAAAATCGGACGGTATGGCTTTAAAATGTGATCAAACAATTGAGTTAGAAAGTGATTAAATTTAGTAGAATAAACAAAAGAACAAAACAGATCTGTGTGGATCGAGAACGAGCCGCTTAATTTTTTGAAACAGATTCTGGAATAATCTGGTCCAACAGTTCAAAATGCTTTTGTAAAAATATAATAATCAAAATATTGATAATACATTAAAACTGAGGAGTCCAGAAGAAATTAAATTTGTTTGGTAAACCATAGCCATCTCTAGCTTTATATAAATGTATAAGTTAAGTTTTAGTCAATTTTTGCGAGTTTGTATCCAACGATTTTGTATAACCATTTTGCTCAAAACTTTCTTATTTCTATAGAATGACTAATTTAAGTTTGACTACCATTTGACTACTACTATTGTTTCGTAAACTCTAGCCATTTCTTAGAACTAAAAAAAAATGTATCAGTTAATACTTTTTTGAACTGCATAGAGTTAAAAACAATATCAGCAAAATATTTTACAAACGTTTGCAGCATTAAAAATTCTCCTTTGGAAACAATTGCAACCGCCTGTCAGTGCTTTTTTGCCTGAGTCTTTATACCACGGCAAGTTGCTTTGGTGAAGGTTGTGGTTTTTTTCAAATTCCCACTGAATAAACAATTTCAGATCTGAACTAAGTTGACATGCGTCGGGAGACAAATACGTTGGATTACGCTATCCTCAAAAAGTATTCGTTCGCGCATTTTTTTCATTGAAATGCAGATGTGCAAATGGATTACTCTGTAGATAATCCACGTGGTTGACAATCGTTTCATAAGGCCAATTTTGATTAGAACAAGGCGGCTCGTTAATGTGCGTTCGCACATGATGTTCCGACCCGAGCTCATCTACATTTTTGACTTTATTGTCAACCAAACGAAGAGATAACAGAAATAGATGTTTGAATTTTAAAAAAATGCTACAAAACCTAACTACAAATTGAATTACATAATGCCATTTCTCATTACAGCGCTCACGAGATCTACCGATAAAAAGACCACGAGAGAATACAGCAAACAACAAAATATGCAAAAACAAAATTTTCACGGCAGAAACCAAATATATAATTTTAAAAGCACCTAGTAACAACGTCAAAATGCAATCAGATAAAACCTTAACTCCACAAATTTAGTTTTTGCTACCTATACAGCAGATGTATGTTTTTCATAATGAGATTAGGTAAAAAATTGACATAGAGAAAAAAAATGAGGTTAAAGTCAAAGATCAATCAACATTTCTTAAACCAAAAAATTTCAAAAGTTTGAAAAAATCTTTAGCTTTTTAGCAGAAGAATTCTTGGTAAATTTACCACAAAAAGTCAATAAGAAACTAATGGGACCTGTCTTTGCTGAGACTAAACCATAGGAATAAACTAAATACGCAGAAAATCTCAAAAAAACGAACAATTTACACAAAGACGCAGAAAATCTCAAAAAATTACGAACAATAACATAAATTATTGAAGCCATTAAAATCATTAGCTATTATCTGAATTTTATTTAATTTTATTTCAGTTTATATTTATACTCATTCAGCTAAAATTATACTGAAAGAGAAAAGAAGCTCGTTCATTTGGGCCACATTTGAAAATCATTGGGATCTGTTATTACCTGAATAAGCTAAAAGAAGAGAAAAAAAGAAACACAAATACACCACACACAAAATTTTTTATGAAAACGCATAATGTCCACCAAACAAAACATCAGTTACGACATAATATTAGTAGACAAAATGTTTTTTGAAATTCAAGGAATTGGAGTGGACTTCTCAATGACGAAAATAAGTTGACGAAAAGAACAAAAAAGCCGAAAAGTTTGAAAAATCTTGAAGATGTATAATATCATAATTTTTCAGACTATTGGCTTTAAACTGACTGCTTCGGGTAACATCACTACTTACAAGTTTATGGGCAACATTACAGGCAACATTACAGGTTTATGAGACCGATCAGAATTTCACAGCTACCTAAAATAAAAAAAAAGCAAAAAAAGCAAACTCACAAAAATTAGGCGAGAAAAGTTTCAAAGCCATTAGAGAATTAACTTTTCAGTATAAACTCTTCTATTTTCAATTAATTTTTTAACAGCAAGGTGATTGTTTCTATCGTTACAAAATGACTTGAAAAACAACAAATATAAACAAAGATATTAAAACCACGAAATTTTTGAGAAAAGCCCTAGTATCAAAGACATTAAATTCAATTATTTTCAACGGAGTTAATTAAACACACTAAATTCTGCCTCGATGAAATGGCAATCATAGGTTTCATTCATGTGACATCAATAACTCATCACAATAAGTCGTATGGCAAAGAAAAAATCAAAGTCATAAAATTCTACAACTTTCAACGGAAGGCATTTAATACGCTAATTTATGCCTAGATGATGTGACGACTAGGATTTTTGTCAATCAAAATTTATCAATAAGACCTTACAACAAGTCATTGAATAAGACCTTACAACAAGTCATATGAAAACAACAACAAAAACAGGCAAAATCCAAAAGATCGGTAGAAAATTGAAAGAAGAAAGTGTCGAAGCTATTTAAACCATAAGCTTTTTTCTCTGAAAACTTTTTCAACGATCGTCTTCACTAAGCCAATGGGAGCTATCACTATTAGGATAATGTAATACGATTTCAAAAGGAACCAAAATTACTTAAAAGAAATCCAAAAATTATAAAATCTATGAAAACTAGAAGTCAAAAAACCAATAGTTAAAAGACAAAACGGCTAACTAGATAAATTGTTGTTGATGTAAAAAAAGCGGTTCTGTCATCACCGAGACTGACTTACAGTCCACGAAAATAGGCTGAAGATTGATTTATTTTCAAAAAAATTTCAAAAAAAGAATATTTTTAAAGTCTTAACAGCCATTAAACTCAAAAGCTTTCATAGGAATTCAATGAATACGCCCAGCTATGCCAAGATGTGAATACAAGGATGTTTATCATGCCTAAGTAATCAATAAGACATCACAATATGTCTTATGACAATGAAAAAAAAACAACAAATACAGGCAAAAACCAAAATTTCTTTAGAAAAATGGGAGAAGAAAGCGCTGAAGCCATTTAAACCATATTTTTCTCCCAGAAAATTTTATATATCATCTTTTGGACGTCTTCACTAAAGGAAAATGTAGCCATCAATGTTAGGATGACGTGATAAGATTTCAAAATGAACCAATAAAACGAAATGTCCAAAAAAATTTTTAAAAAATTTGAAATCTTGTGGCATTGAAGACGTATAACCAATAGTTATTTGATAAAGCTGCAAATGAGATTAACTTATGTTGCAGTGGTATGAAGGAGTTCAATCCTGTTTTTACTGAGACGATCTTACAGTTCACAAAAATAAGTTTATGATTTACTAATTTTAAAAAAATTCGAAAATTAGTTTTCAAAGTCTTAACAGCCATTAGCTGTCCACTCACAGCACTAGATAGGTTCACTTAATGCTCATTAGCAAATCTATTGCACCTTTAGTCAACAAGTTTATGCCATAGGATTATAAAACTTTAGTAAAACCTCAAAAAATAAATCAAAATCTCATTTGAAATTACGAAATTTGAGATACGAATCCAAAAAAAAAACATGAGCGATCCCTTTGAAACAAATTTTTTGGTCATTGGGCTTCATTTGATCGTAAAAGAGGTTTGTCATTAACGGAAATTCGGTATTAAAAGTGTCTAGTAGTCTCTAGGTGACTTGAAAAAATTTTCTAAAAAAAGAGCTCCCAAACCTAATTCGAATTTTTTTATATATTAAACTTCCCTCTAAGACTAGAACTAGTCTTTATTATCTCCTTTCGTCTATTAAAAACCTAAAATTGATTTACTTTTTGGCGTGAAATCTAGTTTTGAATTAAATTTTTGTAGAAAAAACGTTAATTCGAACGAAATTTACGGTAAAAGTGAACAAAAAGTGAACCAAATATCAAGTATTCACATGAAACTTTAAACCTCGATAACTCCTCGAAAAACCGAAATTCTAAAAAATCTTTTTGATTTTGAATTCAACGCTGGACGAGCTTTTTAATGATACCATGCACATTTCTCTACGTTGAATATATCGGTCGGCCAAAATTCGCGGAACAAAAAAAAACTCATTTGAGTATATAGTTCCTCCCCCCACAAGTGGGGTCGGAACAACAAGGGAAGTTTTGAAGTTCTTTTGTCCTAGCCAAATTCAACCAATCGACAGTTGAGAAGTGACATTCACAACGACAAGAACGGAATAAAAAACATGCGTGAAAGGCAGCCAGATAGCAAGCAGAAAACTTGAAATGCTAAATAAAGACTTAATATGAATAGCGTTTTACCGCAACCCAACTTGAACATTAACTAACTTGTTACCGGGTCTTGTACTAAAATTGTTTGGCAGTAAAATCTAACTACGTCCTAAACTGAAAAAAAATTCTTGAGCAGCTCATTATCTGTTAGCGTGTCCTAATCCTAAATTTTTTCTAAAATTGCACGGTTAACACAAGCATCTTCTGGTATTTCAACTTGTAGAACAAACAGCAAAATTCAACTGATGTTGAAAATTAAACATTTTTGCATAAACAGGTGTTTTACTTTTATGTCTTCAGTTTGATTCTATATCGGATTGAATTGGGATACATTAAAAAAACTCCTGTATTTGGTGATCTGCAGGCAACAGATCATAAAACGATAACACAATATCAGGAAGGATCTTGAATTCTCTAAACTATCTGGCCCGCGCAAAGTTTTTTTCGTTTTAAATAGTTTGGAGAGCAGATGCTAAACTATCGGTTACTTTTATTTTGGGTGTTCCCAAATTTGGGTCTAAAATAATTGAACATTTATATTGTTACGGTTGCGCCATTTATATTGTTACTATCTCTCAAAATTTTTTGTGTAAAATTAGGATTTAAAACATTAAATGCTGAACCGTACATTACTGCTCGTTTGGGGTCACTTCAGAAATTTAATCACATATATTGATAGTGGCTTTATGTTCTCCATTGAATGCATATTCTTCTGTAGCCAGTGACATTTTTCGCTCTTAATTGCTTCTTCATTTAGCTTGTCCCGCAGTGAGTTTTTGTGTTTTCTGGTAGAGTAACAATTTCCATTGAGCGGGTTGTTTGATGTTCATATGCTTTGTTTTTTTGAAGACTTTGAACTATTTTGAATGCAATTGAGCAAAATGTGATGGTTTCAAACACACATCAAGAAACTTACAAGTTTTATTGAAGTTGCAAAGAACGAAAGAAGAACGTACCTGACCAACTTTGTCAAAAAGTAATGGCCACAAAACTAAACTCAATTCTAATTCAATCTTGGCGCTATGATTATCTTATTGACCTATCAATCATATGTCAAAATTAAACTCTCCCACCAACAGAAGCTTGATTCTAACAGCCACCGACCTCCAACTAATGTACTCGATTGTATCTAGGCCATACATTTTTCTCATGGAATTTGATGAATATAGAAAATCACGGAACTGAGACCTATTCACATGTCAATCAAGTAAAATACTTTAAGCTAATCTATATTTTCTCTGTATATTTTCGCATAGATAAGTGCTATAAATCTGAGCTAATTTTTGTATATTTTCAGACCAATTTTAAGTTAAAATTCAACTTACTGAATTCCTTTTAACCCGTGCTATCGACCACGACAATGGTGCCCAGACCACCTACAGACAGACGAATTTTGAATCTTCAGAATGCAGAAACAGCTACTGAGTGCATTCTGTCTTTTGTGGCAAGATGTCGGGCAGAAAAAAAGGAGGACAAAGTCAACACTGATTGCATAATACCGGACCTACATGTAGCCAATCTCTTTCTTAGTATGTGCGGGCAAGATGCATTTTTTCAATTTAGGAGCCTAATTAGTCCTGGGAATGTGATAGACACTCCGTACAAAGACATCAGATTGACAATTCAAAATTATACTTCTTCTAAAGAGAGAGCAGTAACGGCAGAAAGGGCTAAAGTTATCTCCGTAAAACAAAGTGTAGGGGAGTCAGACGACAATTTCCTTGCACGTCTTAGAGAAGGACCGCGCTATTGTGACTTCGAAAGACTCAAAAACAGCGGGCAACTCCAAAGACGAGTTGGTAAAACTAAATTTTATCTCAGGTTTGAGGGAATTAGAAGCAGAACGTAGACTACTAGACTGTTATAAAGCAAAAGCAAATGTTTCGGATACTGAAATGACCGAGAGTTTACCGTTTAGAAGTCAAACTACGGCTTGTGCAAGTTCTTCGTTATGTGGAAAGTTTTTACTGTGGAAAATGAAAATGGGTTCAACTTCAAAAGATCTTTCGAAAGCCAAATCAAGAATTTACGACTAAAAAAAGCAACAACATGTGCACTAGGTGTGGAGGTAAGCCACATTCTAGTAGACCCTGTCCAGCGCTAAGTAAAAAATGCAACACCTGTGAAAAGGTAGGACACATCTCAAAAATGTGTGGAAGCAAACTCCATCCAAATTCAGGTAAGTTTGCGCGTAAGAAAAATTTTTTTAGAGCAAGCACTTCTAGCATCGGCGATGGGAATGTTTTATACTAAAGAACAAACCCTTAGCATGTCTGTGCCATGGGAATATATCTCAATAACTAGCTGCAAAGTGAAAATGCAGGTAGACACAAGTGTAGATAGCACAGTGATATCATCAAAAATATGGACAGAACTTGGTAAACCTCATTTGCATGGTAAAATAAGACATCTCGATTCTTATGATGGTCATCATTTAACGCTTCTGGCATTACTTACTTGTGACGTTGAGTGGAAGGGAAGCAGGCACACACAAAATCAACTAGCAGTTGTGCAGTGTGAAAAGTAATTTGGTCTACTGGTAGAGACCTTCTACCTAAGCTTGGTTTGAACAACATCACAACCCATCCTCTACCTGCGGTGAAGGATTACAAAGCTCATGTGATGATGATACCAGGATCACAGCCAATGCTCTGCAAAGCCAGAAAAATACCTCTAACTCTTCAAGATAAGGTTACAGAGAAGCTGGAACAGATGGTCAGACAGGGCATCCCTGAACCGGTACAGCCACAAGGAGTCACTAATGCATATCCATTTAGATCCTAACGCATATGCATTAGAAAGTTCCTAACGCATATGCATTAACGCATCCTATCAAAAGTTCCTAAACGTTTCCTTGATGCCTTTTTAGGCATTGGCTTGGCCGTTGACAGTTCGATTCTCAAGTGGATATTTTTCATTTAGGTGACTAAATAATGTAGCTGCCAACTGTTTTGAGCAGATATACTGTCGCCTTTTATCTGTTCTCACCAACTTTAATATTGCATCGCAGAATGTTATGATTCCTCTCTGCGGCATCTTCAGCTAGTGTTGCGGCCTCTTCTACAGTTAGCTGTAGCTTTCGAAGTTTATTGATTAGAAGTTGTAGATTTGAAGTTTGAACGTTTTTCCTAGTAAACCGTCGTCTTCCTTACCAAATCTTTTTTGCCCCAAGAGCTTATTTGTTGCGCTCAATTCTATTGTTTTGAATTGAAACTGATGCTTGAGGGCGGTCCTGGCAATTGATATAGTTTTTTGTTCGGTTTTTTTGTGTTCTTCATTGCTTTTCCCGTTTTCTTTCAATAATCTAACTGTACTGTTACTGCAATATGTTCCCTTTTGAGAATCTATCGGATTCTTTCTCTTTTGCCTCCGGTTCAACCAATAATTCTGCCTCTAATTCATTATTATTTCTCCAAGGCTGTTTTAATGTTAATTTTGATGTTAATGTTGATACTTATTGATGATCTTATTAATGATGATCTTATTTGCAAACCTCAAGCGCACGTGTCATATCCTAACAAAAGTGCTTATCATCTAATGTCACTTTCTCTGTATCTGAGAAGGAAGAGGTGGGTGCATAACCTACTTCGTTGAGGGGGCGCACAAACGTTAATGATCCTGCAGATAAAGTCCGAATATAAATATATATATATATATATATATATATATATATATATATATATATATATATATATATATATATATATATATATATATATGTGTGTGTGTGTGTATTCAGAAAAACACAAAATGCATTGATTGATAAAAAAAATGATGCCCTGATTTATGGGTATATATTATTTATGATTATATATAAAATAAATTCTTCTGACTGATGAAAATAACAAAAATTAAAGTCTCGCAATTGTAATCGAAGTGAAGCAATTTTTTCTAATGGATCTTTCGCTTTTGTGCCCTGTCTTAGTTGATACATATTATTTGCAACCCTCAAGCGCACGTGTCATATCTTTACAAAATCGTTTATAATGTAATGTCACCTTCTCTGTACCTGGGGAATAAGAGGTGGGTGCATAACCTACTTGTTTGGGGGGGGGGGGGGGGTTGGGCACAAATGTGAATGATCCTTCAGATAAAGTCGGAATATGCAAATCTTTTCTTTACACACTTTAAAATCACAAACTAATTTTTTAGAAACCAAATTTAATCGAATGATGAATTTTTGAATCTAATGGTATATCTAAGTCTATAGTAATTCAAAATACTATACTGATAATTGTAGCTACTGTATTGCCTCGACTCAACAATTACAAGACCCGGAAGCCGCTTGAAAACTGAGGCATCTGGTTTTTAATTGAACTTACGAATGTACGAACAAACAAATATCTGTTTTCCGAGCGAATTAAATCAGCTATTTTTGGCTTGTCACATGAGCGGTTTGACGTAGTGTTTATTGTCATTTCTCAAAAATTCGAAAACTTTTGTTTATATCGTCCGAAAAGGAGCTTTTTATGACGTCACGACCGCAGCATTTTCTTAGAACCTCCGAAAATTTTATGACGTAACCTTATAGCATATAAATATTAATTTAGACAAGAGTTTTTTCTACCTAATAACAATCACTGCATTTATTGAATGTGACTAGATTTCCGCTTGATCGAACTCTTTCGAATAGACAGCTCTTCTAAATTTATACAACAAAAGTATGTAAACCTTCGAGCGATCAAACAATATCACAAAAGTTATGAGCTAGTTTTTGCCTTATTTGGATTAAATAAGCAACCTCGTTAAAAAATATAAAAGATGGCTAGATTGCTATGGAGGACGCTTTCGAAATTGGCATTTTTCAAAGTAGAAACACTTAGCTAAAACTACTGTATCTTACTGGTATAAACAGCAAAGCATGAGAAAAACAAATGTATGGACGAAGAAAGGTTAACTGGAAATAAACTAGTTTTCTACCCCTTCCAGTTTGTCAAAAGTGTTGGAATCGATCAACAGAAAAATTAATACAAGGACTGTTTTATTTTAACTGCACACAGTTGATCTTGTTTGAGAGACAAAGTTAATCTATTTTACGCAAGACAGTACTTAATTTAATGAAAATATCGATTTCAGTGTTTTTAATGTAGATCTCAACAAGTGAAAATATCAAAGAAAAACATCAGAGGAGCAAACTCTGATATTTTTTGTCAAGCTGAAAGTTAAACTGCTGAAATTCTGGAAGTTAAAATGAACAAAGACAACAATAGCTTGCTAGATAACAATTACACTGCGCGGAAATTCGCATAACAGCAGTCATGATGGTCACTCCAGAGCTCAAAAATGTTTTCAATCGTGAAGACGCTAAATTGACGAAATTACTAGAAGAGATTTTCCATATAGCTGATAATTTTTTTAGATATCTGAGTTTCCCCGATGGAAAGTGAAATCTACGGCAAACCAAAAACAAAGTATAAGCATTAACAGCTTTGAATATGTTCATAAAACAGTAGGATGTTTAAAAATGATTTTTTCTCGGTCAAAAAGCAAAAGTAAGTATTTTTGCTTACTTCTAAATTAATCTATGAAATATAAGTTGAGGGCGATTTGTCATTGGTTCGGATTTTATTTTGAAAATCTATTTCAAATGATTTTTCACGGTGAACAGACAAAACAGTCCCGAATAGCAAAATTTTTCCTAACAAAATAGTCCCAACTAAACAGAGAGATAAACATGTGCGCACCAATTAACAAAGAAAATCTTTAAGTTATTCAGATGAATTTATATCATTGAACAAATATCAAGCTGATAACAACATAATGTTGTGTCAAATGATGTATTGGTAATCAAGTTTTTGGTGTAATCCTAATTCCTATCAATTAAAAACAATGCATTCACCTGTTTAAATCATAGATTATGTTTGTTATCTGTTTGTAGCTATTTTTTATTAAACTTTCATCATTTTTGCATCTGTCAATCGAAACAGTTTTCACATCGCATTTCGCTTGTGTTTTTATTAAGCTAAATGCATTTGATCATTTTAAGTTTGTGTGAGGTTTGTTTTTAAATTTATTATCCAGATTTGGAGCAGTTTTTGCGTCGTAACTTTAGGCCAGCAGAAACAGTTCGGATTGTTGTTTTTCTGGGGCTTTGTTGTTTTAACAAATCAGTTTGAGCTTGGAAGCCAATTTATTCGTCTTCAGTTTGTCCCAAAACATAACATAACAAGAACAATTTTATTAAAAGCACCATTTTTTCCCGGTGAATAAGATCGATATTTGCATTTTTGTAAAAAAAAAAGTAATAGGCTGGTTAAATAAATTTTTGAGGGGAAAAGACCATCTTTGACATCCCGCGAATCTTGTCAGTTAAAGACGTTTTTGGAGCTTTTAAAATTACTGAGAGTTTTTGCAGACCAGAGCTACATGAAGCAGTATAGCTTCATGACAAAAAATTTGACAAAAAATCATGACAAAAAATTTTTAGAGAATTATGTACCTACAAAAACCATCTACTTCCAAAAAAAATCTGCTGCCGTTTTTTTTCTTACGGCACGACTAAATTTGTTTTGCAAGTTATCTGTTTCTTCAACAGGAAAAATTTTAATTCAAAATTACCTTTTTGGAAAATTTTTTCATGCTCTTGAAATTTTGAAAAAATCTTGCAATGCAAATGGGCAGCAATCAGGATTTCTTCAAAAATCAATGTCAGTTTAAACTGAATATCTCGATGAAGTCTCATTTTAGCTTCGGTGAGTTGTTTCCTGTATCGGAGTTTTAAACGTTTTTAGAGCTTTTCTCAGAGCCGATATTTAATTCGATTCAAATAATCGTTGGCAAGTTTAACGCAGTTGTTTTGGCTAACTGGAATTCATTTTCATTTTAGTTTCATTCTAATTATTGCTGCACCGACTAATTTTTCTTGTCGACTCATTTCTTCTCATTGTAGCTCTCCCCCACAATAGTGGTCATATAACGGATACCCTTTCACCGTTTAATTTTGCGCCACCTGCCATTTAAACGCTCGGGGGTTTCTACGTGAATGAGGGGATGCCAGTTGCTCTAAACAAATTGTCCAGACATCATCTGTAATCGCTATCCGAGGAAATGCAATCATGCCATTTGCTAAAACAATATGAGGTCTCCAAATATGTTGACAAAAACTCACTCAATGAGAGGTGAGTTTTGAGTCCAAAATTAGCATACATTGAAATGGTAAAATCAGTTAAAAATATCATTACGTTGTCGTCTCACCCAATTAGAGGAGGGATTTGAAACCAACTACGAAAATATAAAGTTGGTCATGAGTATTATATTGCAAATTTGAAAACTGGTTTCAAAATGCATCCCATCGAATGCTGAATTTTTCATTCTTTGAATTGACAAGATTTGTGCAATTAATTAAGATGATATAAAGAGATGTCTGACTAAGGAATTTAAAATTAGTACATCTTAAATAAACTAACTTGATGACGCTAAAGATTTGCGGAAGCTTCGTAACCCCATATGAAAGTTTGTCCAACAAAATTAAAAGAAATTATCGTTTTGATCGGTTATTTTAAGGAAAAACAATCAAAGCTCTCATGTTTTTTGACCGACTTAAACTTTTTTCGACATAGGAAATGACTTTTTTTGAGCGTTAGTTTCAGGATAAGACAGTTTTTGAGCGGTTTATATTTCCCAATTTAGGATTTAGTTACCATTTAATTTCGCTTTTCAATATTAAATTTTTTCACGTTTTTTAGCGTTGACACCTTGACATAGTTTGCACTCATTGGTGACTTTGAACGCGGATCTTGGCATGAGTTGGCGCAGACATAAAAACAGTCAAAGTGCGTTAAAAAAACGGTAATATTGATCGTTTATTGATCAAAAACGATCAAAAACGGGCAATTCGCGCATTTTGTTTTCCGTTTCAGTTGTATTGGTCAGATAATAACAAAAGTAGCAGAATATGCATTATTCGAAAGTTCGACACTGTTATCCATGACAGTTATTAAAAGCTTGTCAAATATACAGAGCTGAAGGAAACATCACGTTTTTCTCATTACAGAATTTAAATTATTAGGACAAAATGCGGATTGTGCTTTGTTCATCATATGCTGCTCATAAAAAGAACAGTCTGAAATGTGGGGAATAATAAGAAAAAGGGAAGCTGAGAACAGGCCGCCATAGCCTAATGCTGTTCCGCTGCGATTACGCAGGAACCAAAAATTATTATCATTATTATATACTGGTTCTAAAAAAATTTAAAAAAGAAATAGTTCATAAAACTCAACAAGTAAGAAGTAAAGAGTCTAATTTATTCAATTTTGCGGTTTTTTAGTTCAAATTACATTTCAAATAATTATAATGAAAATGAGAATTCGATTTGAAATTGAGTGACGTTGTTACCACTCTTTTCTGAAAATATCTAATTTGTATGTTTTCTTACGGTTGTTGAATTTTTCCCGTCTTGTCCTCCGTAGAGTGCCAACGAAAAAAAATTGAGGTTTTCAAGTATGATTCCACAAAGAAAACCTACATAATCTAGTTTGATTCTATAAAGAACAAGGAGGTTCGTTAATGTGCGTTCGCACATGATGTTGCGACTCAAGTTCATCTACATTTTTGACTTAATTGTCAACCAAATGAAGAGATAACGAAAATAGATGTTTGAGTTTTAAAAAAATGTTGCATAACCTAACTACTAATTGAATCACATAATGCCATGTCTCATTGCAGCGCCAACGAGATCTCAGATCCGCCATTAAAGAGATTAAGAGAAAAAAAAAACAAGAAAACAAGCTAAAACAAAAATTTAACGGCAAAAACTCAATATCTAAATTTAAAGGCACCTAGTAAAAACGTCAAAGGGCAGTCACATAAAACTTAAACTACACAATTTTACTTTTTCCTAGCTATACAGCAGATGGAATTTTTCCTTAATGAGATTAGGTAACAAGTCGACAAAGAGAATGGATAATGATGTGAAATTCAGAAATTAATCAACATTTTTTAAACAAAGAAATTAGCCTTTAAAGAACAATCCTTGATTAATTTACTTAAATATCACAATGAAACCAAAAAAAAGTTCTTGATTAGACTCGGCTACAGAAACGGTCTAAAGATGCAGAAAAACTCGAAAAATTTTAAACGATTTGGGGAAACAAAAATTATTGACACCACTAAAATCATATCCTGGCCTTGGAATATTGTGTTTTTAATTAGATTTTATATATACTGGTTCAGCTAAATGATTTATACTAAGAGATTAAAGAATTCACTTGGAGCACATTTGAGAACCACTGGGATTTGTTATTACGCGATTGTGCTGAAAGAAGAGAAAAACAAATACAAAAATTGACCTCTCAAAAAACGTCTATCAAAATGCATTTTGTCCAACAAACAAAACCTCAGTGACAACATAATATCAGAAGATATGTTTTTGTCTGAAATACAAGAAATTAGATGGGATTTCTCAATGATGAAAATAAATTTTAAATTGACGAAAAGAACAACAAAAAATGAAAAGTTTGGATTGGAAAATGGTTGAAAATGTATAATATCATAAATTTTACAACTATTTGCTATAAACTGACTGCTAGGGGAAACACCATTCATTCAATCATCAATTACAAGCTTACGAGACCTTTTCTGCCATTTACGGCTACGTAAAGAACAAAAAAACAAGCAATAATAGCAAGATCAAGAAAAAAAATTAAGCGACAAAAAAATGAACTTTTCAGTAGAAACTTTTCTATTTTCATTTTTTTTAAACAACAATGGTATTCTTCTTTGTTAACAATATGATTTCGAAAAATCAACAAAAATGAACGAATACATTAGAACCACCAATTTTTTGAGGAAACTAAAATAAATAGCTTTCAACGGAAGCCGCTAAATAGGCTTAACTATGCCCCAATGGGACGACAATGATTGTTGTTGTTCATGAGTTATCAATAAGACATCACAACAAGTCATTGACTGTGAAAACAACAGCAATTACAGGCAAAAACAGAAAATTCAGTAGAAAAGTGCCAGAAAGTGTCGAAGCAATTTAAACCATAAGCTCTTCTCTGAAAATTTTATCTAGGATCCGTTGAAGGTCTTTACTAAAACAATGAGAACTCTCAGAATTAGGATAATGTGTTAAGATTTGAAAAGAAACAAAGAATGGGTTGAAAAATATCAAAAACTAAAAAAAAATTATGAAAACTCGTGGCTTTGAAGTCATTTAACTAACAGGTTGAAGATAAAACCGCTAACCATAATAGTTTTTGGTTGCAGTTGAAAAAATGGGGTGGCTTACAATAGTGGGACTGACTGACAATTCACAAAAATGTTTAAGATTGGTTAATGTTCAAAAAAAACTTTCGAAATTATCTTTTTAAGGTCTTAACTGCCATTAAAATCAAGAGATTTCAACAGAAGTCAGTAATTACGCAGGAACAGGCCTTGATGGGAGGAAAATGATGTTTATTATGCATAGGTAATCAATAAAACATCACAATAAATCTTTGACTATGAAAACAACCACAAAAACAGGCAAAATTGAAAAAATTCAGTAGAAAAGTGCGATAAAAAAGTGCCGAAGCCATTGAAACAATTACCTATTCTCTGCAAACTTATTCTCTAATCCACTGAACCTCTTTTCAAGCCAATGGGAGTTACCAATATCAGGATAATGCGATATGATTTCAAAAGGAACCAGTAATACAATAATACCAAAAAAAAATTAAATTTTTTGAAATCTTTTTGCTTTGAAGTCATATAAATAATAGTTAGAAGATAAAACCACCTACTGCTCACGAAAATAAGCTTATGATTGGATAATGTTCAAAAAATCACTTCGGAAATTTACTTTTGAGGTCCTAACAGTCATTAGCTGTCCACTCAACGCACTAGATATGTTCACTTAATGCTCATTACAAAATACATTGCACATTTAGTCAATGACTCTATTCCATAGAACTCCAAAAAAAATAATAAAAGCCCAAAAAACAAACAAAAATTTTAATTAAATTACGAAAAATCAGAGTCGAAGCCAAAAGAAAATATGAGCAATTCCTTGAAAACGAATTTTTTTGTTGATTGAGCTTCATCTGACTGAAAATGAGGTTTGTCATAAGCGGAACCTCGATATGAAAAGTGACTAATCTAAAGTGACTTATAAAACGAAAAAAAATTGAAAAGTTCTCGAAAAAAAGCTCTCATATAGAATTCGAATTTTTTATAGTGAACTTCCGTATGAGACTTCCCAGAAGTTGTCATTTTATCGCCTTTATTCTATTGGGAAGACAAAATTGATTCCTTTTCTGGCAAGTAATGCAGTTTTATATACTTTTTTCATAGAAAATACCCTAATTGGAAGAAAAATTACACTAAAAGTGAATAAAATCATGCCAAGTATCCCGTGTTCACATAAAACTTCAATCATCAATAACTCCTCGCAAAAAATCGAAAGTCAAAAAAATCTTTTTAATTTTGAATTCTACGCTGGACGAGCTTTTCAGTGATACCACTCACACTTCTCTACGATGAATATATCGATCGGTCGAATTTGTCGGAACAAAAAAAACCCATTTGAGTATATAGTTCCTCCCCCCGCAAGTGGGGTAGGAACAAAAATGTTTAAGAATAACATTCCATTCCATTTAGCTAACTTGCATAGTTACAGATTTAATTTCAATTTTCCAAGTAAATTTGTATATATATCCTGGTTCTCTTATAATGGAAAAACCTCGAAAATTTGAAAATTTGTAAGCGCATTATTTGTCAATTTTGAAAACGCTCTTTCCAATATATAGTGGATTTGGACAACTGATTTTGCTCACTGGGTCCAATAAAATGATGTCGCTCATGTATTTACTATTTGATAACTGGCAACGGTCTGCTATGCCATTTTGCCAGCAATTTACCCACTTTTCAACCCCACGCACGCAACACTTCATTGATCTCTGTGGGTTCTCTGTTGTAATTTTGATTTAATTTTTCTGGGTTGGATGTTCTTCGATTTCATCAAAGGGTAATATAAGATTTCACACTGATCATACTGAATTCCTTAGTTGGATCCTACTATTAAGCCAAAAAAACTACATAATTTTGTATGAAATACAAATTTTCATACCTCGTGCAGACCCACGCATGTGTTTTACCTGATTATTTAATGTAACTCCTGATTATTTAATGTAATGTATTTAGTGTATCCATCTTGTATGGAACCAAGAAGCTCATGTTTGGCGTAGTCAGGAACCAAAGAAGTCTCCTTGTTGTTCCGACCCCACTTGTGGGGGGGGAGGAACTATACACTCAAATGGGTTTTTTTTGTTCCGTGAATTTTGGCCGACCGATATATTCATCGTAGAGAAATGTGCGTGGTATCATTAAAAAGCTCGTCCAGCGTAGAATTCGAAATTAAAAAATTTTTTTGAATTTCGTTTTTTTCGAGGAGTTATCGAGGTTTAAAGTTTCATGTGAACACTGGATATTTGGTTCACTTTTGTTCACTTTTACCGTAATTTTCTTTCGAATTAACGTTTTTTCTACGAAAAATTTAATTCAAAACTAGATTTCACGCCAAAAAGTAAATCAATTTTAGGTTTTTAATAGACGAAAGGAGATAATAAAGACTAGTTCTAGTCTTAGAGGGTAGTTTAATATATAAAAAAATTCGAATTAGGTTTGGGAGCTCTTTTTTTAGAAAATTTTGCAATTTTTTTGTTTTTTCAAGTCACCTAGAGACTACTAGACACTTTTAATATCGAATTTCCGTTAATGACAAACCTCTTTTACGATCAAATGAAGCCCAATGAACAAAAAATTTGTTTCGAAGGGATCGCTCATGTTTTTTTTGGACTCGTATCTCAAATTTCGTAATTTCAAATGAAACTTTGATTTATTTTTTGAGGTTTTACTAAAGTTTTATAATCCTATGGCATAAACTTGTTGACTAAAGGTGCAATAGATTTGCTAATGAGCATTAAGTGAACCTATCTAGTGCTGTGAGTGGACAGCTAATGGCTGTTAAGACTTTGAAAATAAATTTTCGAAAGTTTTTTAAAATTAGTAAATCATAAACTTATTTTTGTGAACAGTAAGTTCGTCTCAGTAAAAACAGGCTTGAACTCCTTAAAACCACTGCAACATAAGTTAATCTCATTGGCGGCTTTATCAAATAATTATTGGTTATACGTCTTCAATGCCACAAGATTTCAAATTTTTTTTAAAATTTTTGGTCATTTCGTTTTATTGGTTCATTTTGAAATCTTATCACGTCATCGTAATATTGATGGCTACATCCTCCTTTAGTGAAGACGTCCAAAAAATTATAGATAAAACTTTCTGAGAAATAAATATGGTTTAAATGGCTTCAACACTTTCTTCTCCCATTTTTCTGGAAAGAAATTTTCAAGAAATTTTGGTTTTTGACTGTATTTGTTTTTTTTTCATAGTCATAAGACATATTGTGATGTCTTATTGATTACCTAGGCATCATAAACATCCTTGTAATCACATTGTGGCATAGTTGAGCGTATTCATTCAATTCCTATGAAAGCTTTTGAGTTTAATGGCTGTTAAGACTTTAAAAATATTTTTTTATTTTTTTTATCATAAATCAATCTTAAGCTTATTTTCGTGGATTGTAAGTCAATCTCGGTAATGACAGAACCGCTTTTTTTCTACATCAGCAACAATTTATCTAGTTAGCGGTTTTGTCTTCTAACTATTGTTTTTTTTGACTTCGGTGCACGAGTTTTCATAATTTTTATAATTTTTGGATTTTTTTTTTAATTTTGGTTCCTTTGAAATCGTATTACTTTATCCTAATATTGATAGCTCCCATTGGCTTAGTGATGACGTTCAATGGATCGTTGAAAAAGTTTTCAGAGAAAAAAGCTTATGGTTTAAATAGCTTCGACACTTTCTTCTCTCAATTTTCTTCCGAACTTTTGGATTTTGCCTGTTTTTGTTGTTGTTTTCATAGTCAATGACTTGTTGTAATGTCTTATTGATAAATTTTGAATGACAAACATCCTAGTGTTCACATCATCTAGGCATAATTTAGCATATTAAAGGCCTTCCGTTGAAAGCTGTAGAACATTTTGACTTTGATACTATGGGTTTTCTCAAAATTTTCGTGGTTTTGATGTATTTTTGTTTGCCATACGACTTATTGTGATGAGTTATTGATGTCACATGAATGAAACTTATGATTGCTATTTCATCGAGGCAGAATTTAGTGTGTTTAATTAACTTAAAATGTAGCATTTTTTTTAAATTCAAACATCTATTTTTGTTATCTCTTCATTTGGTTGACAATTAAGTTAAAAATGTAGATGAGCTCGGGTCTGAACATCATGTGCGAACGCACATTAACGAGCCGCCTTGTTCCTTTCCTACTTAAAAATCATGCAAATTTTTGCTTCATTCTTTGATTTTTTTGTATGAATAACTTAGTACATAATGACTGAAACTTTTTGGTAACAAATGTTTTATTTTATCTTTGTATTACTACAAAGAGATCATGAAATTTTATACGACTCTATATGATAACTAAGAATCACACATCAATTTTTCTTGGTGCAAACATATTATAAAATCAAACAAATTATATATGATCCTGGAATAATTGCCGAACAATCATATGTAAGTCGTAGATTGATTACCGAGAATCACATATCTTTTTTTCCGTTCTAATTAAATTCCTAATTTTCAATGACACGGCATGACTTACTTTATCTCCGTCATCGCTCTGTGATCAGCCAAAAAACTTCGAAACGCAATATTTATGGCAAAAATGGGTGCTAAATGTTTTATGTGTCATAAATGTCATTGTATGATTTCTGAAAAAAAAAAATCAACTTTTAAGATCATACAATTTTTTCGGCTTGAAAAAGTTTTGTGTGATTTTGAAGAAACCATATATGATCTTTTACAAGTGCTAAAAAATCATACAAATCATATGACCAAGTATGGTAACAGAGAATCATATACGCGACATATTCTATGATCGAAGAAAGTTTCATTATTTGTGACTCCTGCGAAAAAGATTGAAGACCATAGAGATCAAAAATTTAACAGCAGCGAAATGAAAAATTCTAATAGCAACTTTTTCTTAGAACTGTAAATACACAACTAAGACGACGGTGAGTTGGATAATTATATGAATCAAGCAGAACCCTCGATCCAGAATAGTCGCAAAAGTTTTCCACACGTGTTCTGAATCTTCGACACCAGTCATTTGGGATGATACTTCTGAAAAACATCCAGAAGATGTTTGATTCTCTTTTGCTGCTCTCTGCTCAGCTTCAATATCAGTTGTTCCAACCTGGTTTTGTTCAACAGAAATTGTCTGTGAATTTTGGTTCGATTGTTGGGAGGCAATTTCAGTGATGGGTACAATTCGACGTTGTTTCAATTTGATCCAGGAAGTTATTTTTGAAACAAATAAGCTGGGTGTTTTCTCTGTGTGGGCAACTTTGTTTACTGAAATATGAAAATAAAATTCATAACCTTCAGAAGTGATCTCTGCAGCTTAAATTCAATATTAATTATACTTTGTCTACATAGCCCACACTGTGATGACCTTGGTTCACTTCTTTTTTGTAGACGCACTAGCTGGTAATAGACCCGATGTAATCTATTCAAGGAGTTTTTTTTCAAAAAAACGTATGTAATTTTAAGATACCATACATTATCTTTATATGGCTCCAATGAAAAATGAAACTGCGATGCTCTAAAAAATATTTTTAAACACAACCATTCATTCCAATTCGACTTTCAAATACTCAAACTTGCTTTATTTGGATTGCATTTTTATGAGAGCTTATCGGAGTTATTTGTCAGGTAATTTTTTACCAAAACAACAAAGTGGCCCGGAAAGAGTTCTAGGAAAAAACGCAGAAAACAAAAATAACCCCCCCCCCCCCATCTGTTTCTAATAGGAAATAAATCCCCAAGAAATTACACCACTATGTGGTCAACATTGAACTTCGGTCGTGATAATTTGTTCGGTCATGATAGATTCATATTAAGTACCACAGTCATCTAAGGCCCGGCAAAAAGTTTTTCCCATCTAAAATTGAGTGGTTTTTCCGAAACCGCCTGAATTAGATATACATATTTATTACAATTCAAAGAATTTTTACAATTCAAAGAATTTGAATTGTATTGGGACGCTGTCTCTTTTTTTTCAATATCTGTTCAAACATTTCCATGATTTTTGAAGTGAAATTGGAGTGGTGATTTTGGTCACGCCGAAACAGGAAATGGAGCGAAAAAAACGAGTGGTTTTGCGGCGTAAAATTTTCTTGCTCTAATTTTTAAGTAGAATGAGAAACGTATGGTGTTTGAACGAAAGTTCGCTTTCTCGCTAGTGGTTTTCTGTTCACATGCGGCAATTTCACTTTGGTTTTCACTGTTTTTCATTTTATTTGATAGGATTTTTTTCTAAATGATTTTTCCAATTCAACCATAGTCCGTTCTAGGTCTAGTTTTTCGTTTAGTCAATGAAAATTCTTTGGATTGTACGTCAAGACTTTTCCTGTTATGTTTATTGTTCCGACCCCCACTTTAGTGCGGAGGGAGGAACTATATACTCAATTGGGTTTTTTGTTTTTTTTTGTTCAGACATTTTTGGCCGATCGATATAATCATCGTACAGAAATGTGAGTGCTTTCATTAAAAAGCACGTGTATCTTAGAATATGGAATTACAAAGATTTTTTCAGATATCACTTTTTACTGAGAAATATTCAGGCTTAAAGTTTTGTGAATATTCGACAGTTTTGTTCACATTTTCAAAAAATTTTTCTAAAATTTGGCACAATTATGCTAAAATTACTTAAAATATGTGAAAATTTTCAACGCTAGAGTGCTATTGTTACCACAGCGATAACAAAAGCAAAAGAAGAGCGTTGCTGAATTGTATGATTGCAGTTTCTTCGTCGGAAAATTTTGATAAAGTTTCAAACTTCAGACTTTTTTATTCAAAAATTGCAAAAATATGGTTTTTCGGTCCACTTTAATTATTTTGCCGAAAATAGATACCTAAAAACCGCTGACAAAATCTCATGAAACTCCCAAAAAGAGCTAGTTGAAGCTCAGCGCCCTATGATATTCTTTTGGAATTAAAATTTTGCGGTTTTTACAAATTTAAGTCGACAATTATACAAAAAGCATAATTGTTTTTCCCAAAAATCGAAGTATTCCACTCAACAGTTACTCAAAATTGCAAAAATTTGAAACAATTGAGCAGCTTGTTGAACTCGCGGCAAAATCAGAGATAGGTTTGATATTGTCATGGATTCTTACGATCAGAATTTTTTTATTTTTTATTTTGAAAATGCCTTTTTTCAAAATATTTTGCTTTCGTTTTCTATGTTATTTACTGACAAATTTTTTATGCACGGCACCATTAATGGCATCTCCCACTTACATAGAAATTAGGCCGAATGTTAACATTGTTTGTTGTCAGAGAACATAATAATTTTTACCGCTTTAAAGACCAACTTTAGTAAACTCTAACTGAAATCTTGTTTTGCCTTCAATTGTTTTTGTTTTTGCTGTCTGGTAACTAAGTGTAACCATTCAAGGACCCAAATGGGTTCTCCAAGAAGTGTAAGTGAACCTCTTACGTGCATTTGGTTGTTACATAATGTCTCTTATGTCATTAAACGGTTTTGTTTTAAGGAAATTTCATTGTTTTTCTGAAATTGTAAATAAAGATTTCTGTCAACTTTTAGATTGATCACAAAATATACAAGTCAAACTTTTTTTTCTGATTGAATACAACTGGATTTCTATTTTTGTGGCGGATTGTTTTAAAAGGACGTTTTCTTGTTTTTGGTACTACGAGATTTCATACAAGATTTTGTCAATTTTGCCTTTTTGTTTCTTTGGTAAGTTTTCAATTCACTTAACATTCTAATTGGAAAATGCGTTACAAGCTCTGTAAATAAACGTATGTTTTGTTTTCACAACATATTGCTTTAATTGTGGCCACATCGTTTTCTTGCATATTTTGATTGAGTTTTTTTCGTATGCCAAATATTGGGTAATTAGAGGTCTTAGTGGACAATTGTGGACAAGTGTTTTTGAACTCCAATTTAAGTTTTTTCAAAAAAAAGGAAAAGCATTCTTCAGCTGATCCCATTTTATTTTGGTTGGCGTTTTGTTTCGGCTTTTACAATGTTGTATCTTTTTAGCCTGAAAGTTGTATCAATTAGCCTCATTATTGAGGGATCTCTTAATAATCTATTGAACCAAAAAAACTATTTCTGTTGATTTAACGTTTTGACTAATGTCTTCAGGGCTTAGACAATTTGTTTCAGAGGAGTTTTGTAAAATTTAGATACATTTCAGTTTTTGCGGTTATTTTTGCTGTCATTTTGCAATAGCCATTTTAAAAAAAAGACTTTATTATGCCCAAAAAAGACGTAAGTGAAGAGCTAATTCTCTCGCGCAAATGAATATTTAATTCTCCTGCAATTATTGTATTTAAACTTAATGGCTTCAACACTGTGGCTTCGTAAATTTGTTTGTGGAGTTTCTGTTTGATCGACTTGCATTTAGTTTTATTTTACGTTCTTATCACTTAGTCCCTCTAAAAACAGGCGAAATTAGTTTTGAAGAAGTTGCAAGAGAAACTGTCTACTCATTTAGTCGAAGTCTTACGTCTGCCGTAAAATTTGAAAATTTTTGTGTTTTTTTAAAAAGGACAATGGATTTCTGAGATTTGTCAATCTAACTTCTGTTAATTTTTATCTTAGCATCTCTGTTGACCAATCACGTTACTTAGTAATTGATTTGAATTTTTTCTAATGGTTTCGGTTTCTCCGAATGGTCTTTGTTCTTGTTTGCATATTTGCTCATTTTTGTAGACATTTGATTTCCTTTTACAGTATCAAAAGAATGGGCGTTTCTCTGGAGAATTGAGAAAAAAAACATAATCAAAATTTTTTATTGTTTTTAGTGGATAGATTAATGTTTAATTGGCTGGGACATCGTTTTCGTGCAAATTTTTTCGTGCAAATTTTTCGTGCCAATTTCTTGCCTGTATTTAACGTTCTTTTTGCAGTCTTATTACATATCATGGATAATGAAAGTTCTCAGTTGCTATCTATGGAGTTAAAAATAATCTCTCAATGACATCATTTGATGCATATTTTTTCTGATCATTTTGACATTAATTTTTTTCAATAAAAAAGCAACGTTTAGCTAAACTTTGCCTTTTTACTCATTTTTTGTTGACTTGTTACCAAGTCGCCTTGAGGACTAGTCCCATGGTTTTCTCTAACGAAGTAAAACTTAAATTTCTTTAGTGTAAGTTTTATCTGATGCCATTTTGATTTGGTTATTAATGGTTTTCAAAAATGGACAACGAACCAGTTTTGGTCGTAATTAATATTTGTAATTAATTATTTTTTATCGCAGTGTTTTCTGGTAGTCATATGATGGTTGTCACAGGTCTCATCGGCCTTCTAATGTAGATTGTTCTATTTATTTAGTAGTTTGTTGAACGATATGTTGATATGTTCATTTCTTTAAGTAAAAAATGTAGATGAGCGGGGTCGGAACTTTATGTGCGAACGCACATTACCGAGCCTCCTTGATGTATTTATATTTGAATGTTATTTACCCAATTTTCAGCTACCTTACCAATAACACTGACGATACACAGAAGGCTAAGATGCACAATTACTGCTATGACAAAGTATGCAATAATTGGGAACCCAAGGGAGCTTTCAGGCAGAATGTCATTCAGAGTCGAAACTGTGACAACTTCGGCCAACAGAATAGTAGAAATAAATGACAGTTTGTCATCAGATTGGACTGGTACTGCAAACACAAGTGATGAAAGGAGGTAGAGTAGAAGATTTGGGCAGATTAAAACTATCATGGCAACCATTTCCAACTGTTGATCTTCATTGATGTATTGTTTCAAAAACGTAAACCAGAACCTGCTCATGAAATAGCTAAAGTCATAAATAACAAGTCTAAAAATGTCTATATTGTTTGTCCCAAAGTCACCTAATTTATTAAGGAACTGAAAAGTAAACTGGATTAACAACATTAACTTAGCATTTATTTAGTAAAAAGTTCAGTTTGTTTCATTTTCTCCTTTGACAACGATTATGATAAACGCGATACAAACATGAAATTAACAATAAATGCATTGTTATCTAATTCTTTTATCAAAGAGTTTTTTAATACTTTCATCTAAAGTTTAACTGCAACCATTTTTGAAAATGTAATAAAGTCTTTAAAGTAGTGTATATATTTTAAGCTATCGAGCTACTTTAAAATATATGAAAAAAATCAAATTTAATTTACTTGGTTTTATTTAAAAAATGAAAAATTTTTTGAAAATTGGAGAAATTTACATAGTTAATCTGATTTTGGATAAAAAATAAAATGAAAAAGTCTGCCGGTGAGGTGGTTTTTCAATTTACTTTGTTTAATATAAAACCATGTAAATTATTGAATTAAATATTTAATACTTTTTATGTGCTCGATAGCACATATTATAAACTACTGTTTAAAAACACAATTTTTAGTAGAATTAAGGAAATGGTTGCCTATGATGTAGTAAAGTGATCGTCGTCGCAATCGAACTTGAGCGACAAATTCATCTATGCCCTGCTGACTAACTTCTTCTGTGATAGTTCGTTCAACATACAGTTTCACTGGCCGAATCAACTCCCATTGGTCATTTTCAACGTAGAAATTGAGATAAGCCTCATCTCTTTCATAACCTGTTAAAAATATATGAAAAATAATAGCCCGGTTGGGCTTTTGTAACGAAACATCAAAATCTGATTTGTTTTCAAAGCCTCAAAGAAAGTCTGATCAGAGTTAGAAATCTGAATTCAATTGGTTTCGCAAAGAAAACCACGGAAAGAAAATCCCGACTAAAAATGCAAGGAAATTACCCCGTCGAAAATAAACCCCATAGTTGACTGCGTTGAAATGCACTGCAATTAGAGAATTCGGTCTTTTTGCCATGGTCGTGACTTTGTCGTGACTTGCTATGATACTATCACGAACAAAACTCATTGCTAATATGGGTTTTATTTCTACTAGAATCAGACTATAGGGATTTTCCGTGGCAGTTTATTTCGAATTCAGTCTGGGGTTAAAATACTTTGGGGGGTTTATTTCCTTTTAGAATCAAACTGGGGGGTTAAATTTCGTTGGGGTTTATTTCAGTTTATTTCCGTTATGGTATATTTTCAAGTTTTTTATTTCATACCGTGACCATACTGCGATGCTCTGACCATAAGATGCTGTGAGACCAGGTCACCGACCCAGGTCTGGACAGTTTTCAGATCATAGATCGGGCGAAATGGTTATTGACCCGGACCTTCGTGTCAGAGCATTTCAGTACTGACTCATTAGAATCCAATGGTAACACGTTAAATCAGTACTGAATCATAGTGACCTAAGGGTATAGTTACTTAACATTATGCCCAGACAACACTCACAATCCAAACTTTCAATGAATTTTGTAAGTTAAGTATGATTTTCGTTTTTCATACTGTTAATAGAAAATTCAGAAAAATATTTAAAATTTTCGAAAATGTTTTTGAAATTTCGAGCCTGAAGTTACATAACGGTTAAGCCCTGCTGGTTCACTGTAGATTTAATGATTAAAACACAAAAATAAAACAATGATTCACCATTTGACACTCAATTGAATGTCTGCTTCAATTATACAACTTTTCCAATTTTAAATTCATTTGAACTAATTTTTGAGTGCGCGCAAAGTCTGAAATTTCCACTTTGATCACAGAGCCATATCTGAAAAATATTATGATCAGGAGAAAAAGTTCGACCCATTTCTTGTCAAAGAGAAAGAGCTACTTCTGGTGTGACTTCTTCATCAAAGGGCATCGTGCGAACTAGACGGTCTGGTCGCAAAAATGAAAATGGGAAATTTTTGGTGCAATCAAGTGTAAAATTATAGAAAATTGGTCAAATTAGAAGGAAAACCAATAGTTTAGGCTTAATTTTTTTTATTCAAACAAAAATAAAAAAAATTATTACTTATTCTGTTTGAGGCGTTTGTAACACTTCTTTCAACATTCTGTCGGAATCCTGGGTTTTCAGTTGAAGTCATAGTTTACTGCTGGAAGTAAGGATATCATTAATGTTCACAATTTTTTCTTCACCCGTATTTAGACCTAAAACTTGAACAAATCTGGTAGTGAAAGAGTGCTCGAGACAACGACTTTAGCTCTACTTTACTGACCAGTTAAAATTTATCTCGACAAAATTTCTCACAATTTTTGCTCAACACAAAAAGTCAAGTTCAAGTTTTCCTGAGCTCAAATTATTCACGCGGGACATTCGCGCGACCCAAGATCACATGCTCGACATTTACTCAACTCAAGATGCTGGGTGGAGTTTTTGTTAAATCATGAGTCGGGAAAAATTCCAATCATTAGTTTGTGTTTTTGCTCCGGAAAACTTGCATCCGATCTTGCATGCAAGGAATGCTTTTTCGTTTATTAATGCTTATTACTTCGTCAGCGAAAGTAGCCCCAAATTTGGTAGTTTCTTTTCAAAAATGTCATGTTTCAAATATCTGGGGAACAAGCTTAAAAATGCCACATCATTTACATTATAGTCAAGGTGGCGAAGACCATTAAAATTGAGCTACCCAGCTTTACTCAGCCAACTAATGCGGCATTAAAGTCCAACTGTCTCAGCTGATTTATCTTATCCGTCCAATTAATTGCCAAAGGTTAGAAAATCATACAGTCATTTAACGAACCATGGAACAACCATGTTTGACCCAAACTTTCAAAGAAAAGACTTGCTTTGAACCACAAATGCTCATGAAAAAGTTTTTGCTCAAGCTCATGAGAATAGCTTTCCTACCCTTTAATCGAGAGATTGATTTTGTACTTTAGAAACAAGCAAACAATTATAATGAAGCCTTCAGGTAAAAATCTGTTCCAACTTTTGTGAGAGCATCCTGTAAGAACAGAACAAGAAAAAGAGAAAACTGTAACGTTTCATGATTTGGTTGTTTGTGGACAAAATTTTTACCTAATTGATAGGCCTCGTGGATCAGAGTATTACAGAAGACATCATTCTTTCTTTAAATTATAACGAGAGACTGAACTGAAAGAAAGCTGAAAGATTCGCAAGCGCCTCCTTTACCACCATTCTGGTCAGCCGACTACGAAAGCAATTATCTTTCGTCAAAAACGATTTGGAACGCTAAAGAGTGGGGTCAAACATGATTTTGAGACCACCTGTATCTGACTCGAGACATTGTTGGGCACATGATACTCTGATCCTGAAACAAGAGTTCTTCTCATCAGAAGTGGACTGAATTCCGAGTTCAGTTAAATCTGATCAGTTGAAAAATCAGTCTAAGACGGTTCGATCATGTACAATTTAAAAATTTTGCTCAGACTGACTAGCGGGATAGGGATTAAAACTGCTTTGTGCCTCTCAGACGTCTTTTGGAGGGCTCTGGTGCCCCCACACTGCTCTCGCTGGCTATTGGAAATACAAGTTAAAATGATAGATTGATGCAGATAATCAAATAATATCAAATGAGTAAACAAGAAACGTAAAAGATTATTGAAAAAAACCAGAAATCAATAAAATTTTTATTATAGAAGATGGTTCACAATTTTATCCTTGTAACCAGATTCACTCAAATGATAGATACTCTTCTCTATCACCACAAATTATCTCTTCCTATTCTTTCTAAAAATAACTCTAAATTAAGCCGCCTTATCTAAACCCGGTTCTCCTGTTTTCTGCTTAGGTTAGATTAGCTGCGCTCTCGAAATTATTTTTGCTTTCATATGTCACTACAATTCAACTTCTAAGAGAGCGCTCTTTTATGGTTTTGTCATGGTATTGTTATGGTTCTACTCCTTAGTTACTTATCAAACAACAAAGTACCACAATGAACAGCAACAAAAAAGTTTGTCCACGTGGCAACTATGCGCTACTCCAGTACAGTTTTCCCTACGTAAAATTTGTTATGACCTCAAATGAACAATCAAAGGACCTGAATGCCTCCTTTATACACTGCTGACTTTGATTCAAGCTATTCAATTAAACGAAAAGCATTATCAAAATACCAGTTAATGACGCTACCAATTAATGATTCGGTCAACTTCTCAACTCAAGAAATTATCCTTTTCTGGAACGTTACTGCCCCCTTGCACTTCGATAACAATCCTAAAAGTGACAATAGAGCAATTTTCCGCGAAATTTGATAATGCTGAGTTATATAACTGATGAAAACCAATTTTTTAAACCTGTTCTCCCCAAAAATATCAAAGTTACACCCTCTCAACTTCTCTCTCACGTTGTTTAGTTCCACGTATGTACGATTCACCAAATGAGGTTGAAATGCTAGCCAATGGTCCTACTACCAGTTTGTTGATAACCAATTCTCGAAATCCAAATTTTACCTTTTCAATTGCGACACTTTGTGATAAAAGTCAGATTTTCCAAACTCTACAGATGAGAGTTTGTTTTGACACAAGGTGATCTGATCAGGGGTCAAACAGGTCTCGAACCTCAACCAGGGAGCACTAAATGAGACACTAACTGATAAAGTAATGAAACTGGAAGTTGTAAACAGGTCCAATTCTGAAGTCACAAGTCTGTTCATCGAATGGGAATCGAGTGACGTCAATGCTGCATGCTAGCTTCACTGCCACGAGGGAACTCCTGGTTGACACTATTCCCAAGTGGTGAACAAAAGCATCCGTGTTAGCTGTGTATAGTGTGTCAATCGCGTTTGTAATGACTAAACAGAAAACTTATGAACAAGTTAAACTGGTAAACTGGATCTATTCTGTTTTTAGCCCCCCCCCCCAGTGTTTTTTATGACCCCCAGTTACAAATTATATGTTGTTATATAGCACGTTAATATGTGAGAAAATAGCACGTGCGCCTGGGGGTCATAAAAAATTTATGCTCACTAAGCTGGCGTGACAGAATAAATCCGTTAAATTTTTGAAACGCCTCAAACGAGAATTGGTAGTTATTTCACGTCTCTTTAAGATTTATTTGAAAAATATTTCTCTTGTTCACATAGCCTCATTCAAGCTTTAGTTGAATAAAAACTTTTTGCTTTGAGTTTTTTTTGTTTACAGCTGAGTCAAAATCAACACTGACCAATATCTGGACTCCATATATCTCCCCTTGGTAGTGTTAAGTATTCAATATCATTGAACTCAGAAGGGTCCCACGATGCTGATTTGGAAATGTAGTAAATGTCCAGAGCCACTCTGGCAAACCACAACCCATTCTTCTGATCAACATCCAGAACTTGTCTGAGATCAAATTGGACGAAGAAAGTCTGAAATACAGTCAATAAGAAAGCTCACATGATGCTGTGCGGAGCACAAAATGTTCCCACAATCATGTTACCATCAATGTATTATAACAATGCATTGAGTGGTAATGCAGCAGAGTTTAGTTCATCCAAAAATTATTTTTAACAGGTTTTCTGTAAAAATCATGTTTATAAAAATGACATGGAAATTATGCGAAGAAAATTTGAACACAAAAGCCTTTAACTCGACCCAAAGTTTTATAAAAGACTATTGGCTTTTGTTAGATTTAAAAACTGATCAGATTCAAAGCTAATATGCACTGAAAGTCAATAAAACGTGTATAACGAACAGCAAATCAAAACTAAAATCTATATAAGTATCTTTTTTGCACTTCTTTTTCGTTTAAAAGATTACGAAGTTTCAAAAAAAACCGCCGGAAATGTTGCCCGATATGTATTGGAACTGTACAACTTTGATGGTGCTGTTCAAGGTACAAAAAACTTCTTCCAATGCCTGCGGCTAGACTGCATGTTAAACCATTGATGCCGAATTAGTTGTACGTTTTTGCCTGAAACGAAAAAACCGAGCGATAAAAATCTTAAATTTTTTATCTTTTTTATGAAAATGGTCCAACATCTTGTGGAATTTGAGGTGTGCTTAACATACGAAACTGTAACACTCTCCAAAACTTTTGAAGGTGTTTAAAATTTTTTTAAAAAATCAGGCAAAAATAATTAGCTTGAAAACCCCAGTCAAAAAATTCAAAAAATGGTAACATAAAAAAATGAGCTTTGTGAAAATTTCAACCAAGCTTTTTCGAAAACTGAATTTCAAACCTCTCTGTTGATTAGCGCTTCTCATTTCACAATGCATCTGGCAATCTTGTGAACATCTAGTTTCTCTGTGATTTTTAGAAGTCACCGCAAAAAATTAAAACGTATTTTTTGAGAAGACATTAACTTTTGGAAATAAATTTTTATTTACAATTCACAATTATTGTTGGTCCTGGAGAACGTGCCCAACGATTGCATCTCTGAACAACGATGAATTATCTGATTTATCGTGAATTGCTTTTTTAAAAACATTAACTGCTAAAATAGACCAGCGAAATTGTTATTGGTTTCCTAACATTAAGACTTCAACAGCTTGGTCTCAAAATTTCCATTTAAAAAGTGTACAAGTTTCTGCAAATTTTCAAAAAATCGGCATTTTTGAGTTTGTGTGTAAGCCTTTTCAATAAAATCAAATTAGTGTAGTGACAAGATCAATTGTATTATAGGAACGCTAGACTAATAGATTAAACAAAATTAAATTTTCGTAGAAGTGGACCTCAACTTGCATCAAAAAGATGAAGGGATGAAATCAAACATCATTTTTTAGAATAACTCTGAAAGAGTGCTTTAATTGAATTGAATTTCGCATCAAATTTCAACATCACAAATTTATCACAAAGCTCCGTTAAATTTTTTCTATTATATCACAATTTTGAAAAAAAAATCAGCGAGTTATTTTTGTAATTTCCCAGCAACACGAGAAACATCAGAAGAAAACTGATCACATTTTCATCAAAAAAATGAATTGGAAATCAAATAGCAGAGTTTACATTGAGTTTACGTTGTTTACGTTGATCACATTTTCATCAAAAGAATGAATTGGAAATCAAATAGCATAGTTTACGTTGAAAACTGACATGAAATATAAGCACAATCGTATTTTCTCTAAAACGATTCAAGAAGTTTTGAGCTATATATGTCAATGTAAATTGACCCTTCTTTTACTGCATTTTCTTTTTTAAGGGTAGAAAAATTGTCTGGTTTATTCTCAAGAATTTTTGGTTTTTCGAGTTTTTAGCAGGGATACCAAATTTGCTGTATATCTATCAAATGGCTGGTGTGTCATTGGTTTGTTTGTTTTTTGGCATGTAAATTGCAGTAAACTTGTGGCTCTGCTTGACTGATAGATCATGTAATATGACAGGCAGAGGCTAATGGAAGAGTAGAGTTTAAAAGTAATTCAATGCGTGACGAAACATCAATCGTCAATTCACAGAACTTCATCGAACATCAGGTCTGACTAAAAAACATAAAAAGATCAAGCTTTTTATGGTATTTTTGTCATCTTTTTTAAGCACGCTCATCGAAAATGTCGAGGTGACAGAAGTAAGTGACCTCTGCTCAGACGCAAGTCGGACGCACACGATGTTTTTCCAGACCAATTACAGGGTCTGATAGATTCGAGTAAACGAAAGTCTGAGCAAATGTCCCAATTTTGGTCTGATCACAGGTCACTTCCGTGTCTGGGATGGTCTGATCAGAGATGGATTCAAGCCCATATTAGACTGATCAAAATGAATTTTGGGTGCAATTCGTTCTGATCAGAGGACATTTCTGGAAATTTTTATTTCAATTTTCAGCAGTGGTTTTGACTGAGAGATGTTGTCTCTGACTAGAGGCAACAATAAGAAAGCGTTATAATCAAAGAGTCATCTAGAGCCTGATAGGGCTGATCAGAATCAGGGTCCAACTGATACGAATTTCCGGTCCCATTCACAAGCAATTTTGAATAATTGTAGAACAAGAAGACTTTCTTTATGGAAAGCGGTGTACTTTCTTTATGGAAAGCGGTGTACTGTCAGTCATTGAAACAAGCATCAGTGACATAGTAAACGAAGATTTTTCAACGCTTTTATTTTTTTATCAGCAATACTCTTGAATATTTTTCTATTTTTTAATATTTTACTGAGTACATTATTTTTATTGAAATGAATATATTAAAGCAATATCAAGAGATTTTTTCATATTTATAATCAATTTTTGACCAGACTATTAAAGTGCATTTGAGTCTAATCATTGATTGCATTTGAGTCTGATTGAGTTTTATCAGAGGCGGATTTGAGCGCACAATATTCTGCTCCAAGGGAATTCGAGCGCACAACAGTCTGATCAGGAGTGACATTTGAGGGCACGATAGTCTGATCAGACGTAATTTCGAGCGAAAAAACATCTAGACTGTTTTCTAGAAAAAATCAGGCCTCGGTTTATGGCTATTTAACTATGTAAAAAATGGTCTGATCAGTGGCAATTTTGGTCTGGAGATGGTCTAATCATAGGTCATTCCAAGCACAGAAAAGTCTGGACATTGATCTGGAATTGGTCTGGGCTAGGGCTGCACAAAATTATGGCCAATGGTTTGGCCTGACCAGTGATCGCTTCCGTCGGGGAAGGTCTGATCAGAGACAGCTTCGAGCGCAATTCGAGCGAACACGAGATTTCACGAGCGCATCACTCTGATCAGAGGTTACTTTGATCAACAATGGTCTGATCAGAAGTCACTTTGGTCTGGCACCTCAACCTGAGCTGACTTGAAATCTATCTGCTGTTTTAAACCCGAGTTCTTCCCATGTTGAGGTTTCGGACCGAATTAACGTCTAACGTCTGATCAGACCGAAGTCATGCCACTGTCCAGAATTTTGTACAATCGAACCCATTTCAAGATTGACACCATTGGGCCTGAACAGAGGTCACCTGCGTCTGGGACCGCGACCTGGGTGAGCTTAGCCAGAGTGATATAGATGAATATTTGCTCAGATTTTACCTTTATCAGCATGTCTTTTGGAGGCGAATGTCGAGGAATATTCTGAATAATCTTG
>NC_134474.1:64951381-65023833 GCF_964194025.1 Convolutriloba macropyga
CTCATTTTCTCTTTACAATCAATGTTACAATTACACGCTTCACTCGACACCTAACGTGATAGATACAAATAGCGATTATGCAATAACAGTAGTGGGTAAAAGGTGCCTTCCAAGCGCATTTCAATTTTTTGAGCTGTTTTTACATAGTAAAAACCCCTCAAAAAATTTTCATGCACTTGTTCGAGCTCCTTGCCCCCACTACTCTATATACCTACTACTTGCTTATACCCCCATTTTATTCACTACTATATATTAGCTCTATATTCAATCAAAAAATCAATAAAAACCAAAACTTCATCATAGAAGAATTAGCTTGTTTGAATATTATACTTATAAACATGCTCTCTGAATTGATTTCTAGTATGACCATATCTATATCTATGAAGATAAATACATAGTCTACATTTCCTATTTCTAAATCTATATAATGATATATGTTTATAAACATTACACATACTACATGTTAGATATTGATCAGGATCAGAATAATGATATTCGAATCTTTCACTTTAACCATCTTTTTACATACATAACAAGAATATTCTAAGTCTTTACAATTATTACAACATTCTTTCCAAGACTTATATTTACACTTATTGCATTTCATTTTCATTTTCGAAAATTTTTTTCCAAAATTTTCCCTAAATAAATACATGTCTCAATCAACTAATACTAGTGTCATAAACTTCTGCGACGTCTGTAATTTATCCTTTGAATCAAAGAAGGGTTTATACAGGCATCAATCATACGATCTCAAACATAAGGAACTATTGGAAAAAATGTTTGAGTCTGAAGAAGAAGAAATCTCGGAGAGGGTGTAAAATTCGGATGAAGATGATTATATTATTAAAACTAGGGCTAAAGCTGAAACTAAGACTAAAACTAATATTATTAAAACTAAGGATTTTATTAAAACTGAAACTGAAACTGGCATAGATATAGCTAAAACTGAACCATGCTGGGTTTGTGGCGATATGTTTAAAAATCAGATTGGTCTACAAACTCACATGAATAAACACATGAGAGAAAGTGTTACCTCAACTGATCCAAGCTTTGCTAATCAGGGAACTTGCTTCGCAGATAATTATACTATTAAATCAAGCTTTAATCAAAGACAGCTATATATTACTAAGCCGGGTAGTTATATTAATGATATTAATGAGCCTATAGATTACATATTAGATGGGTTTAAACCATTTAAATCATATAAATATAAAGTTACGGCCAATTGCTTATACAAGAAGAGAGGAGAAGAAGAGACTAAGACAACTCTTATGAACTTTAGAACCGATGAATATATGACTAAAGATCATCGACTGCACCTAAACCAATGGCTAGATTATACTAGAGAAACATGAGGGTTATGGCTATGATTATGAGTTTCTTGGAATAATTGACATTCAGCTAAATATAGAAAAACTAAACCATCATTAGGATCATATATCGAACTACCACCAAATCTAAGAACTAGAACAAAAGCTATTTTAAATATTAAAAGTAATAAATTTAATTGCTTAAGATTATGCATTACAGCCGCATTATATCCTGTGACCCAAGATGCATCTAGAGAAAATAAGTATATTAAAAATCTAGTCGATTACTGGGAATATAATGAAACTGCATTTGATTATATAACAAAAATCCAAAATAAATATCATATCAATATTTGGTTTTACAGGCCTACTCAAGATATTAACATAGCAAAAGTAGAACGCCTAGAGAAATGTTCTAACTTTGTAAAAGATAGACAAAATGTAGGATTCTAGTCTGGAATGAACATTGTGCTCTAATTTAAAATGTAGAAGTATTACTAGAAAGACCCAATACCAAACATGCAAAAGTCTGGTTTTGTGATAATTGTACCTATTGGTTTAGCTCTCAATATAAATATGAAACTCATGAATGCTGTGTTCAAATCAAACCAAAGATTTTTTGCCCTAAGTTAAAACAGATTTAATTCAAGAATCAACATAAACAACAAGAAGTGAATGATGTTATATTTAGTGATATTGAATGTTACATGAAAGGAACAGATGAAAGGATTGGTGGCAATACATATAAGATAACTGAACATGCACCTATTGCTATTGGTTATAGTTGGCATAGCAGACACCAATCATACTTTGGTCCAGACTGCATCAAAGATTATGTTGGAGATTTATTAGAAATAGAAACAAAACATAGCATTAAGATAAACAAAGCAATGCTATTCACAGGAGAAGATAAATTGTATCATGATGCTAATGATATGTCACATTTGTAAAAAAAACTGTGTTAATAAAATTAGAGATCACTGTCACCAAACAGGTAGATATAGAGGCCCAGCATGTAATATTTGTAACTTAAACTATAAACATCAAAACTTCATTCCAGTAATATTTCATAATGGAAAAGGCTATGACTTCAATCTATTATTTAATGAGATATTTAAACAGAATATTAGCAGGAGAAGAAATGAATATCTTACCTAGTACTAATGGTAAAGCTAGAATGTTTAGAGTGGGTATATTAAAGTTTATAGATAGATAGATATATTATTTCTTGACAATGTCTCTTGATAAAATGGCAAAAGTTTATAGTGTTGAAAATAAAACATTATATCCTTATGAATTCTTTAAAGTTGAGAATAGCTATAATAATAAACTAGGCAATCTATCAATTCAGGACTTTAGATCATCACTAACAACTAAGTTACCAAACCAAGATGAAGTAGATGATTTTAATAATTCTAATAGTAATAAAACAGGTAAAGAATCAACATTGGAATATATGGAAAATGATATATTCATATTAGGACACTGCTTCAATCTATTTGTTAAGTTAAACATGAATACATATAAACTCAATCCTCTGCATTATATTAGTCTACCAGGCTACAGCTTCGATTGTTTCCTAAAACTAAGCAACGTTGAATTAGACAAAACACAAGATGAGCAAATACTAAAAGACTTCATTAGTGCAATGAGAGGTGGCATATGTGGTGTTATGGGTGATAGGTATATTAGAATTCAGAGTCAGAGTCAAAGATCCATGGCAGAGCATGACCGGAGGTCTATATGGTACATCGATGCTATTAACTATTACGGTTATGCACTAATGCAAAAGCTACCATACAAAGATTTTGAGTACTCCAACGCAATTCTAGACAAAGTATTAAATACTTCAGATGATAGTGATTACGGCTATTAGTTTATCTGTGATTTAGAATATACTAATTTATGTAAAGAGAGAACTAGCAACTTCCAACTACTACCCCATGGAAGAGAATTAGATAATAATGAACTGGGATACAAACAAAGACCCCCAACTTCATCGAAAAGCAAGAAAATAATATTAGATCAGAATAATAAATATGAATACTCAATACACTATCGGATGTTAAAGTTTGTTGTTGAGATGTGTATAAAGGTTACTAATGTCCATAGAATAATTAAATATAAACAAGATTATATAATAAGAGACTATATTGAACTTAATACTAAAATGAGAGCAGAAGCTAAAACTGAGCCTGAGAAAGATATATTTAAGTTAATGAATAACTCATTGTTTGGTAAAAGTTGTGAGAATCCTTTAAAGTCTCTAGAAGCCAAGATCCTAACTAATGATTATGAAAAACTTAAAGCTGTTAGTAAACCAACATGTAAAGATTTAATTAGATTTGAAAACTATAATCTAATAGAATTCTATAAAAAAGAAATACAATATGATAAACCCATATATCTAGGCTCTACTGTATTGGAGTTAAGTAAACTCCATATGTATGAATTTTATTATGATGTACTGAAACCATCGCTAGAAGACATCAACCTTCACTATATGGACACGGATAGTTTTATTAGAGGTAATGTTGACAAAGAGCACATGGACTTGTCTATTCTAGATCCGCGAAGCGGGTTCCCCGATATTCCTATAAAAACAAAAAATAAAGTCCCTGGCAAGTTTAAACACGAGCTAGGGAGTAAAATAAAAGAAGAATTTATTGTATTAAAATCCAAAACATATATTATAAAGAATTATGGCGCAAAAGAGAAAGGAATAAAGAAAGAAAGTAATGGAAAGCACGAGGAATATTATAATGCTCTGATAGATAATAAGGAAAGGACAGTAGAGGAAAGTAGGATTCAAATAGTAGGAAGTTGTATGACCATAATTAAGATAAGTATAAGAAGTTTAAGTAATTTTGATGATAAAAGTTTTTATGTAAATAATATAAAAAGTTATCCCCTAGATGAGAACATGTATTTATTCAAAAGACATTTATTAAATAAAATCAGCCAACAGACTTCGTCTGCGCCAAACCGACGGACTATGGTAAACCCAGCAATGATAATTAATATTAAAGAATTAACAATTAAGGAAGATAGAAAGTTTATTGAAGCCGCTATAAGATTATATAATGAACTGTGATAGTTATTTTTGTAAAATGACTAGGCTAGATAAACTCATAGAATTAAATAAACTACAAAAACTAAACAGAAGAAATAGATTAGAAGATAAATTAAAACAACAATAATATTATGGTGAAATAGAAGAGTTACTTGATCCTCTAACTAAAACTTTAAATACTAATAGTGAAATACTACAAGCCCACCAAACACAAACAATGGAAGCAATCGGTGAAACCGCATCTCGGATCAGTGAAACTGCTGCGCAGATCGGTGAAACCGGTTTACGGATAGAAGACAACACAAATGCATTGAAAGCTTTAGAGTTCTCTCCCGTTCAACAAAGCGGGTTCTCTGTCAGATGACTAGATGCTAGATAACGAGATGCTAGCAGATATGAGAAAACAAACGAATGTTCAATTACGATTAGTCCCATTAGATGCAAATGAAAATGAGTTTACAATTAATAATGTGCCCACTCATATAACACCGAATGGTATAAAACATAGAAATAACAACTGTGATTTCACTTAAGGTTTCCTTATGTTTATCACTAATAAAAATATGACAGAAAGAGACATAAAAGGTGATGAAAACAAAATAAAACAATTTCTAAGGAATATTGGTTATAAAAAAAAGAGGGGATACTAAAAGTAATATATCGAAAGTTATAAGAAGATTATCAATTAGTATCGCATCATCGAGAAGAGATTCCTTTAGTAGTGAATCCACTGTTTATGATACTAGTAAAGAAGAAGAAGTTAAAGCTAGTGGTCTTACTAAGACTGACCCCAACAATCAGGGAACCTGCTTCGCAGATCAACGAAGTTGCCATTTAAACGGTTTAGTAGAAAGATTAGAATTATTGATACTAGAAACAAAAGCTGGTCATGATGGATTATACGATGAAATGCTAGATATATCTCAGCAACTATTATATATGAATATTATTAATCAAGAGCAATTAGATAATTTTTTGGTTTTAACTATGGTAAATAAATAATGATGGAAAAACAACAACAACAAGAACAACAACAACTATTAGCTAAAGAAGTATTCAGTCCTCAAATAACAAAGTTTAGAAGAGAAAGAATAATACCATTATATAAAGATGAAACATGGTCAGCTGACTTAATTGAGAAGTCATCTCTAAATAAATACAACAATAATTATAAGTTTATTTTAACTTTTATAGATATATTCAAAAAATATGCATGGGCTATTCCATTAAAGAATAAATCTAGTTTATCTATAACTAATGGTTTTAAAATAGTATTAAGTGAACATAGGAAACCAGAAAATTTATGGGTAGATAGAGGTAGTGAGTTTTACAATAAAACATTTAAATCTTTACTTAAAGAATATGAAACAGAACTATATTCTACTTATAGTGATTTAAAGGCTGTGTTTATAGAGATTCAATAGAACATTATTACATATAATTAATAAACCAATGTTCATCAATGGTGAGGGTAATTGGGTACATATACTAAATGTTGCAGTCATAACATGTAACAATAACATTTATTCAACAATTAATATGACACCAGTTGATGCTTCTAATAATCCTGATAAAGTTAAATACTATGTTAAATCTACCAAAGCAACACCAAAATTTAAAGTTGGTGATTATGTTAGAAATGCAGATAAACGTAATATCTTTTTTAAAGGTTACACTTCTAATTGGAATAGAGAGTTGTTTAAAGTTAATGAGATTTTAAAAACACAACCACCAACTTATAAGATAGAAGATATGAATGGAGAGATAATAGAAAGTAAGTATTTTGAACAGGAACTATTAAAATCCGAGTTTGACTTCGAATCTAATAATAAAGTTTTAGAATCATTAAATATCAGGGAACCTGCTTCGCAGATAGACCTCCGGTCATAAGCCAGCAAGGTGGATCAACATAGTTGCGGGTTCCCCGATAGACCTACAGTCAGCTACTTCGTAGATCCAAATCTTTCTGTAAATAAATCCAAAGATGACAAGAAATACATTCAATCAGGCTAATCATCGATCAACATCAACATCAATGAACAACTTAACACTAAGTAGGGCTCATGGTTTATTCCAAGAAGATAATGATAATATCGACATGAAAGATACTTATAAAACTACAAATGTACATCCTCCGTTAGATGAAAAAGATGTTGTTAATAAAGATTATTGTGATAATAACTTATTATCTTCTAATAATAAAATAAATATTTTAAGTAAAAACATAACTGAACTAAGAAAAGGTAAATTTGAAGAAGTTACAATTGGCCGACTAAATGCAAACATTATTGGTTTGCCATCATCTACAATCAATGGAGATACAGTATGGATTGATGGTGATACAGTTGAACTAGTTTCTCTTAACTCATCTAATATATCCACATTAGCCAATAAGTTACTGAAGTTGAAACTAATATTGTTCATTTTGGCAACAAAGTTTCCGCTGATACCATTTCTAAATATAATGAATTAAAACTGGAGTTTGATAACAATGAGTTTAATCAGTCAATTACTAATATTCAATTGGGTGACGCATGTGTTGATAGATGGAGGGGTTTAAAAGAAAACCATATTTTAATGATGAAGATAGTTATAAAATACATAATAGCTATATTTTTAGAAAGTAAGTTAGTAGACAAGAAAGAACACGCAAGACTAGAGATGCATTATGATTTTAAAAAAGAAGGTATAATGAAAGATTTGAGAGTTATTTTACTACTGAAAATGAGTCAACCAACAGCACCGATTGAGAGATTACTATATCCAGATTTGTCATCAGTATCAGAACGATTAACCCGCGAAGCGGCTGAGAAACAGATCGGCAATGCTGCAACTGTCAATGAACAGTTGATAAACGAAAAGATTCATGCAAATAATAAATTTAACAACAATATTAACATTATAAAAGATATTAGAAATTATTATGAAACTGAAACTAATAACTATACTAAGAAGTTAAGTAGATATAAAAATTATATTAACGTAGCTGAGATAACAGAAATACTATTATCATCAATAGCAACAACGGCAACAACATCAGTTGCATTAACAGGTATAGGATTACCTTATTCTATACCAACAGCTTTTGCTACAGCAACTGTTTGTGGTTCATTATCAAAAACAATTATTACTAAAACAAGAAATAAAAATATAAATTTTTCACAAATGCATATTTTAATTGAACATTTTAGCGACAAGTTTGATAAACTATATACTAAATCAACGAATGATAATAAAGTAGATAATAATGAGTATAATGAATTAGTTAAGGTATATGAAGAATATAGGAAGAATCGAAGCCGCAACTCCGTTGATAAGAAAAATAGGTTAGGTGTTTTTTTAGGTTAAAGCTATTAGTGCTTAGTAATAACAATGTTTTTAGTAATAATAATATTAGTATTAATATTTATCGGTAAGATTAAAGCCATAATTGAAACTATAGTCTTAGTCTTAACCTTAGCCTTAGCCATAACTAAATTGTCTTTTCTTTGTACCTAAGTATAATACTCTTCCTTTTTGTACTACCTTTATGCCCTCGCCAGTAGTTGCAAATTTAATTAAATCAGGTGTGGACGATAAAGCAGCTCTAGGTTTTCTAGATGCAGCTGCACTTTCTTTTTTAATTGCTTTTTCTAATGCTCTTACTGGATTATCAGCAACTTTCTTTCCAAAGTTAACCGTAGCTTTACCAACACTTTTAAAGAAATCTTTCAATCCCTGAGCTTCTTTTGTTGCATACGATACTGTCATTGACTTATTCCTTCTACATTCAACACAATTACCCTTTAACATTTTAGTACCCTTCCCCGATACAAAACCTCTTATATTATTAGTACCACTATAATGTCTACCACCAACACAATATGAATTAGTTTTGAACTTTTTTAAAAGACTCATTTGTATATATAAAAAATAATGGAAGTTAAAAAGTATAATCCCTTTGTTGTTATTAAGCCTAAGGTTAGGCCCAAGGCTAAGATTAAGCTTGAAGCTGGAGGCTTATCTCTAGAGAATAAAAAGAAACTAGATATTATTTATGCTAGGGGTTTTGTTAAGACAAGTAAGAAATAGTTATAATTATAATCATCAGGAACTGCTTCGCAGATGATTATAGCTAGTGATATATCTAAAATAATGACTTGGGCCATAGTTATAATTATAATAATGATACTATATCAACCATCTTATTGCCATCACTATTAACACTAATAACCTTTCTAGTTAATACTAATGCATGACATATAACATCGGCAATTGCAGCACTAAATTTAAAATTAAGTTGTATTGGTTGTGGACCTATATGATCAGTTTGATATCTACTATCAAATACATATATTCTATAACTGCTTTTGAATGTTCTATGATTTGTATATGGTTTTTTATAATGTGATAGCCCATTATAATCTTTATTAAAGCTAACAATCTCTTTAAACGCCTCATTATAAATATTAGAACCATAATTAATATTCATTCTATCCTCAGGATAAAACTCGCTACCAATCTTACAATAACATTCAGTAACATTCTTCATATGAAATGTACTTGCATCATGAGTTTGTTTATAAACAATATTATTTTCAAAACCAACTATTATATATTGTGGTCTTTCCATACCACTTCTCATACCTAGATCAAACAAGAAGTTAGTAGCATTGGGCACATTCTCATAAAATGTCTTTCTTTCATAATAGCTAATGTCTACATTACTCTTTTTACTTAAACTCTTTTGCACAATGATTCTATTGTCAATACTAGGATCAGTACTGGGCACACACCACGATATATCTCTGATACTATATTAGCATCATTAGCAACTGCATCAGCACCAGCATTAACTCTAAATAGAGCTCTATCATTAATATTTCTTTTTAATTTTAATTTAAATCCTAAACCATATATAATCTTTTCTAAATCAATTACGAAACTAAATAGATCACTCATCTTAACCATCATAAACATATGACCTCGTTCTGCAGCAATATGGTCACCTTTAAGTTGACTATCTCTTTTACCTTGGTTTCTAACAAAACCACTCTCATATCCATCATCAGTACCAGTTAATAACTTACCTATTCATAAATCGATTAGGATGACAATGATTTTTATATTCAATGTACTACCACCACTAGTTTCAAGCTTAACTGAACTAAATAATGCAATCAAACCATAATTAACTAATCTGATATTAGCATCATTAGCAAATACACCATCAGCATCATCTAATACAATAAATTCTATCTCTATATAGGAATCACGCAAATTTAAATGATTCTCTTCTCTATTGAGAATGATATTATTATTGGTATTAACCATATTCATTGTTGCTAGATTATTTGGTTCGTATTTTATAATCTTACTTTTGTGTATATCGTTATTATAACCATAAGTTGTATCCAAATTAAAATCCATTTTTACAAGATAAAAAATGACAGACGATTCAATTTTATATGAACTACAAAAAGATACTTGAAACGCTAGCTAAAACTAAAGAAGAACATACACTTAACTTTAGAATGACAAAGCCAACAGAAAAGTTTAACTTTAGTGAACCTATACTTAACTCGTCAAAATTAGGTTTAATTAGATTAGCTGTTTATAATTCGGTATTTAATGTGAATAGAGGGAATAATCAATTCTTATATAGTGATAATAAAGCAATTACACCAGGTGCATATGAATTAACTGAAATAGCACAATTAATAAAAGAAGAAACTAATGGTAATGTTATAATAGAATCCGATAAGAATACAATGAAATGTTGAATGGAATTAAAACAAGGTGCAATTAACTTTGACATAGAAAATTCAATAGCCCCATTCCTGGGCATTAGAAAAATAGTATATGAACAAGGTAAATATACATCTCAGAAAATTGTTGATTTTATGGGTTTTAAAACTATTAACATTTATTGTAATGTGATATCTGGTTTTAAAGATAATGGGAACAACACAGACATACTATATACTTTTACTCTAACAGAACCATCAGGTTGCTTGATAAATATTATACCAACTAATATCTTATATCAAAATGTAACTAAAGACAGAATAGAATATATAGAGTTTCATATTAAAGATGAGCATGGAAGACCTATAGAATTTAATGGCGATGTATCAAGTTTTACTTTGCATCTAACATAGTTAGCTGACCAAAGGTCCATTTAGTGTGACAGCTAGGCAAAGCCTTGTTTTATTATAATCATAACATATTTGAGATAGTATTTTTTTCCTGAAAAAATGTTTAGTATTAAATGTGATGAATGTAAAAATAAGTCCTGGGCTCAAAGTTGTAATTGGTGTCAGGGTAAACCATATCAATGTTTTGTATGTAATAGAGTTATAACATATAGAGATGAACATGATCGTTTACTAGAACATTTTAATAATCCCGATCAATATCTAACATGTAGAAAGTGTAAAGTATATAAACATATCTCCCAGTATAGATTTAAACAAAATTCTGTTGTAGGTTATGTACATATCTCCATAAATATACTAAAGAAAGATTTAGAAAATATGTAGAATCCCTTACACAATTTTCACAGATTATTATAGTTATAAATTATAATTAAACATAAATAACTACAAAACTCTCCGATCCCAATTAATTCTTAGTTTACCATTAATATATTTTTTAGTTATATCAATGACAATATATTTATAAGGCTCTTTCCATACCTGATTACATATATTAGCAAAATCGTTATAACTAAGTTCAACATTATTAAAGAAATCTTGATATATAGATATGAGGACTTTACCTCTTTGTTCAAATAAAATAAATAGATTACAATTCTCTCTAACACTCTGTCTATCTATTGTGAATAGATTTTGATTAAGAGATATCATATTGCAATTATTATGTCTACCTCTACAAAAATATTCATTAATAACTGGTTCTTTGGCTCTAACATCCTCAAATACCATTATTTTCTTTAAATCTTTGGGTAGTTTATCGGGATATGGTATATCTTTTATATTTTTAACAAACTCGACAACTGCTTTTGGGTTTATTCTCTCTAAACCCTGATATTGATCGCCACTAGGTCCAATGATGTATAGCTTATCAAAAATATGTACTAGCCAGAATAAGTTTTTTTAATAAGAATGTCTTACCGCATTCACTAGGACCAGATATTATACATCTAAAGTTCTCTGGGAGTGTAGCTTCAGTAATTATATTATCATCATTTAGCCATGGTTGTAGATCTTTATGTATGTTTATAGAGATATTGTTACTAAGAAATTCTTTGTTGTCAGGTTTAACCCTTTGATGTTTTTCACAAAAAAGATATATAAAATTATCTCTATCATTATCATCATCATTAACATTATCATTATCATTATCATTATCATTAACATTATCATTATCATTATCATTATCAATGTCATTATCCTTATCATTATCATTATCAATGTCATTATCATTATCATTATCTTTATCATTAACATTATCATTAGCATTATCATTAACATTAACATTAACATTACAACCCAAACAAAAACACTCATTATATAGTTCAGGACATTTAACTTGATTAACTAGAATATTCAAAGCTTCTAATTCTAAATCCTCTATCAATAAGATAGATAATATATAAACGATAAGCCCCACAATAAGATTCATCATATTGTTGTATTCTTTCATTAGAGCCTAGATCAACATATTCTTCTAGGAATAATGGTGGGGTTTCTACACCAAAACTATCAAAGTAATATGTTGGACCATCTTCTCTTCTTATAACTAAAACCCAATGTGTACCATCAGTTGGATGTATATTTACAATAATGTTGAAGTTAGTTTCACTTGTGTTATCTAGTTTATCATCTCTCATTACAATTTCAATTGGTGTTAGACTTATATCTTTACCTATATCTTTTATTCTGATATCACTCATAGCATTATTATCAATATTAAATTTATTATTGAATTCCTCAAAAGTTAGGACAAGCATGTTTTATATTTAAATTTTATATATAAAAATGGATAAAGGAGGTATTTTTTTAATTTTTATTATCATAATTACAATTTGTTTTATATTTTATAATTCGATACCGAGTAAATATACAAAACTAGAAGAAAGCTTTGGTGAATTTATGAATAGGAGTCTAGTTAGATTTGAATACGAAAAGTCACCATTACATACTATTGTTTATGGTGGAACTGGCACAGGCAAAACATTTTATATTAGACAATACTTAAAGTTATACTTAGATCCGCCAAGCGGTTACATTGATCAAAACCATTACCAAGACCAAGATAAAGACCAACAGCAAGCTAAAAATATAATAATTTGGTGTAAAGATGATATAGATTGGATAGATCCTGAGACTGGCAAGTTTTTTATTAGATTTAATAAATGTGATATAAATATGATCACATCAAAAAATAAGTCTAAATTCAAAGATAGCGTAATTGTTCTTGATGATATGGGCGATAAGTTAATGGATATAGCTTTTTATTTCGCAGAAGGAAGACATTATAATATTCAAATGATTGTAATGTGTAACCAGCTCAAATAATTAATACAACAAGAATGAGTTGTGATACTTTTTAAACAACTAATAATGGAGCTGATCTACTCAGAAATTTTAATGAAACATATAAATGTGAACATAACCTCAATAAAATAATTAGTGAGTTAAATAGTGACTATTATAATTGAACAGATGGAATGTCAGATGAACTTCGTTATGGTATAATTAAATATAATAGGAAAGAGAATATTTTTATTATTATTGATAAGAATAGAACTATTATATATGACTCGAGAGTTGGTTTACTTGATTTAAAAGCTCTTAGTTTAAAAGATGAATTAGAAAGTGAAGATAAAAACAAACTTATGGCATATATGAAACCACTCATGATTAATGCCACGGATAGAAATGTTATTAATCATGATAGCTGTATATTCTATTTTAAAAAACTTCTTAAATTAAATAATATGAAAATACAGAATGATGTTCTAACACAAGAAATGGTTACAGGAAAAGGTATAAGCAATTTATCAACTACTGGTGGAATTATAAGCTCAGGTTTAATTATAATTAGTCATATTTATCCCGATATGACATCAAGAAATGCTGGGGGTATAGCAATGGGAGCAAGCACAATGTTGAGTAGAGTAAGTACATTGGTTAACTATTGATATGGAGAAGAGTTGGATAATGATTCACGAAATACAAAACAAGAAGAATATATAAATGAAGAGGATGAGATTTTGAATAGAAAGGGGGAAAGTAATTAAGCAATCTATATGAAATTAATGAAGAATTTAGAGATGAGATTATAAATTTTATTAGAGATAAAAAAGAATTAGACCTTGAAGTGACTTTAGATAGAAGATATAAAACTAATATGCTCAAAATGGCGGGAAAGAAATTTTTAGCTGAGTATATCACATCTAAAGAAAATACTGAAGATATATTTGAAATCTTGGCTAGATATTATTTATAATCAGTGAACGAACTTTGTTCGTGGTTTACCAAACTGCTTCGCAGATTTTACCCCATCATAAATGGTTATAAAATGTTTAGAGTGTAATCATAAATGTGGAGCTCCCTTTAATCTAGCTTTTCATTATTCAATATGTCATGAAGATAAAATTGGTAAATGTGTGTATGGTGATAAAACATTCAGCGGTATTTGCATAAAAACAGATTTTTCTTTTAAAGATGAATCTGGATGTTGTCCTAGTATTGACTCTATCTCTAATCCTAGCTCTAGCCCTAATCCTAGCTCTAGCCCTAATCTAGCATTGATCCTAGCCCTAATCTTAAAGTTATAACTAGATGTTGTAATAGATGTAATTATGTAAAACCATGAACAGATTTTGATAAAAGCAAGTATACATGTAGAAATTGTACTTCTACTAAAGTTAGTTGTCCATAATGCCCTTCTATTGTGAGATATGATGGAATGAATGCTCATGTAAAAAGACAACATCCAGATGTGGATATACCTAAAGGATTTACTAGAAATCTGCGAAGCAGTTACACTGATCTGGCCCCCAATCCTATTATTACACAAAATGAAGAAAATTGTTCATGTGAATATTATAATTTGGTCTCATTTCTTTTAAATAATGGGATAAATATAGAAAAAGTAAAAGAAAATATAAATTTATTGAAGAGTATAGATAATTTAAAATAAAAAAATGAAAAATTCATTAAAAAATTTAGATAATTTTAAAATTTATTTAAAAAAGAGGGAAATCACTCTTTAAGCGCGATAAATAGTGATTTTGTACTGGGGCATCACTCCGATAGGGGCGGTCTCGCTCTTAAAGAGTGATTCGCTCTTAAAAGAGGGATTTCGCTCTTATTTTGAAATTTGCTTTTTTTTTTCAATAAATTATTAAGTTTTGCTATTACTTTGGGTTTTAGCTTAATTATGACTTGGCCAAGTAGTAAATAAAAACAAGGATCTTAATATTATATCAATATTTACAAAATTTAAATTTTATAAAAAGAGTTGAGCTGGTTTTTTATTCAAGTTATCCACGAAGCGGTTACACCAATTTTCGCAAGTTGGTTTTACGTGCTTTTTACACGGTCTCACTAGTTTTATACTAGTATCTGGGGACGTCCACTGAAGTCAGTGGGGATAGAACCCAAACTATCCGTCTGATAATAGATTATTACCAGCTTAACTCGACACTAGTGGTTTGCACTAATTGAGACAAGAAATGATAGATTTTGAGTGAATATAAAGGTAATTTGTAGTAGTGGATAAAACAAGCTAATATATAGTAGTAAATAAAATCGGGGTATAAGCAAGTAGTAGATATATAGAGTAGTGGGTGGAAGGTGCTCGAACAAGTGCATGAAAATTTTTTGAGGAGTTTTCACTATGTAAAAACAGCTCAAAAAATTGAAATGCGCTTGGAGAGCACCTTTTATCCACTACTAATAACCATTTCTAATTGGCCTGAAATAGCCTAAAACTTCACTCTTTTGATTAACATGACTGCAGTTTTTTCAGGTTTTTTTTCTCCTCAATTCTGTCCAACCTTAATAAACCTGTATATACTATTATTTCAGCAACTGCTATGGGTATACCACTGAAATTTTAGAATATGAAAAACCGTAATTTGGAGAATCAATCTCAAACTACAATTTAAGCAAATTTAATGCAAACATACCATTTTAATACACAAAGTAATTAGGTGGTAAAACTTGACGACGATAAGGTTTGTAACCGTTGCACACGTTTGTAACAGTGAAACTGTTGCAAAAAACTATTAGGCAATGAGTGAACAGACTGAACTCTTTTTATTGTGAACAAAACGGCTGCACACATCTATTTGTTCAATTTTTCCAAACAATGAAACAAGTAACATATGTTTCTGAGAATGAAACACATTTACTTCAGCAATATCCCTATTTTTTCTTGTGGAGCAATGCACCATATAAGGCTGACTAGAAACGGAATTTTGTCCTACGAAAACGGCGCTAAGCATTCTTTCATATAACTTTTCTGATAAATTAAAAACTGACTTTCAGATCCAGGAAATTTTTGAAGTTGGCTGAGTTTTGGGACCAACTAATTTGGTTCACAGAGGAAATAAAAACCAAATGGAGGAATTAAAACGTAAACATGATTTTAATGACCTAAAAAGAGTTTAATCTTGAATAGAACCAATTACCTCAATTTTGGCAATCTATATGAAATTAATGAAGAATTTAGAGATGAGATTATAAATTTTATTAGAGATAAAAAAGAATTAGACCTTGAAGTGACTTTAGATAGAAGATATAAAACTAATATGCTCAAAATGGCGGGAAAGAAATTTTTAGCTGAGTATATCACATCTAAAGAAAATACTGAAGATATATTTGAAATCTTGGCTAGATATTATTTATAATCAGTGAACGAACTTTGTTCGTGGTTTACCAAACTGCTTCGCAGATTTTACCCCATCATAAATGGTTATAAAATGTTTAGAGTGTAATCATAAATGTGGAGCTCCCTTTAATCTAGCTTTTCATTATTCAATATGTCATGAAGATAAAATTGGTAAATGTGTGTATGGTGATAAAACATTCAGCGGTATTTGCATAAAAACTGATTTTTCTTTTAAAGATGAATCTGGATGTTGTCCTAGTATTGACTCTAGCTCTAATCCTAGCTCTAGCCCTAATCCTAGCTCTAGCCCTAATCTAGCATTGATCCTAGCCCTAATCTTAAAGTTATAACTAGATGTTGTAATAGATGTAATTATGTAAAACCATTAACAGATTTTGATAAAAGCAAGTATACATGTAGAAATTGTACTTCTACTAAAGTTAGTTGTCTATAATGCCCTTCTATTGTGAGATATGATGGAATGAATGCTCATGTAAAAAGACAACATCCAGATGTGGATATACCTAAAGGATTTACTAGAAATCTGCGAAGCAGTTACACTGATCTGGCCCCCAATCCTATTATTACACAAAATGAAGAAAATTGTTCATGTGAATATTATAATTTGGTCTCATTTCTTTTAAATAATGGGATAAATATAGAAAAAGTAAAAGAAAATATAAATTTATTGAAGAGTATAGATAATTTAAAATAAAAAAATGAAAAATTCATTAAAAAATTTAGATAATTTTAAAATTTATTTAAAAAAGAGGGAAATCACTCTTTAAGCGCGATAAATAGTGATTTTGTACTGGGGCATCACTCCGATAGGGGCGGGCTCGCTCTTAAAGAGTGATTCGCTCTTAAAAGAGGGATTTCGCTCTTATTTTGAAATTTGCTTTTTTTTTCAATAAATTATTAAGTTTTGCTACTACTTTGGGTTTTAGCTTAATTATGACTTGGCCAAGTAGTAAATAAAAACAAGGATCTTAATATTATATCAATATTTACAAAATTTAAATTTTATAAAAGAGTTAAGCTGGTTTTTTATTCAAGTTATCCACGAAGCGGTTACACCAATTTTCGCAAGTTGGTTTTACGTGCTTTTTACACGGTCTCACTAGTTTTATACTAGTATCTGGGGACGTCCACTGAAGTCAGTGGGGATAGAACCCAAACTATCCGTCTGATAATAGATTATTACCAGCTTAACTCGACACTAGTGGTTTGCACTAAGTGAGACAAGAAATGATAGATTTTGAGTTAATATAAAGGTAATTTGTAGTAGTGGATAAAACAAGCTAATATATAGTAGTGAATAAAATCGGGGTATAAGCAAGTAGTAGATATATAGAGTAGTGGGTGGAAGGTGCTCGAACAAGTGCATGAAAATTTTTTGAGGGATTTTCACTATGTAAAAACAGCTCAAAAAATTGAAATGCGCTTGGAGAGCACCTTTTACCGACTACTAATAACCATTTCTAATTGGCCTGAAATAGCCTAAAACTTCACTCTTTTGATTAACATGACTGCAGTTTTTTCAGGTTTTTTTCTCTTCAATTCTGTCCAACCTTAATAAACCTGAATATACTATTATTTCAGCAACTGCTATGGGTATTCCACTGAAATTTTAGAATATGAAAAACCGTAATTTGGAGAATCAATCTCAAACTACAATTTAAGCAAATTTAATGCAAACATACCATTTTAATACACAAAGTAATTAGGTGGTAAAACTTGACGACGATAAGGTTTGTAACCGTTGCACACGTTTGTAACAGTGAAACTGTTGCAAAAAACTGTTAGGCAATGAGTGAACAGACTGAACTCTTTTTATTGTGAACAAAACGGCTGCACACATCTATTTGTTCAATTTTTCCAAACAATGAAACAAGTAACATATGTTTCTGAGAATGAAACACATTTACTTCAGCAATATCCCTATTTTTTCTTGTGGAGCAATGCACCATATAATGCTGACTAGAAACGGAATTTTGTCCTACGAAAACGGCGCTAAGCATTCTTTCATATAACTTTCCTGATAAATTAAAAACTGACTTTCAGATCCAGGAAATTTTTGAAGTTGGCTGAGTTTTGGGACCAACTAATTTGGTTCAGAGAGGAAATAAAAACCAAATGGAGGAATTAAAACGTAAACATGATTTTAATGACCTAAAAAGAGTTTAATCTTGAATAGAACCAATTACCGCAATTTTGGCAATCTATATGAAATTAATGAAGAATTTAGAGATGAGATTATAAATTTTATTAAAGATAAAAAAGAATTCGACCTTGAAGTGACTTTAGATAGAAGATATAAAACTAATATGCTCAAAATGGCGGGAAAGAAATTTTTAGCTGAGTATATCACATCTAAAGAAAATACTGAAGATATATTTGAAATCTTGGCTAGATATTATTTATAATCAGTGAACGAACTTTGTTCGTGGTTTACCAAACCGCTTCGCAGATTTTACCCCATCATAAATGGTTATAAAATGTTTAGAGTGTAATCATAAATGTGGAGCTCCCTTTAATCTAGCTTTTCATTATTCAATATGTCATGAAGATAAAATTGGTAAATGTGTGTATGGTGATAAAACATTCAGCGGTATTTGCATAAAAACAGATTTTTCTTTTAAAGATGAATCTGGATGTTGTCCTAGTATTGACTCTATCTCTAATCCTAGCTCTAGCCCTAATCCTAGCTCTAGCCCTAATCTAGCATTGATCCTAGCCCTAATCTTAAAGTTATAACTAGATGTTGTAATAGATGTAATTATGTAAAACCATTAACAGATTTTGATAAAAGCAAGTATACATGTAGAAATTGTACTTCTACTAAAGTTAGTTGTCTATAATGCCCTTCTATTGTGAGATATGATGGAATGAATGCCCATGTAAAAAGACAACATCCAGATGTGGATATACCTAAAGGATTTACTAGAAATCTGCGAAGCAGTTACACTGATCTGGCCCCCAATCCTATTATTACACAAAATGAAGAAAATTGTTCATGTGAATATTATAATTTGGTCTCATTTCTTTTAAATAATGGGATAAATATAGAAAAAGTAAAAGAAAATATAAATTTATTGAAGAGTATAGATAATTTAAAATAAAAAAATGAAAAATTCATTAAAAAATTTAGATAATTTTAAAATTTGTTTAAAAAAGAGGGAAATCACTCTTTAAGCGCGATAAATAGTGATTTTGTACTGGGGCATCACTCCGATAGGGGCGGGCTCGCTCTTAAAGAGTGATTCGCTCTTAACAGAGGGATTTCGCTCTTATTTTGAAATTTGCTTTTTTTTTCAATAAATTATTAAGTTTTGCTACTACTTTGGGTTTTAGCTTAATTATGACTTGGCCAAGTAGTAAATAAAAACAAGGATCTTAATATTATATCAATATTTACAAAATTTAAATTTTATAAAAGAGTTAAGCTGGTTTTTTATTCAAGTTATCCACGAAGCGGTTACACCAATTTTCGCAAGTTGGTTTTACGTGCTTTTTACACGGTCTCACTAGTTTTATACTAGTATCTGGGGACGTCCACTGAAGTCAGTGGGGATAGAACCCAAACTATCCGTCTGATAATAGATTATTACCAGCTTAACTCGACACTAGTGGTTTGCACTAAGTGAGACAAGAAATGATAGATTTTGAATTAATATAAAGGTAATTTGTAGTAGTGGATAAAACAAGCTAATATATAGTAGTGAATAAAATCGGGGTATAAGCAAGTAGTAGATATATAGAGTAGTGGGTGGAAGGTGCTCGAACAAGTGCATGAAAATTTTTTGAGGGATTTTCACTATGTAAAAACAGCTCAAAAAATTGAAATGCGCTTGGAGAGCACCTTTTACCCACTACTAATAACCATTTCTAATTGGCCTGAAATAGCCTAAAACTTCACTCTTTTGATTAACATGACTGCAGTTTTTTCAGGTTTTTTTCTCTTCAATTCTGTCCAACCTTAATAAACCTGAATATACTATTATTTCAGCAACTGCTATGGGTATTCCACTGAAATTTTAGAATATGAAAAACCGTAATTTGGAGAATCAATCTCAAACTACAATTTAAGCAAATTTAATGCAAACATACCATTTTAATACACAAAGTAATTAGGTGGTAAAACTTGACGACGATAAGGTTTGTAACCGTTGCACACGTTTGTAACAGTGAAACTGTTGCAAAAAACTATTAGGCAATGAGTGAACAGACTGAACTCTTTTTATTGTGAACAAAACGGCTGCACACATCTATTTGTTCAATTTTTCCAAACAATGAAACAAGTAACATATGTTTCTGAGAATGAAACACATTTACTTCAGCAATATCCCTATTTTTTCTTGTGGAGCAATGCACCATATAAGGCTGACTAGAAACGGAATTTTGTCCTACGAAAACGGCGCTAAGCATTCTTTCATATAACTTTTCTGATAAATTAAAAACTGACTTTCAGATCCAGGAAATTTTTGAAGTTGGCTGAGTTTTGGGACCAACTAATTTGGTTCACAGAGGAAATAAAAACCAAATGGAGGACTTAAAACGTAAACATGATTTTAATGACCTAAAAAGAGTTTAATCTTGAATAGAACCAATTACCTCAATTTTGGCAATCGTTAAACAGTGAAGAGCATTAATGAACTAACAAAAATCCGAAAAATTGCAATTTATCAAATCTAACCACAAGATTCAACAGGAACCGACAAATCACAGCAGAGTATAGAAATATAGTCAACCCTGGACAAAAATTTTATGGTAAAATTCTTTCATATAAGTTAAAGCCCTATGTGATTGCTACATATGTAATTATTTTCATGAATGTTGGACAAAAATTGCAGAAAAAGTAGGATTTTTTCGAGTTTTACTTCTAAATTTAAGAATAATTCGATTCAAGTAGGGTGTAATTTGAGGTCAGTAGAAATTGGATGGATCAATCAATGATATTTAAGATACTGAATGTCTGTAGTTGCAAAATATTTCTATTAAATGAACTAAATTTCATAGTTCTTGCGCTTCTCGAAATAATACAACTGCACTTCTAAAAAAGAAGCAAAAATGTAACAAGAGGACTATGGATCAGGTAACCTGTAACTACGATATTTTAATTTTTAACATGACCATTACTTCTCAAAACAACTGCAATAAGTACATTTAACTGTCACTGCCCGGGCCGAAGTGTCCACCCGTATTCCACCGTTATTAAGCGATAATAAGGGTGTAAAGCAATTTCCACTCAAATAGCCGGGAAAAGAGTGTAATTTTGAGGAAAGTACACTTTTTTTACACTCTTTACTCAATTCTTTTAAATTAGACCAGTAAAAATCCACTTTAAAATGGGTTTCCCCCTTAATAAGGGTGCACAAACGGTATAAAATTATTATTTTACACTCTTTTCACTTTTCCCCGTTATTTTTGGCCAAAATCCTCGGCCCGGGTGCGAGACAGGATTTATAAGTTTATTTATTTACATCAAAAGTTTTTACTTTTATTAATAATCTTCGATACTGGTTACAACAGGTAAACTCTCACCTTTATTTTTAATAAAAAAACACGTCTGGAACGTTTACTCTTACATCTGTCACAATTTACAACACAAGATCCATTCTTTTGATTATAATGACCAAACAATTGATGATAACTTGAATACTCCTTTCCACATTCAAAACAATTATACAGATTTATAACTTATCAAAACCTCAACTAAATTATCAATAGAACAATCATTATCGAATAGTCCTAATTTAGAATACCATTTTTGGTTTTATTTATTATCTTTTGAACAAAAGACTTCCTCAATAAAATCCTTATTCTCTGTTAATGTATTTTAAACTAAATATTTTTCATATATCTTTAAAAACTCAACCTTTTTATTAAAACACTTTTCTTTTGAAAGTGTAATATCTTAAAGGGGTGGTTCTGGTTTTGGTGGATAACCATCAGTTTCTTCAATTTGATGGTGTTCTTTCATCACTAGCGCCAAATCCTCTCTTTATATACATATCATCTTCCATTGGCTTTATTTATCTCTAAATTTGATAATTTTTTGTTCCTAGTTTTTTCATTTTTGGACAAAAAACACTAGCAATATTGTAAGCTGAATTAACACTTAGGTTTTTATTAGTAATTGGAAATGTATACTTAGACCCACTAAAAAGCAATACCTTGTCCATTCATGGTTAAAAAACTCCAATTCAGTTTAATAGCTATACTTCAGTCTAATAGCTTTAGAATTTTAAGTCCTTTATACTTTAAATTTTTATTGAAAGAGAATTTGAATTTATCACTATCGATAACTTGCATACTTGTAAACAAGTTTATGATTCTAGAAAAAGAGAAATAAATATAGCAGCTTTTTGTTTAAAAGAAGAAAAATTGATTGAAAAAATAGCATGGTGAAAAACTTATGGTTAAGAATGGTTTGTTAATCTTGATATTGAACCATTCTTATCCTAACATAGGATTTCTGCCATGATTTTTGTTCTTCACTCAAAATGACTTTTAAAAAGAAAGCTTTTATAAATATTTTACCTTTTATATGATCATACATTTATTTATATTTTGATTAAACAAAAATAAAGGAATGAATCTGCTCTTGGATTACATTTTTCTATGCCAAATTCTTTTAAAGAACATATCTCATGGAACTGTTGTTTTGTTTCTTCTTGAGACTGAACTGCAAGCAGTACATTTAACTGTCATTGCGATAAAAGATTTATAAGTAACCAGCTTCCATTAGAATTTTTTATCTCTAATTTTGCTAGCTTTTGTTCTTACGTTTTTTTGTTATTTCACGAAAAACTCTGGCAATATTACCAATTAAATTAACACTTCGGTTTTCACTAGTAACTGCAAATGCAGTATTAGACTCACAACTAAAAGCCATACCTTGTTCTTTCATCGCAAAAAAACTCCGACTGTCTACTTCAGTTAAAAAAGCTTTAGAGTTTTCAGTCAGCTTCTTCAATTTGATGGTGTTCTTTCATCACTAGCACCAAACCCTTTTTTATATACATATCATCTTCCACTAGCATTATTTGTCTCTTAATTTGATAAGTTATTGTTCATACTTTTTTTCGTTTTTGGACGAAAAACACTAGCAATATTGTAAAGTGAATTAACACTTAGGTTTTTACTTGTAATTGGAAATGTATACTTAGACCCACTAAAGAGCAATACCTTGTCCATGGTAAAAAAAAACTTCAACTCTATACTTCAGTTTAATAGCTCTAGAATTTTAAGTCCTTAATACTTCAATTTTTTATTGACAGAGAATTTGAATTTATCACTATCGATAACTTGCATACTTGTAAATAAGTTTATGATTCTAGAAAAAGTGAAATAAATATGGCAGCTTTTTGTTTAAAAGAAGATAATTTGATTGAAAAATTAGCATGGTGAAAAACTTATGGTTAAGAATGGTTTGTTAAACTTGATGTAGAACCATTCTTATCATAAAATAGGGTTTCTGCCATGCTCTTTGTTCTTCACTCAAATTGACTTTTAAAATGAAAGCCCTTATAATTATTTTACCTTTTATATGATCATACATTTATTTATATTTTGATTGAACAAAAATAAAGGAATGAATCTCCTCTTGGATTACATTTTTCTATGCCAAATATCTTTAAAGAACACATCTCATGGCACTGTTGATTTGTTTCTTCTTAAGACTGAACTGCAATCAGTACGTTTAACTGTCATTGCGATACAAGATTTATCAGTAACCAGCTTCCCTTAGCAGTATTTATCTCTAATTTTATTAGTTTTTGTTCTTACGTTTTTTGTTATTTCACGAAAATCTCTGGCAATATTACCAATTGAATTAACACTTCGGTTTTCACTAGTAACTGCAAATGCATTATTAGACTCACCACTAAATGCCATACCTTGTCCATTCATCGCAAAAAAACTCCGACTGTCTACTTCAGTTAAAAAAGCCTTAGAGTTTTAAGTCAGAAGTTTGATGGTGAAGTTTTAAGCTTCTACAGTTTGATGGTGTTCTCTCATCACTAGCACCAAACCCTCTCTTTATATACATATCGTCTTCCATTAGCTTTATTGATCTCTTAATTTGATAAGTTATTGTTCATACTTTTTTTCGTTTTTGGACGAAAAACACTAGCAATATTGTAAAGTGAATTAACACTTAGGTTTTTACTAGTAATTGGAAATGTATACTTAGACCCACTAAAAAGCAATACCTTGTCCATGGTAAAAAAAAACTTCAACTCTATACTTCAGTTTAATAGCTCTAGAATTTTAAGTCCTTAATACTTCAATTTTTTATTGACAGAGAATTTGAATTTATCACTATCGATAACTTGCATACTTGTAATTAAGTTTATGATTCTAGAAAAAGTGAAATAAATATGGCAGCTTTTTGTTTAAAAGAAGATAATTTGATTGAAAAATTAGCATGGTGAAAAACTTATGGTTAAGAATGGTTTGTTAAACTTGATGTAGAACCATTCTTATCATAAAATAGGGTTTCTGCCATGCTCTTTGTTCTTCACTCAAATTGACTTTTAAAATGAAAGCCCTTATAATTATTTTACCTTTTATATGATCATACATTTATTTATATTTTGATTGAACAAAAATAAAGGAATGAATCTCCTCTTGGATTACATTTTTCTATGCCAAATATCTTTAAAGAACACATCTCATGGCACTGTTGATTTGTTTCTTCTTAAGACTGAACTGCAATCAGTACGTTTAACTGTCATTGCGATACAAGATTTATCAGTAACCAGCTTCCCTTAGCAGTATTTATCTCTAATTTTATTAGTTTTTGTTCTTACGTTTTTTGTTATTTCACGAAAATCTCTGGCAATATTACCAATTGAATTAACACTTCGGTTTTCACTAGTAACTGCAAATGCATTATTAGACTCACCACTAAATGCCATACCTTGTCCATTCATCGCAAAAAAACTCTGACTGTCTACTTCATTTAAAAAAGCCTTAGAGTTTTAAGTCAGAAGTTTGATGGTGAAGTTTTAAGCTTCTACAGTTTGATGGTGTTCTCTCATCACTAGCACCAAACCCTCTCTTTATATACATATCGTCTTCCATTAGCTTTATTGATCTCTTAATTTGATAAGTTATTGTTCATACTTTTTTTCGTTTTTGGACGAAAAACACTAGCAATATTGTAAAGTGAATTAACACTTAGGTTTTTACTAGTAATTGGAAATGTATACTTAGACCCACTAAAAAGCAATACCTTGTCCATGGTAAAAAAAAACTTGAACTCTATACTTCAGTTCAATAGCTCTAGAATTTTAAGTCCTTAATACTTCAATTTTTTATTGACAGAGAATTTGAATTTATCACTATCGATAACTTGCATACTTGTAATTAAGTTTATGATTCTAGAAAAAGTGAAATAAATATGGCAGCTTTTTGTTTAAAAGAAGATAATTTGATTGAAAAATTAGCATGGTGAAAAACTTATGGTTAAGAATGGTTTGTTAAACTTGATGTAGAACCATTCTTATCATAAAATAGGGTTTCTGCCATGCTCTTTGTTCTTCACTCAAATTGACTTTTAAAATGAAAGCCCTTATAATTATTTTACCTTTTATATGATCATACATTTATTTATATTTTGATTGAACAAAAATAAAGGAATTAATCTCCTCTTGGATTACATTTTTCTATGCCAAATATCTTTAAAGAACACATCTCATGGCACTGTTGATTTGTTTCTTCTTAAGACTGAACTGCAATCAGTACGTTTAACTGTCATTGCGATACAAGATTTATCAGTAACCAGCTTCCCTTAGCAGTATTTATCTCTAATTTTATTAGTTTTTGTTCTTACGTTTTTTGTTATTTCACGAAAATCTCTGGCAATATTACCAATTGAATTAACACTTCGGTTTTCACTAGTAACTGCAAATGCATTATTAGACTCACCACTAAATGCCATACCTTGTCCATTCATCGCAAAAAAACTCCGACTGTCTACTTCAGTTAAAAAAGCCTTAGAGTTTTAAGTCAGAAGTTTGATGGTGAAGTTTTAAGCTTCTACAGTTTGATGGTGTTCTCTCATCACTAGCACCAAACCCTCTCTTTATATACATATCGTCTTCCATTAGCTTTATTGATCTCTAAATTTGATAAGTTATTGTTCATACTTTTTCCGTTTTTGGACGAAAAACACTAGCAATAGTGTAAACTGAATTAACACTTAGGTTTTTACTAGTAGTTGGAAATGTATACTCAGACCCACTAAAAAGCAATACCTTGTCCATTCATGGTAAAAAAAACTTCAACTCTATACTTCAGTTTAATAGCTCTAGAATTTTAAGTCCTTAATACTTCATTTTTTTATTGACAGAGAATTTGAATTTATCACTATCGATAACTTGCATACTTGTAAATAAGTTTATGATTCTAGAAAAGGTGAGATAAATATGGCAGCTTTTTGATTAAAGGACGATAAATTGATTAAAAAAAATAGCATGGCGAAAAACTTATGGTTAAGAATGGTTTGTTAAACTTGTTGTAGAACCATTCTTATCATAAAATAGGATTTCTGCCATGCTCTTTGTTCTTCACTCAAATTGACTTTTAAAATGAAAGCCCTTATAATTATTTTACTTTTTATATGATCATACATTTATTTATATTTTGATTGAACAAAAATAAAGGAATGAATCTCCTCTTGGATTACATTTTTCTATGCCAAATATCTTTAAAGAACACATCTCATGGCACTGTTGATTTGTTTCTTCTTAAGACTGAACTGCAATCAGTACGTTTAACTGTCATTGCGATACAAGATTTATCAGTAACCAGCTTCCCTTAGCAGTATTTATCTCTAATTTTATTAGTTTTTGTTCTTACGTTTTTTGTTATTTCACGAAAATCTCTGGCATTATTAGCAACTTAATTAACACTTCGGTTTTCACTAGTAACTGCAAATGCATTATTAGACTCACCACTAAATGCCATATCGTGTTCATTCATCGCAAAAAAACTCCGACTCTTTACTTAAGTTTAAAAAAACTTTAGAATTTTAAGTCAGTTTCTTCAGTTTGCTGGTGTTCTTTCATCACTAGCACCAAACCATCTCTGTATATACATATCATCTTCCAATAGCATTGTTTATCGCTAAATTTGATAAGTTATTATTCCTACATTTTTTCGTTTTTGGACAAAAAACACTCGCAAAATTGTAGACTGAATTAACACTTAAGTTTTACTAGTAATTGGAAATGTATACTTAGACCCACTAAAAAGCAATGCCTTGTCCATTCATGTTAAAAAAAACTCCAACTCTATACTTCAATTTAATAGCTTTTGAATTTTAAGTCCTTTATACTTCAAATTTTTATTGACAGAGAATTTGAATTTATCACTATCGATAACTTGCATACTTGTAAATAAGTTTTTGATTCTAGAAAAGGTGAAAAAAATATAGCAGCTTTTTGTTTAAAAGAAGTCAATTTGATTGAAAAATAGCATCGTGAAAAACTTATGGTTAAGAGTGGTTTGTTAATCTTGATATAGAACCATTCTTATCATAAAATAGGATTTCTGCCATGCTTTTTGTTCTTCACTCAAACTGACTTTTAAAATAAAAGCTTTTATAAATGTTTTACCTTTTTTATGATCATACACCTATTTATATTTTGAATAACCAATAATGAAGGAATGAATCTGCTCTTGGATTACATTTTTCTATGGCAAAGTCTTTTAAAGAACATATCTCATGGAACTGTTGATTTGTTTCTTCTCAAGACTGAACTGCAATCAGTACATTTAACTGTCATTTCGAGACAAGATTTATCAGTAACCAGCTTCCATTAGTTTTATTTAACTCTAATTTTTTTAGTTTTTGTTCTTACGTTTTTTGTTATTTCACGAAAATCTCTGGCAATATTACCAACTGAAGTAACACTTCGGTTTTCACTATTAACTGCAAATGCATTATTAGACTCACCTCTAAAAGCCATACCTTGTCCATTCATCGCAAAAAAAGCTCCGACTGTCTACTTCAGTTAAAAAAGCTTTAGAGTTTTAAGTCAGCTTCTTCAGTTTGATGGTGTTCTCTCATCACTAGCACCAAACCCTCTCTTTATATACATATCGTCTTCCATTAGCTTTATTGATCTCTTAATTTGATAAGTTATTGTTCATACTTTTTTCGTTTTTGGACGAAAAACACTAGCAATAGTGTAGACTGAATTAACACTTATGTTTTACTAGTAATTGGAAATTTATACTTAGACCCACTAAAAAGCAATACCTTGTCCATTCATGTTAAAAAAACTCCAACTCTATACTTCAGTTTAATAACTTTTGAGTTTTAAGTCCTTTATACTTTAAATTTTTATCGACAGAGAGTTTGAATTTATCACTATCGATAACTTGCATACTTGTAAATAAGTTTTTGACTCTAGAAAAGGTGAAATAAATATAGCAGCTTTTTGTTTAAAAGAAGATATATTGATTGAAAAAATAGCATGGTGAAAAACTTATGGTTAAGAGTGGTTTGCTAATCTTGATATGGAACCATTCTTACCATAAAATTTGATTTCTGCGAATCTTTCTGTTCTTCACTCAATCTATCTTTTAAAATGAAAACTTTTATAAATATTTTACCTCTTATATGATAATACACTTATAGATATTTTTGTTTACCAATAATGAAGGAATGAATCTGCTCTTGGATTACAATTTTCTACGACAAGTTCTTGTAAAGAACATATCTCATGGAACTGTTGATTTGTTTCCTCTTAAGACTGAACTGCAATAGGTACATTTAACTGTCATTGCGAGACAAGATTTATAAGAAACCAGCTTCCCTTAGCATTATTTATCTCTAATTTTATTAGTTTCTGTTCTTACGTTTTTCATTATTTCACGAAAATCTCAATATTACCAATTGAATTAACACTTCGATTTTCAGTTGTATCTGCAAATGCATTATTGGACTCACCCCTAACAGCTATACATTGTCCATTCATCGCAAAAATATTCCGACTCTCTACTTCAGTTAAAAAAGCTTTAGACTTTTAAGTCCTTTATACTTTAAGTTTTTATTAAAAGAAGATATAAGTTAATCACTATCGATAACTTGAATATTTGTATAAATAATAATGAATCCAGAAAATGTTTAAAAAAATAGTAGCTTTTAGTTTGAAAGGTAGATTGATTGAAGAAAAATAGCATGGTAGAAACTTATGGTTAAGAATGGTTTGCTAATCTTGATACCCAACCATTCTTAACATAAAGTAAGATTTTTGCTAGGCTTTTGTTCGCTATTCAAATTGACTGTTAAAATAGAAACTTCTATATGTGTTTTATGTTTTATGGAATCCTAGATTTATTTATATTTTGATTAACCGAAAATGAATGAATGAATCTGCTTTTGTATTAATTTTTGCTATGCCCGATTTGTTCTCAGGAAAAATTTCATGGAATAGCTCAGAAAATATTTCATTTGTTTCTTCTTAAAACTGAACTGGAATTGAAAACAACTCTAAGTTCATCCTCAATTTGAACAATATCTTTTTTGTCTTAAAGTTGATCAGAATTTTTGTTAACGTATAACAGAAAAAAAGAAGTGCTAGAACAGTTTTGTTGAACACGAAGGTTAACAGTTATTTTCTCTGATAATTTTACTAACTGTGTTTGGTATGTGAAAAATTGATTCTAGAAGAATAGATTGAGGGGCTTTAAGCTTTCAGCTTTCCTGAGAAAATTTTTATGCGATGTAGACTTGAAATGTTTTTCAAGATGCAGGAGTACAGTATACCCCCGTTGTCTTCCAAACTCTCTATTACTTAGTGAATGAATTGCTTTCTGTTCAAAGCTCATCTTTATTTTGATGTCCCACTAAATTATTGGGTAAAAGTTTTCAAAATATTTTGAAAAAGTTGGTGTTACACAACTGGAACGGTAATCAGTTAAAACTGAAAGATCTTCTTTTTTCGGATTTGGTGCGTTCTTTAGAACTGTTGGGAAAAGTTCATCTGGAATACAATTGATGAATAGAGTCTAAAGTTGGGCTCCAATATCACATTTTCTAGATTTGAAAGCTCCAGCTGTGATTTATATCGGGTACGGTGATTTGTTGTTGCCTAGATTGTCATTACTTTTATAGAATTCATCAACATCAAAGATATGAAGTGAAACTCAAATTAAATGGTCCTAAACAAAAGTTCTGAAGTAAAATTTTAGTGTTGTCCGGATTGTCAAAACTTTTATAAAATTTCCTCAAACTAAAAGGTTTGAAGTGAATCTTTATAATTTTTATTGATTTTTGGACTGTTTTACTTTTCATTTGTTTTCTTAATAAAATTCCATGTTTTTGAAGACTGAATTTCGTGCAAAATTCATTTGAGTTGTTTGTTGTGCTTTTTTAACTTCCTACATACATGGTTGGAACATTTTTAAATAACGCAATTGAATCAGCGCTGTTTTTGTGTATCTCACCCTATAAATTTTTTTTCTTAGAAAAGTTTGCTCTGAAAAACGATTAGTTTGCGGTCGATGTCTAAAGGAGAAAAGCATTTTTTTCAAATAAAGACTTGCATATTAGTTCGAAAATAACTGGTGGTCTATCATACTTTCTTTATTGCTGCATAAGCGCATGGGAATATCAATATTGGAAAACTTTAATCCTTGACCCCACACCAAGTTATGGAGAAGTATTTGCCATTTATGCCAATTATATAAGTTTTATTATCTCCAAAAAAGACAAAGTTTCATGCAGATGAGAACGCAGCTCAGCAATTAACTTGTCCAGAAAACATTCCCGTTTTTGATTTGAACATTAGGAGAAGTTAATGAGACAACTTTACGCCAAAGAATGGTTGAGTTCCATCTGCATGGTTTCAAAAAATAACTGATATATCAACTGAACTTCTTTTCGATGTCTACAATTTGTATTCTTCGGAATCTGGATTCCCGCCCTCATTTAGTCCCATGCGTAAAACGAAACATTCTTTTATAATAAAATCAAGCGATTTCTTGTTCTTCGTGTTATAGAGTACCAAAAAACTATGGGATTTCAAAGATGCATTTTTACGTCGGGGAATGGTTGATTTCCATCTACAAGATTTCAAAAACTATCAGATCAGCTAAATACATTTTTTTTCAACGTTCAAAATTATTTGCTTGGGATTCCAAATTGCTACACCCCCTTTTTTTGCTTCCGTTTGATGAGACCGATTTTTGCTTGTAAAGTTTTGCTCAGTGCTAGGACCCATTTTTAAGCTTTACTCATCGCTAACTCAAATATCAGTTGCTGTAACAATAGTGTAAAAGTTTAGCTGTTGAAATAATTTTTTTTATGTTGCGGGCGTTGAACAATAGAAAATTGATGCCACTCTGGGCGTCAAAGAGTGTATCATCCGTAGTTGAATGTTTTGAAGCATACAATGCTCCAAGATTTTTGTCTTTGTCACTACAAAAAAGCAGACACTTTTTTTGAAAAACCAAACAAACTCTACGCATTGAAAAATAAAAACAGATTTTTCTGCAAATTAATCAACGCACATTTCAAATTTTCTTCCTGTTTATTTGAATTAAGTAACGTTCCTTACTGTATATCTGGTTTTTTTACGATTCTCTCAAAAATCCAACAAGGCGAACAAATTGGTAACAAAATTTTGGCAAAACGTAACTCAACTCAAGCAAAATTCAATTTTTTTAAATTGTTGATGTTGAATTTTATTTTCTGATGCTAGCTGACTTGGTAAAACTGGCTGTTACAGCTTTTACTTGACGAATTTTGCATCTGGCGACCTAGTGTGGTTTAGATTTTATTCTGCATTTCTGGACTGTTTTTTTGAGTTGAGTTAATTCTCCTGCCAGCAGTACCTTAATCAATTTAAATGTAACCTCCATATACAAAATCAACGAATAGGAGGCGATGACATTGGAAATGTTAACTAGTGTTCCATATGAAAGTAGTCTGCTGCTATATATCTTGATGACTTACTTTTCCGAAATTACTATCAGATATAAGTAATTACCTTGCAAACCGGAGTTTTACTTTAGGGTGGTAAATTTTAAAGTTAGTATCAACATGATTGTTGTTTTTTGACATCTTCTATCTGTCATTTAAATTATCAGTTGTTTTGAAGTTTTAGTTTTGAAATATTTGCTATCTGTTTCAATGCGTTCAATAGTTTTTTTGTCCGACAGTCAGTTTTGACCTTGTATGATGGTGAACTTTTTTTTCATATGCTGTTATAGATTTTTCTCTTTCCTGTATTTTTCCATTGGTCTCCAAAAACTTTGAGATAAGTTCTTCTGTGTAGCATTTCTCCAAAATCATATTCTTGAAATCATGATGACAAAGCATGTTTGCTCTTGTTAGGATATTTTCAAAAAAAATGAAAGCCTTTTTTTTCTTGTTTGCAATCTGAGTTTGAACAAATAATGTTAGCATTGCTAAGACTTGTTTGATATCACTGGTAACGACGCAGACAAAATTTATGTGTTCACTGTTTTTAATAACGTCTTTGAGAAGCAAACAATTTTGAACGATATTTTCAAAGGATTGTCTTTGTATAACAGAACACACTAAATTCATTTATTTTCTTTTAAACAAACAAATTTGCGCGGGAAAAGATAGGATTTTGATTGATGTTCAAAGGAGAAAAAGCAAAGTTTCAAACCAGTGATATCCTATTAGTCACAAAAACGGGGATTTAGCAAAGTTCCCTTTTGCTACATATGCCTGTAGGAGTTTCAATATTACAAAAGTGTAATCTAGTCCCCGCACCAAGTTATGAAGAACTATTTGCAATTTAAGCCAAGCATATAAATTTTACTATCTCCAAAAAACAAGATTGTGTGCAGATGAGAACGCATTGGATGCCTCATTAAATAGTCCACAAGATTTCAAAAATTATCAGATCAGCTAACTAGATTTATAATTTCTATTTTCTTGGGAATCCAATTTGCTACAACTCCTCTTTTTTGCTCGCGTTTGATGAGACCGTTTTTAGTTTGTAAAATTTTGCTCAGTGCTAGGGCCCATTTTTAAGCTTTGTTCATCATTGACCCAAATTTTGGTGAGCGTAACGTAAGTTTTGGTTAGTGTAACGAAGTTCGGCTTGGGAAGCATATTTGATATATCTTGATACCTATTTTGTGTGATGCTGCCATTGAACAGTAGAAAAATAGGGCATTTATGGGCATCAAATAGCATATCATCCATATAGGAATGTTTTGAAGCCTACAAGGCTCCAAGATTTTTTCTTCGTCACCATAAAGTTGCAGACATCTGTTTAAAAAAAAACTGCGATCAGCCGCATTGAAAAACAACAAAAGATTTGTCTCTAGATAAATCAACACACATTTCAAATTGTCATGTTTCCTGCTAACCTGAGTTAAGTAAACTTTCTTAATGTATACCTGTTTTTTTTCCAATGCCAAGACAAACCCAAAACTTGAACCAATTGGTAACAAAATTAGGCCAAAAAGTAACTCAACTCAAGTAAAGTTCAAATTCTGTTGTTATTGTTGACGTTGAATTGTATTTTGTGATGCTGGCCGATCAATTGTTATATTATAGTGATAGTGCTTTTTTGGTTTCTACAAGATTTTTTACACCGTCATATACTGAATGGACTCCATAAAAACAATTATCATCAACTAGTATTGTTTTTGTCATGTACTCGTGACCAGAGATAAGAGCCATCATACTCCAGGCTTATCATTTCAAATAATCGTTTAATTTAGATTTATCAACGTTGTTTGTTTTTTCAAACAGTTTTACCGGACCTAAATTGCAAGCAGTGACAAGATGTGGTTTGAATTTTAGCGTGCATTTGTTACATGAATTGAGTTGCCGCTCCTGCCAGGAATACCTTTACCAAATAATTGTGTCTTGAGTTTACAAAACTGACGAATGGCAATCAACGAATATAAAAATATCTCCTATTGTCGCAAATGAATATCAGTGTAATGGAGTCTGCATTAATATATCTAGTTGCCTTGCTTTTAGGATAAAACTTTCAGATGTAACTAAATGATTTGCGAAACAGTAAAATTTGTATGGCGTAAGTTTTCGTAATGGAAAGTCAATACGATTGTCGCTTTTTGACATCTGTCCCTCAAGTAAATTATCAATTGCTGTTGAGTTTTCAGTGTTAAAAATTTCGCTATGTCTTTCCTTGCGCTCAATAATTTCATTTTGACGCTGACAAATAATTTTTACTTTTCATAAAAAACAAAATCTTAAAGCTTTGTTATTATTCTTTTTCCTGTACATTTTTGCTAGTCTTCAAAAAATTTCTGATAAGTTAGACTTTGTTGCATTTCTTTTTTTGAAATGGTATTGAAAATGCGTATCTGTTCTACTTGAGACATTTTCAAAAAGAGATAAGGCGTAGTTTTTTTTGTTTGCGAAATGAAAATGAATAAAACATATGATAAAACGTTTTGTTAAAGCAGGGTTAACCTCACCGTTGACAATAAAGACAATATATCCAGCAAAAGATGGTCATTGGTTTTTATATCCTATTTGGAAAAAAAACATATTTTCAAAAATCCAAAAATTTTTTTGTCTCCGGGTTACAAATTACACAATAACTATGGGTTTTCAATGATGCGGAAGAATACTCAATAAAGTAACAGCTCCAGAGAAAAAAATTTTTTTAAAAACCATCTGTGTTTGATTTCTTGTAATCCGATTCCAAAAGAAGCAATTAAAACCAACCAAAGAAATGATTTATCAGAGTCTCCAAATGTGTGACTTGTCCTAAGGTTTGAGTTTAACAAACCTTGTGTTTTGTTAAAATTATTTTCTGAATTTATCCTTATCAAAATATTTGTCTTGCAATTCGAAAATATTTTTCCTGTTAGCTAGAGCTGCTTAAACTTACCATAATGGAAATTGAAAGGTAGCCGTATTCTAGTTTCAAATAGAACTTCCTGGTCAATTTTTTTGAAAATCGGCAGATAAAGTTTGACGGGACTGTGCTTATATTAAGTGTGAGATTAGTTAGACCTGAATTACGTGACAGAAATCTCTATTTGAACGGTTTCTCGGACATTGCTGAAAATCCTCCAACATCGTTCTTTGGAAAATTGTGCTGGGTTAATTAAAACAAATTTGAGCGCCGGTGGTGCCTATTTAGTAGCATGTAAGGCAAATACTGTTTCAACTCCCTCAATGTCATTTTGCAAGTTATATTTCTTAGGGAATTTCGTATTGGGGCCCCTATTGGCGTAAATGGGGTCAAAACTTGATTTCAAGCTAAATTGTGATAAGCCTAATTATTGATATCAAATTTTTTAAATGGCGTCTGCTTTATAAAATGTTCTTTCATCAGACCAATTGTTGGCCATCCAATGAGGATATTCGCGACAGAGAACACACTAACATACCTGTCAGTCCTCAACTTCGCTTCGTCTTCTTCCTGATCAGATGTTTCACCTGTTTTTTTAATTTTGCGAAGAAAAAGACTAAAGAAAAAAGTTTACAAGAAAAAGAAAAAGTTGGTGTTCCATCTCTAACTGATGAACACGAAAAAAAACAGTGCTTGATGTCTTTGGTAAAAACCTCAAGGACCCCGCAAATAATAGTTGAGTTATCTTAATTGCATTGACCATCCAAAAAATTTGCCATACCACCGATTTATAATTGAAAAACTTAATGCTTCAATGGTTAGATTAGTCTAATTAAATTAAATCAACGCACATCTCTATTTGTCATTTTTCTTGTTTACTTGAGATAAATAAAATTTCTTAATGTATACTTGGTTTTTTTACGATTGCCCGTAAAACCAAAAAAACCAAACAAATTGGTATCAATGTCAAGGCAATCGTAAAATGCCTTGACATTGCAAGGAAATCGTATGGAATTTTTTCTCTTTTGCAATCATCAATTCGAATTCAGTCCTTAATGCTCTCACTTGTTTTTTTGCCGCAAAGCTTAGGCTACAAAATAAATAAGTTTTTCGCTTAGCAAAATCCCCTCTACAAAACAAAGCCGTCATTGTAAGCTAGCCCTGCTAGCTAAAGAAAACATCATACTGGACATCCGACCTGGCCCCGAACCTGAAATGTTTGGCTTGCAGCTGAAACCAACGTACAAGAAGACGATCTTAGCCCCATTAACGTAGTCGGAACGGGAACAAAACGCCTGAAATTACCAGCAGAAAGAGAACTGACAGTAAAAATGCCAATTCTTACTACAGGTTGGCATAAGGCTTGGTGTCAAAACTTGGTAACCGAATGACCGTCTCACTTCTAGACTCCAGTATTAGAGTGAAGGGTTGATAGATTCCTATTAGCGAGAACCCTTACATTATGTTAGACACGTTGTTCACAGCAGAATTGTGGGCCCTGGTGGAAGGAGCGTTCATCAGAACCCAAAGTTTAACATTCGACAGGCATGTCTTTCCCATAACAAAAACAATTGCGAGTCGAAACCGTGGATCACTTCCACAGAAAACTGAAAGAACTGACAGGAAATTGCGACTTTGAACGAACATAAAGAAGAGAAGAAACGCGCACCAGAGACGTCTTTATAACAAATCTAAAAGATCCAAAAATTCAAAAAGAGTTGATGAAACAAACAGTGGAAGCCAGGAAAGCACTTGAAATTCCATTCTTTCTAACTATTGAGATTGAATCGTTTTTTTTGCGCTGCTGGCAGATTATGCGTTTTGTCATAGTGGTGTATCTTTTCTACGAGATTTTTGGACCGCCATTTATGAAATAGAGTCCATAAAAACACTTATCATCAATTTATAGTACATTTTTCAGATACTCAATAAATAAATAGAGTCCATAAAAAAACATATCATCAATTTATAGTACGTTTCTTAGATACTCAACCGGTCATGAGGGATAGTAACAATCAATCTCCAGACAAATCTTTTCAAAATGATCATTCATATTAAATTTCGATCGCTGTTTCTGTTTTTCAGAGCCACCAACTTTTAAGGACCTGTTTTTCATTTAGCAAAGCAAAGTGTTTCGAATTATTGCATGTATTTGACGACCGTTTCTGTCTTACGTGTACATCAATCTCTTATTTAGGGTAGTAAAATTAATACGATGTAGCATTTTAGCGGAAATGATTCTGCCAATTTTTCATTACTAGCCGTATTTCGTTTTAATTTTTCCCGCTGTCTGGGTTCGTGTCTGTTCGTCCACGCTTTGCTTCCCGCAAGGTTTTCTCCATATGCCTTTTGTTGACAATTACTTGAAATTTTGTTTTTTTTTTTGCAATCATCAGTTCTAATGCAGTCATTAATCCTCTCACTTGTTTTTTGCCGCAAAGCTTAGGCTACAAAATAAATAAGTTTTTCGCTTAGCAAAATCCCCTCTACAAAACAAAGCCGTCATTGTAAGCTAGCCCTGCTAGCTAAAGAAAACATCATACTGGACATCCGACCTGGCCCCGAACCTGAAATGTTTGGCTTGCAGCTGAAACCAACGTACAAGGAGACGATCTTAGCCCCATTAACGTAGTCGGATCGGGGACAAAAAGCTTGAAATTATCAGCAGAAACAGAACAAAAAGAAATGACAGAACAAATGCCAACGTTTACGAGAGGTTGGCATAAGGTGTTGTGTCAAACCTTGGCAACTTGCAGACCAGATGACCGTCTCACTTCTACACTTGAGTATAAGAGTGAAGGGTTGATAGATTCCTATTAGCGAGAACCCGTACATCATGTTAGACACGTTGTCCACAGCAGAATTTAACTTTCGAAAGTCATGTCCTTCCCATAAAAAAACAATTGCTAATCGAAACCGTGGATCTTTTCCACAGAAAACTGAAAGAACTGGCAGAAAATTGCAACTTCAAAATTATTGAAGAGAAGAAGCACGCATCAGAGACGTCTTTATAACAAATCTAACAGATCGAAAAATCCAAAAAGAGTTGACGAAACAAACGGTGGAAGCCAGTGATGCTCTTGAACTTGCTATTATTATGGAACTAAAGATGCAAAGTTAAAACCAATTCTACCCTCATAGTAAAACATTTGTCCTGCACACGCAATCTAAAATTCTGCTAAGGCTCACTCCGCGAATTGGCAAACTGCGAATCACTTTTCAAAACAGGTCATTTGAACCTACCGTTTCATTGCCATAACTGCTGATTGTTTGGAACCCTTGCCATAAAAACAAACGCATTGCACGTTGCACAACGTGCAATTATATCGGATTAATGAACCATTTAGCTAAAGACAGTAGAAAAACGCACAAACAAAGAATTTTCTTGAATTGATAGAAAAAGTCGGTTTATGCTTTAGAGGAAAACCCTACGGGCAACTCCATCAAGTCTGTGCAATTGCCCCCAAGTACGAGACTGCATGAATCAGATTATATCAGTGCGGATGACATCATGGTTGCCACAATCGACGACGGTATCGAAATTATCGAACCATTGAACATGCATGCCATTCGAAAGTGGTTATATATCCCTTACCTTCCCAGCTGATTCAGGAAACGCATGCAAGATTTTGATTGAGTCACTTAGAGCGCGATTAGCAGAGATTATTTCTCAAGCATTCTGGGCGAGCGAAATGAAAAAGCTTCAATTGCGCACCTTCGCAAATGAACCAATTCAGACCAAACTTAAATACCGAACCCCGCTGACAAGCAATGGCTGCCACATCCCAGCAGCAGAAATCACAGTTATAGACGCTCTAAGCCAATAATAGGTTGCACTCATTTTGACCAAATTCGACAGGCGGTTAAAACCTTTCCATTTTGCGAAAGATAATCAAATGAAAAACATTAAAACTCATTGTGCATTCAAAGAACTTTTAGCAACACAATTTCTTGATATAATAATCACTATTCAGAGCTCAAAAAGCAATGAAGCTAAATCCAAACGTCATAAACACTCCCAACAATGGCATAAAAAAGATGCTTTCAGATTAACTTACTAGATAAAGTAAACCTAAAACTTAAAAAACTACTTCAGGGGAAACGTGTCGTAAAACTAACTAATTGTCCGGACTGATATAATGTTTCCGTCATTGTAGTCACCGTTAAGAGAGACCATTCATTAAAATTATAACTTGATTCTAAAATCCCTAATAAGCAAATCACAAAAATAAATATCAAATGCCAATCCTAGAAACGTTAATCGAATCAACATCTCAAAAAAGTAGTGATCTCTCACAGCAAAGCACTACTTTTTCCTCAACAATCGATTTCAAATATTCATATAACTAACCAAATTACACCCCAAAACTGCTAAACACTGTAACTTCAACATAAAAAGCGGCAATGTTACAGTCACACGGATTTGAAACTGGATTCAATGGCACTACTGATATGCTCCCGGAAATCCAAAAGGCAATGAGTTTTACTTGAAATGGACTAAAAAATACCTACTGCTTATTATTTGACATTCTAACAGTTAGCAACGGTACAGAACACGCTCATTAAAAAATCTTTGATTGTCTGCAGTGAGTAGATTAGAAAAATTTTAAAATAAGTTTACGAAATTCCACTCTGTAAACTAAAATGGATTGAAAATCAATTTCAACAAGCAAATTATCAGAAAATTTTCGCTTGAAGCACCAAGATTTTTATTTCGTCGACAATTTAAGCCCGACACCCTACGACGTTTTTTCTTTGACAGTGTATGAAGCAGAGCTAAATAACTACACTGAATATATCTCTTATTGAATAAATGTTAACACTGTATATTAATACCTATCACTAGCTCTCATTACCAGCAAATATACTGGTATTACATATTGACGGGGAATATAGTATTATTTTTATGTTCATGGTATTAATAATATAGTATTATTATGTTCATGTTATTAAAATTTCATTCCTATCAATTTTAACTAAAAATCTAAGAGTTTTGTCATACGTGCAAATCGTTCATTGATTAAGTGCAGTAAATATATTGCGATGTAGTTGTTACTTCAAATCAACTTGCCCCTCTATTCATTATTAGTCATTATTCATTTGACAGTTCCCACTGCCTGAGTTTGTGTCTGTTCATCTTTGCTTTACTTCCCGTATCGCAATTAAACGTGATCTTCATAGCTAATTTCGCTGACAATACCTGAAATTTCATTCAAATGCAATAATTAGTTCAAATTTAGATAATATTTTTCTCAGTTGATTTTGCGCCGCAAAGCTTAGGCTAAGAACTAAATAAGTATTTTGCATAGCGAAGTCCACATTAAAAAATAAGCCGTCATCTCGCCCGGCGAAAATTGTATTGAAAAAGTAAAGTAGTTGAGTTGCTGCTGCCTGAAATACTTCTATCAGTTTGACTGTATCTTGCATGTACAGAGTCAACAAACAGCAGTCAACGACATTGGAAATATCTATTATTGTTGCAAATGAATATTAGTATATTTGTATCTGCTGCAATATATTTTTTTGAAATACCATCAAATATGAATGATTGTTTTACGAAACGTGGTTTTGCTTTAAGATGGTAAATTTTCAATGGAGAATTCACACGATTTTTGCTTTTTGACATTGCCTGTCTCTCAAGTAAGTTGTCACTTGCTTTGAAGTTATAATTTTGGAGTACTTTTTGATCTCTCATCATGTGGTCAGTAGTTTCTTTCTGATGTCCGACTGTTAGTTTTGGCATTTTATAAATAACAGGATTTTTTGGTTTTAGGATTTTTTCTTTTTCCTTTGGTTTTTCACTGGTTTCAAAAAAAATTGCGATTACTTGTTTTTTAATGCAATTTTCGGAAAATCTATTTGAAATCATAATGAAAGCTCTTATTCGCTCTAATTGACCTTTTAAAAAATATTGAACAATATAATTTTTTTGTTTGCAACTTAAAGAGGATTTAATAGGTGGGTATTGAAAAAACTGTGTTAATCTCATGGATATTGAAGAGGAAAAACTATCCAATAAACAATCAGTGTAATCAGTGACTTTGGCATCGTATTTGAAAAACGAGAAGTTGTTAATGATAATTGCAAACGACTTTTAACCTTCGTGTAACAAATTACCAAATAACTAAAAGATTATGATGAATTGAAAGAAGTTTGTCTTTACAGACAAAAAAGTAAAAAAAAAACGTTTTGTGGATGATTGTTCGTAATAGAGTTCGAAAACAAGCAACTAAAACAAAGCACAGAAAGTGGTCATCAGAATCTCCATATATTTGACTTGTTTTAACGTTTGACTTTACAAAACTTGTGTTTTATTAAAATTGCATCCAAAATATGTTTTTTATAATACATTTGATATGCATTCCGAACGTATTTGATTTATTTAACTAGACTGGCTTGAGGATACCATAATGAAAATGGAAAGGGAGCGGTAGTTCAATTTCAAAATAATTTTTATTGGTAGTTTTCATGAAAATTGGCGAATATCGTTTGCCGGGTTTATGCTTAAACTCAGTTTGATTAGACTTAGACCTAAATTGCGGGAAAAACATCTCATATTGAAAAGTTTCTCTTACAATGATGAATGTTCTCTAATATTCTGAACGACAAATTATACTGGACTCAATGGAATGAATTGCGAATGAACGGAAATTAAAGTTCGACGGGTTTATACTCATATTCAACCTGAGGCTGCAGAGACCTGATCATTGAACTTGACGTCGTATTTAAGAAAAGAGAAGTTGTTAATGATAACTTTAAAAGTTTTTTGACCTTCGTGTAACAAATTACCAAATAACTAAAGATTATGATGAATTGAAAGAAGTTTGTCTTTACAGACAAAAAGTAGAAAAAAACGTTTGTGGATGATTGTTCGTAATAGAGTTCAAAAAGAAGCAAATAAAACAAAGCAAAGAAAGTGGTCATCAGAATCTCCATTTATTTGACTTGATTTAACGTTTGACTTTACAAAACTTGTGTTTTATTAAAATTGCATCCAAAATATATTTTTAATAAAACTCTTGATATGCAATCCGGACGTATTTGATTTATTTACCTAGACTGGCTTGAGGATACCATAATGAAATTGGAAAGGGAGCCGTAGTTCAATTTCAAAATAAATTTCACTGGTAATTTTCATGAAAATTGGCGAATATGGTTTGCCGGTTTTATGCTTAAACTCAGTTTGGTTAGACTTAGACCTAAATTGCGGGAAAAACATCTCATATTGAAAAATTTCTCCTACATTGATGAAAGTTCTCTAATATTCTGAATGACAAATTATTCTGGATTCAATGGAATAAATTGCGAATGAACGGAGATTAACGTTCGACGGGTTTATACTTATATTCAACCTGAGGCTGCAGAGACCTGATCATTGAACTTGACTTCGTATTTAAAAAAAAGAGAAGTTGTTAATGATAATTTTAAAAGTTTTTTAATCTTCGTGTAAAAAATTTCCAAATAACTAAAGATTATGATGAATTGAAAGAAGTTTGTCTTTACAGACAAAAAAGTAGAAAAAAAAGTTTTGTGGATGATTGTTCGTAATAGAGTTCAAAAAGAAGCAAATAAAACAATGCAAAGAAAGTGGTCATCAGAATCTCCATTTATTTGACTTGATTTAACGTTTGACTTTACAAAACTTCTGTTTTATTAAAATTGCATGCAAAATATATTTTCAATAATACTTTTGATATGCATTCCGAACGTATCTGATTTATTTAACTAATCGGGCTTGAGGATACCATAATGAAATTGGAAAGGGAACGGTAATTTAAGTTCAAAATAAATTTTATTGGTAAATTTCAAGAAATTGTGCGAATATAGTTCGCCGGGTTTATGCTTATATTCAGTTTGATTAGACTTAGACCTGAATTGCGGGAAAAACATCTCACATGAAAAGTTTCTCTTTCATTGATCAAGGTTCTCCAATATTCTGAACGACAAATTATACTGGATTCAATCGAATAAATTGCCAATGAAGGGAAATTAAAGTGCGACGGGTTTATACTTATTTTCAACCTGAGTCTGCAGAGACCTGATCATTGAACTGACATCGCAATTCAAAAAAAAAGAGAGAAGTCGTTAATGATAATTTTTAAAGATGTTTAACCTTCGTGTAACAAATTACCAAATAACTAAAAGATTATGATGAATTGAAGAAGTTTGTCTTTACAGACAGAAAAGTAAAAAAACGTTTCGTGGAGGATTGTTCGTAATAGAGTTCAAAAAGAAGCAAAAAAAACAACGCAAAGAAAGTGGTCATCAGAATCTCCATTTATTTGACTTGATTTAACGTTTGACTTTACAATACTTGTGTTTTATTAAAATTGCATCCAAAATATATTTTTAATAAAACTCCTGATATGCAATCCGAACGTATTTGATTTATTTACCTAGACTGGCTTGAGGATATCATAATGAAAATGCAAAGGGAGCCGTAATTCAATTTCAAAATAAATTTTACTTGTAATTTTCATGAAAATTGGCGAATATGGTTCGCCGGTTTTATGCTTAAACTCAGTTTAATTAGATTTAGACCTGAATTGCGGGAAAAACATCTCATATTGAAAAATTTCTCCTACATTGATGAAAGTTCTCTAATATTCTGAACGGCAAATTATTCTGGATTCAATGGAGTAAATTGCGAATGAACGGAGATTAAAGTTCGACGGGTTTATACTTATATTCAACCTGAGGCTGCAGAGACCTGATCATTGAACTTGACGTCGTATTTGAAAAAAAAGAGAAGTTTTTAATGATAATTTGAAAAGTTTTTTAACCTTCGTATAACAAATTACCAAATAACTAAAGATTATGATGAATTGAAAGAAGTTTGTCTTTACAGACAAAAAAGTAGAAAAAAAAGTTTTGTGGATGATTGTTCGTAATAGAGTTCAAAAAGAAGCAAATAAAACAATGCAAAGAAAGTGGTCATCAGAATCTCCATTTATTTGACTTGATTTAACGTTTGACTTTACAAAACTTCTGTTTTATTAAAATTGCATGCAAAATATATTTTCAATAATACTTTTGATATGCATTCCGAACGTATCTGATTTATTTAACTAATCGGGCTTGAGGATACCATAATGAAATTGGAAAGGGAACGGTAATTTAAGTTCAAAATAAATTTTATTGGTAAATTTCAAGAAATTGTGCGAATATAGTTCGCCGGGTTTATGCTTATATTCAGTTTGATTAGACTTAGACCTGAATTGCGGGAAAAACATCTCACATGAAAAGTTTCTCTTTCATTGATCAAGGTTCTCCAATATTCTGAACGACAAATTATACTGGATTCAATCGAATAAATTGCCAATGAAGGGAAATTAAAGTGCGACGGGTTTATACTTATTTTCAACCTGAGTCTGCAGAGACCTGATCATTGAACTGACATCGCAATTCAAAAAAAAAAGAGAGAAGTCGTTAATGATAATTTTTAAAGATGTTTAACCTTCGTGTAACAAATTACCAAATAACTAAAGATTATGATGAATTGAAAGAAGTTTGTCTTTACAGACAAAAAAGTAGAAAAAAACGTTTTGTGGATGATTGTTCGTAATAGAGTTCAAAAAGAAGCAAAAAAAACAACGCAAAGAAAGTGGTCATCAGAATCTCCATTTATTTGACTTGATTTAACGTTTGACTTTACAATACTTGTGTTTTATTAAAATTGCATCCAAAATATATTTTTAATAAAACTCCTGATATGCAATCCGAACGTATTTGATTTATTAACCTAGACTGGCTTGAGGATATCATAATGAAAATGCAAAGGGAGCCGTAATTCAATTTCAAAATAAATTTTACTTGTAATTTTCATGAAAATTGGCGAATATGGTTCGCCGGTTTTATGCTTAAACTCAGTTTAATTAGATTTAGACCTGAATTGCGGGAAAAACATCTCATATTGAAAAATTTCTCCTACATTGATGAAAGTTCTCTAATATTCTGAACGGCAAATTATTCTGGATTCAATGGAGTAAATTGCGAATGAACGGAGATTAAAGTTCGACGGGTTTATACTTATATTCAACCTGAGGCTGCAGAGACCTGATCATTGAACTTGACGTCGTATTTGAAAAAAAAGAGAAGTTTTTAATGATAATTTGAAAAGTTTTTTAACCTTCGTATAACAAATTACCAAATAACTAAAGATTATGATGAATTGAAAGAAGTTTGTCTTTACAGACAAAAAAGTAGAAAAAAACGTTTTGTGGATGATTGTTCGTAATAGAGTTCAAAAAGAAGCAAATAAAACAAAGCAAAAAAAGTGGTCATCAGAATCTTCATATATTTGACTTGTTTTAACGTTTGAATTTAAAAAACTTGTGTTTTTATTAAAATTGCATCCAAAATATATTTTTAATAATACTTTTGACATGCATTCCGAACGTATCTGATTTATTTAACTAGACGGGCTTGAGGATACCATAATGGAATTGGAAAGGGAACGGTAGTTTAAGTTCAAAATAAATTTTATTGGTAAATTTCAAGAAATTGTGCGAATATAGTTCGCCGGGTTTATGCTTATATTCAGTTTGATTAGACTTAGACCTGAATTGCGGGAAAAAACATCGCATATGAAAAGTTTCTATTACATTGATGAAAGTTCTTCAATATTCTGAACGACAAATTATTTTGGATTCAATGGAATAAATTGCGAATGAGCGGAGATTAAAGTTCGACGGGTATATACTTATATTCAACCTGAGGCTGCAGAGACCCGATCATTTAACTTGACGTCGTATTTAAAAAAAAGAGAAGTTGTTAATGATAATTTCAAAAGATTTTTTAACCTCCGTGCAACAAATTACCAAATAACTAAAAGACTATGATGAATTGAAGAAGTTTGTCTTTACAGACAGAAAAGTAAAAAAAAGTTTTGTGGATGGTTTTTCGTAATTGATTTCAAAAAGAAGCAAATAAAAACAAAGTAAAAAAAGTGGTCATCAGAATCTCCATATATTTGACTTGTTTTAACGTTTGACTTTACAACACTTGTGTTTTATTGAAATTGCATCCAAATTAAATTTTTAAATAAAACTCTTGATATGCAATCCGAACGTATTTGATTTATTTACCTAGACTGGCTTAGGGGATACCATAATGATAATGGAAAGGGAGCCGTAATTCAATTTCAAAAAAAAATTTATTGGTAATTTTTATGGAAATTGGCGAATATAGTTCGCCGGGATTGTGCTTAAACTCAGTTTGATTGGACTTAGACCTAAATTGCGGGAAAACGTCTCATATTGAAAAGTTTCTCTTACAATGATGAAAATTCTCCAATACTCTGAACGACAAATTATACTGGATTCAAAGGAATAAATTGCGAATGAAAGGGAATTAAAGTGCGACGGGTTTATACTTCTATTCAACCTGAGGCTGCAGAGACCTGATCGTTGAACTGACATCGTATTTAAAAAAAGAGAAGATGTTAATGATAATTTCAAGAGATTTTTTAACCTTCGTGTAACAAATTACCAAAAAACTAAAAATTTATGATGAATTGAAGAAGTTTGTCTTTACAGACAGAAAAGTAAAAAAACGTTTTGTGGAGGATTGTTCGTAATTGATTTCAAAAAGAAGCAAATAAAAACAAAGCAAAGAAAGTGGTCATCAGAATCTTCATATATTTGAATTGTTTTAACGTTTGTTTTTACAAAACTTAAGTTTTATTAAAATTGCGTACAAAATATATTTTTATTAAACTTTGATTTGCATTCCAAACGTATTTGATTTATTAGCCTACACTGGCTTGAGGATACCATAATGAAAATGGAAAGGGAGCGGTAGTTCAATTTCAAAATAAACTTCATTGGTAATTTTCAAGAAAGTTGACGGATATAATTCGCCGGGTTTGTGCCTAAACTCAGTTTGATTAGACTTAGACCTGAATTGCGGGAAAAACATCTCATATGAAAAGTTTCTCTCGCATTGATGAAAGTTCTCCAATACTCTGAACGACAAATTATACTGGATTCAATGAAATAAATTGCGAATGAACGGAAAATAAAGTGCGACGGGTTCATACTTCTATTCAACCTGAGGCTGCAGAGACCTGATCGTTGAACTGAAATCGTATTTAAAAAAAGAGAAGTTGTTAATGATAATTTCAAAAGATTTTTTAACCTCCGTGTAACAAATTACCAAATAACTAAAAGATTATGATGAATTGAAGAAGTTTGTCTTTACAGACAGAAAAGTAAAAAAACGTTTTGTGGAGGATTGTTCGTAATTGATTTCAAAAAGAAGCAAATAAAAACAAAGCAAAGAAAGTGGTCATCAGAATCTTCATATATTTGAATTGTTTTAACGTTTGTTTTTACAAAATTTGTGTTTTATTAAAATTGCGTACAAAATATATTTTTATTAAAACTTTGATTTGCATTCGAAACGTATTTGATTTATTAACCTACACTGGCTTGAGGATACCATAATGAAAATGGAAAGGGAGCGGTAGTTCAATTTCAAAATAAACTTCATTGGTAATTTTCAAGAAAGTTGACGGATATAATTCGCCGGGTTTGTGCCTAAACTCAGTGTGATTAGACTTAGACCTGAATAGCGGGAAAAACATCTCATATGAAAAGTTTCTCTTGCATTGATGAAAGTTCTCCAAAAATCTGAACGAAAAATTATACTGGATTCAATGAAATAAATTGCGAATGAACGGAAAATAAAGTGCGATGTGTTCATACTTCTATTCAACCTGATGCTGCAGAGACCTGATCGTTGAACTGACATCGTATTTAAAAAAAGAGAAGTTGTTAATGATAATTTCGAAAGATTTTTTAACCTCCGTGTAACAAATTACCAAATAACTAAACGATTATGATGAATTGAAGAAGTTTGTCTTTACAGACAGAAAAGTAAAAAAACGTTTTGTTGAGGATTGTTCGTAATTGATTTCAAAAAGAAGCAAATAAAAACAAAGCAAAGAAAGTGGTCATCAGAATCTTCATATATTTGAATTGTTTTAACCTTTGTTTTTACAAAACTTAAGTTTTATTAAAATTGCGTACAAAATATATTTTTATTAAACTTTGATTTGCATTCCAAACGTATTTGATTTATTAGCCTACACTGGCTTGAGGATACCATAATGAAAATGGAAAGGGAGCGGTAGTTCAATTTCAAAATAAACTTCATTGGTAATTTTCAAGAAAGTTGACGGATATAATTCGCCGGGTTTGTGCCTAAACTCAGTTTGATTAGACTTAGACCTGAATTGCGGGAAAAACATCTCATATGAAAAGTTTCTCTTGCATTGATGAAAGTTCTCCAATACTCTGAACGACAAATTATACTGGATTCAATGAAATAAATTGCGAATGAACGGAAAATAAAGTGCGACGGGTTCATACTTCTATTCAACCTGAGGCTGCAGAGACCTGATCGTTGAACTGAAATCGTATTTAAAAAAAGAGAAGTTGTTAATGATAATTTCAAAAGATTTTTTAACCTCCGTGTAACAAATTACCAAATAACTAAAAGATTATGATGAATTGAAAAAGTTTGTCTTTACAGACAGAAAAGTAAAAAAACGTTTTGTGGAGGATTGTTCGTAATTGATTTCAAAAAGAAGCGAATAAAAACAAAGCAAAGAAAGTGGTCATCAGAATCTTCATATATTTGAATTGTTTTAACGTTTGTTTTTACAAAACTTAAGTTTTATTAAAATTGCGTACAAAATATATTTTTATTAAACTTTGATTTGCATTCCAAACGTATTTGATTTATTAGCCTACACTGGCTTGAGGATACCATAATGAAAATGGAAAGGGAGCGGTAGTTCAATTTCAAAATAAACTTCATTGGTAATTTTCAAGAAAGTTGACGGATATAATTCGCCGGGTTTGTGCCTAAACTCAGTTTGATTAGACTTAGACCTGAATTGCGGGAAAAACATCTCATATGAAAAGTTTCTCTTGCATTGATGAAAGTTCTCCAATACTCTGAACGACAAATTATACTGGATTCAATGAAATAAATTGCGAATGAACGGAAAATAAAGTGCGACGGGTTCATACTTCTATTCAACCTGAGGCTGCAGAGACCTGATCGTTGAACTGAAATCGTATTTAAAAAAAGAGAAGTTGTTAATGATAATTTCAAAAGATTTTTTAACCTCCGTGTAACAAATTACCAAATAACTAAAAGATTATGATGAATTGAAGAAGTTTGTCTTTACAGACAGAAAAGTAAAAAAACGTTTTGTGGAGGATTGTTCGTAATTGATTTCAAAAAGAAGCAAATAAAAACAAAGCAAAGAAAGTGGTCATCAGAATCTTCATATATTTGAATTGTTTTAACGTTTGTTTTTACAAAATTTGTGTTTTATTAAAATTGCGTACAAAATATATTTTTATTAAAACTTTGATTTGCATTCGAAACGTATTTGATTTATTAACCTACACTGGCTTGAGGATACCATAATGAAAATGGAAAGGGAGCGGTAGTTCAATTTCAAAATAAACTTCATTGGTAATTTTCAAGAAAGTTGACGGATATAATTCGCCGGGTTTGTGCCTAAACTCAGTGTGATTAGACTTAGACCTGAATTGCGGGAAAAACATCTCATATGAAAAGTTTCTCTTGCATTGATGAAAGTTCTCCAAAAATCTGAACGAAAAATTATACTGGATTCAATGAAATAAATTGCGAATGAACGGAAAATAAAGTGCGACGTGTTCATACTTCTATTCAACCTGATGCTGCAGAGACCTGATCGTTGAACTGACATCGTATTTAAAAAAAGAGAAGTTGTTAATGATAATTTCGAAAGATTTTTTAACCTCCGTGTAACAAATTACCAAATAACTAAAAGATTATGATGAATTGAAAGAAGTTTGTCTTTACAGAAAAAAAAAGTAAAAAAACGTTTTGGGGATGATTGTTCGTAATAGAATTCAAAAAGAAGGAAACAAAACAAAGCAAAGAAAGTGGTTAACAGAATCTCCATATATTTGACTTGTTTTAACGTTTGACTATACAAAACTTGTGTTTTAGTAAAATTGCATCCAAAACTTTTTTTTTAATAATACTTTCGATATGCATTCCGAACGTATTTGATTTCTATAACTAGACTGTTTTGAGTATACCATAATGAAAATGGAAAGGGAGCGGTAGTTCAATTTCAAAATAAAGTTTATTGTTTGTTTTCAAGAAAATGTGCGATCACAGTTTGCCGGGTTTATGCTTAAATTCAGTTTGTTTAGACTTAGACCTGAATTGCGGGAAAAACATCTCATCTGAAAAGTTTCTCTTGCATTGATGAAAGTTTACCAATAATCTGAACGACAAATTATACTGGATTCAATGGAATAAATTGCGAATGAACGGAAATTAGGGTGCGACGGGTTTAAAATTATATTCAACCTGAGGTTGCAGAGACCTGATCATTCAACTGACATCTTATTTAAAAAAAAAGAGAAGTTGGTAATGATAATTTTAAAAGATTTTTAAACCTTCGTGTAACAAATTACCAAATAACTAAAAGATTATGATGAATTGAAGAAGTTTGTCTTTACAGACAGATAAGTAAAAAAAAACGTCTTGTGGATGATTGTTCGTAACAGAATTTTAAAAGAAGCAAATAAAACAAAGCAAAGAAAGTGGTCATCAGAATCTCCATATATTTGACTTGTTTTAACGTTTGGCTATACAAAACTTGTGTTTTAGTAAAATTGCATCCAAAAAAAAATTTTTAATAATACTTTCGATATGCATTCCGAACGTATTTGATTTGTATAACTTGACTGGCTTGGGTATACCATAAAAAAATGGAAAGGGAGCGGCAGTGCAATTTCAAAATAAATTTTATTGGTAATTTTCAAGAAATTGTGTGAATATAGTTCGCCGGGTTTATGTTTATATTCAGTTTGATTAGACTTAGACCTGAATTGCGGGAAAAACATCTCACATGAAAAGTTTCTCTTACATTGATGAAAGTTCTCCAATATTCTCAACGAAAATTTATACTGGATTCAATGAAACAAATTGCGAATGAACGGAAATTAAAGTGCGACGGGTTTATACTTCTATTCAACCTGAGGCTTCAGAGACCTGAGCGTTGAACTGACATCGTATTTAAAAAAAGAGAAGTTGTTAATGATAATTTCAAAAGACTTTAACCTCCGTGTAACAAATTACCAAATAACTAAAAGATTATGATGAATTGAAGAAGTTTGTCTTTACAGACAGAAAAGTAAAAAAAAAGTTTTGTGGATGGTTGTTCGTAATTGATTTCAAAAAGAAGCAAATAAAAACAAAGTAAAAAAAAGTGGTCATGAGAATCTCCATATATTTGACTTCTTCTAACGTTTGACTTTGCAAAACTTGTGTTTTTATTAAAATTGCATCCAAAATATATTTTTAATAAAACTTTTGATATGCATTCCAAACGCATTTGTTTTATTTACCTAGAATGGCTTGAGGATACCATAATGAAAATGGAAAGGGAGCGGTAGTTCAATTTCAAAATAAACTTTATTGGTACTTTTCAAGAAAATTGGCGGATATAGTTCGCCGGGTTTGTGCTTAAACTCCATTTGATTAGACTTAGACTTTAATTGTGTGAAAAACATCTCATATGAAAAGTTTCTCTTGCATTGATGAAGTGTTCCAATATTCTGAACGACAAAATATACTGGATTCAATGGAATAAATTGCGAATGAACGTAAATTAAGGTGCGACGGGTTTTAAATAATATTCAACTTGAGGCTGCAGAGACCTGATCATTCAACTGACATCGTATTTTAAAAAAAGAGAAGTTGTTAATGATAATTTCAAAAGATTTTTTAACCTCCGTGTAACAAATTACCAAATAACTAAAAGACTATGATGAATTGAAGAAGTTTGTCTTTACAGACAGAAAAGTAAAAAAAAAGTTTTGTGGATGGTTTTTCGTAATTGATTTCAAAAAGAAGCAAATAAAAACAAAGTAAAAAAAGTGGTCATGAGAATCTCCATATATTTGACTTCTTCTAACGTTTGACTTTGCAAAACTTGTGTTTTATTAAAATTGCATCCAAAATATATTTCTAATAAAACTTTTGATATGCATTCGAAACGCATTTGTTTTATTTACCTAAAATGGCTCGAGGATACCATAATGAAAATGGAAAGGGAGCGGTAGTTCAATTTCAAAAAAACTTTATTGGTACTTTTCAAGAAAATTGGCGGATATAATTCGCCGGGTTTGTGCTTAAACTTCATTTGATTAGACTTAGACCTTAATTGTGTGAAAAACATCTCATATGAAAAGTTTTTCTTGCATTGATGAAGTGTTCCAATACTCTGAACGACAAAATATACTGGATTCAATGGAATAAATTGCGAATGAACGTAAATTAAGGTGCGACGGGTTTTAAATAATATTCAACTTGAGGCTGCAGAGACCTGATCATTCAACTGACATCGTATTTTAACAAAAGAGAAGTTGTTAATGATAATTTCAAAAGATTTTTTAACCTCCGTGTAACAAATTACCAAATAACTAAAAGATTATGATGAATTGAAGAAGTTTGTCTTTACAAACAGAAATTAAAAAAAAAGTTTTGTGGATGGTTTTTCGTAATTGATTCCAAAAAGAAGCAAATAAAAACAAAGTAAAAAAAAGTGGTCATGAGAATCTCCATATATTTGACTTCTTCTAACGTTTGACTTTGCAAAACTTGTGTTTTATTAAAATTGCATCCAAAATATATTTTTAATAAAACTTTTGATATGCATTCCAAACGCATTTGTTTTATTTACCTAAAATGGCTTGAGGATACCATAATGAAAATGGAAAGGGAGCGGTAGTTCAATTTCAAAAACACTTTATTGGTACTTTTCAAGGAAATTGGCGGATATAATTCGCCGGGTTTGTGCTTAAACTTCATTTGATTAGACTTAGACCTTAATTGTGTGAAAAACATCTCATATGAAAAGTTTTTCTTGCATTGATGAAGTGTTCCAATATTCTGAACGACAAAATATACTGGATTCAATGGAATAAATTGCGAATGAACGTAAATTAAGGTGCGACGGGTTTTAAATAATATTCAACTTGAGGCTGCAGAGACCTGATCATTCAACTGACATCGTATTTTAAAAAAAGAGAAGTTGTTAATGATAATTTCAAAAGATTTTTTAACCTCCGTGTAACAAATTACCAAATAACTAAAAGATTATGATGAATTGAAGAAATTGTCTTTACAAACAGAAAAGTAAAAAAAAAGTTTTGTGGATGGTTTTTCGTAATTGATTTCAAAAAGAAGCAAATAAAAACAAAGTAAAAAAAAGTGGTCATGAGAATCTCCATATATTTAACTTCTTCTAACGTTTGACTTTGCAAAACTTGTGTTTTATTAAAATTGCATCCAAAATATATTTTTAATAAAACTTTTGATATGCATTCCAAACGCATTTGTTTTATTTACCTAAAATGGCTTGAGGATACCATAATGAAAATGGAAAGGGAGCGGTAGTTCAATTTCAAAAAGACCTTATTGGTACTTTTCAAGGAAATTGGCGGATATAATTCGCCGGGTTTGTGCTTAAACTTCATTTGATTAGACTTAGACCTTAATTGTGTGAAAAACATCTCATATGAAAAGTTTTTCTTGCATTGATGAAGTGTTCCAATATTCTGAACGACAAATTATACTAGATTCAATGGAATAAATTGCGAATGAACGGAAATTAAGGTGCGACGGGTTTAAAATTATATTCAACCTGAGGTTGCAGAGACCTGATCATTCAACTGACATCGTATTTAAAAAAAGAGAAGTTTGTAAAGATAATTTTAAAGATTTTTAACCTTTAGTAACAAATTACCAAATAACTAAAAGATTATGATGAATTGAAGAAGTTTGTCTTTACAGACAAAAAAGTTTAAAAAAAAACGTTTTGTGGATGATTGTTCGTAATTGATTTCAAAAAGAAGCAAATAAAATGAGAATCTCCACATATTTGACTTCTTCTAACGTTTGACTTTACAAAACTTGTGTTTTATTAAAATTGCATTCAAAATATATTTTTAATAAAACTTTTGATATGCATTCCAAACGTATTTGATTTATTTACCTAGACTGGCTTGAGGATACCATAATGAAAATGGAAAGGGAGCGGTAGTTCAATTTCAAAAATAAACTTCATTTGTAATTTTCAAGAAAATTGGCGGATATAATTCGCAGGGTTTTTGCTTAAACTCAGTTTGATTAGACTTAGACCTGAATTGCGGGGAAAGCATCTCATTTGAAAAGTTTCTCTTGCATTGATGAAAATTCTCCAATACTCTGAACGACAAATTATACTGGATTCAAAGGAATAAATTGCGAATGAAAGGGAATTAAAGTGCGACGGGTTTATACTTCTATTCAACCTGAGGCTGCAGAGACCTGATCGTTGAACTGACATCGTATTTAAAAAAAGAGAAGATGTTAATGATAATTTCAAGAGATTTTTTAACCTCCGTGTAACAAATTACCAAATAACTAAAAGATTATGATGAATTGAAGAAGTTTGTCTTTACAGACAGAAAAGTAAAAAAAACGTTTTGTGGATGGTTGTTCGTAATTGATTTCAAAAAGAAGCAAATAAAAACAAAGCAAAAAAAGTGGTCATGAGAATTTCTAAATATTTGACTTCTTCTAACGTTTGACTTTGCAAAAATTGTGTTTTATTAAAATTGCATCTAAAATATATTTTTAATAAAACTTTTGATATGCATTTTAAACGCATTTGTTTTATTTACCTAGACTGGCTTGAGGATGCCATAATGAATATGGAAAGGGAGCGGTAGTTCAATTTCAAAATAAATTTTATTGGTACTTTTAGAGAAAATTGGCGGATATAGTTCGCCGGGTTTGTGCTTAAACTCCATTTGATTAGACTTAGACCTCAATTGTGTGAAAAACATCTCATATGAAAAGTTTCTCTTGCATTGATGAAGTGTTCCAATATTCTGAACGACAAAATATACTGGATCCAATGGAATAAATTGCAAATGAACGTAAATTAAGGTGCGACGGGTTTAAAATAATATTCAACTTGAGGCTGCAGAGACCTGACCATTCAACTGACATCGTATTTTAAAAAAAGAGAAGTTTGTTATGATAATTTTAAAAGATATTTAACCTTCGTGTAACAAATTAGCAAATAACTAAAAGATTATGATGAATTGAAGAAGTTTGTTTTTACAGACAAAACAGTAAATAAAAAACGTTTTGTGGATGATTGTTCGTAATTGATTTCAAAAAGAAGCAAATAAAATGAGAATATTCATATATTTGACTTCTTCTAACGTTTGACTTTACAAAACTTGTGTTTTTTTAAAAATGCATTCAAAATATATTTTTAATAAAACTTTTTATATGCATTCCAAACGTATTTCATTTATTTACCTAGACTGGCTTGAGGATACCATAATGAAAATGGAACGGTAGCGGTAGTTCAATTTCAAAACAAACTTTATTTGTAATTTTCAAGAAAATTGGCGGATATAGCTTGCCGGGTTTGTGCTTAAACTCAGTTTGATTAGACATAGACCTGAATTGCGGGAAAAACATCTCATATGAAAATTTCTGTTGCATTGATGAAAGTTCTCCAATATTCTGAACGATAAATTATACTGGATTCAATGAATTAAATTGCGAATGAACGGAAATTAAGGAGCGACGGGTTTAAAATTATATTGAACCTAAGGCTGCAGAGACCTGATCATTCAACTGAGATCGTATAAGAAAAAAGGGAAGTTGGTAATGATAATTTTAAAAGATTTTTAACCTTCGTGTAACAAATTACCAAATAACTAAAAGATTATGATGAATTGAAGAAGTTTGTCTTTACAAACAGAAAAGTAAAAAAAAAGTTTTGTGGATGGTTTTTTGTAATTGATTTCAAAAAGAAGCAAATAAAAACAAAGTAAAAAAAAGTGGTCATGAGAATCTCCATATATTTGACTTCTTCTAACGTTTGACTTTGCAAAACTTGTGTTTTATTAAAATTGCATCCAAAATATATTTTTAATAAAACTTTTGATATGCATTCCAAACGCATTTGTTTTATTTACCTAGAATGGCTTGAGGATACCATAATGAAAATGGAAAGGGAGCGGTAGTTCAATTTCAAAATAAACTTTATTGGTACTTTTCAAGAAATTGTGCGAATATAGTTCGCCGGGTTTATGCTTATATTCAGTTTGATTAGACTTAGACCTGAATTGCGGGAAAAACATCTCACATGAAAAGTTTCTCTTTCATTGATCAAGGTTCTCCAATATTCTGAACGACAAATTATACTGGATTCAATCGAATAAATTGCCAATGAAGGGAAATTAAAGTGCGACGGGTTTATACTTATTTTCAACCTGAGTCTGCAGAGACCTGATCATTGAACTGACATCGCAATTTAAAAAAAAGAGAGAAGTGGTTAATGATAATTTTTAAAGATGTTTAACCTTCGTGTAACAAATTACCAAATAACTAAAGATTATGATGAATTGAAGAAGTTTGTCTTTACAGACAGAAAAGTAAAAAAAACGTTTTGTGGATGATTGTTCGTAACAAAATTCAAAAAGAAGCAAATAAAACAAAGCAAAGAAAGTGGTCATCAGAATCTCCATATATTTGATTTGTTTTAACGTTTGACTATACAAAACTTGTGTTTTAGTAAAATTGCATCCAAAAAAAAATTTTTAATAATACTTTCGATATCCATTCCGAACGTATTTGATTTGTATAACTTGACTGGCTTGGGTATGCCATAAAAAAATGGAAAGGGAGCGGCAGTGCAATTTCAAAATAAATTTTATTGGTAATTTTCGAGAAAATTGGCGGATATAGTTCGCCGGGTTTGTGCTTAAACTCAGCTTGATTAGACTTAGACCTGAATTGCGGGAAAAACATCTCATATGAAAAGTTTCTCTTGCATTGATGAAAGTTCTCCAATATTCTGAACGACAAATTATACTGAATTCAATGGAATAAATTGCGAATGAACGGAAATTAAAGTGTGACGGGTTTATACTTCTATTCAACCTGAGGCTGCAGAGACCTGATCATTGAACTGACATCGTATTTAAAAAAAAGGGAAGTTGTTAATAATAATTTCAAAAAAATTTTTAACCTTCGTTTAACAAATTACCAAATAACTTGAAGATTATGATGAATTGAAAGAAGTTTGTCTTTACAGAAAAAAAGTAAAAAAACGTTTTGTGGATGATTGTTCGTAATAGAATTCAAAAAGAAGCAAACAAAACAAAGCAAAGAAAGTCGTCATCAAAATCTCCATATATTTGACTTGTTTTAACGTTTGACTATACAAAACTTGTGTGTTACTAAAATTGCATCCAAAAAAGTTTTTTAATAATACTTTCGATATGCATTCCGAACGTATTTGATTTATATAACTAGACTGGCTTGAGTATACTATAATGAAAATGGAAAGGGAGCAGTAGTTCAATTTCAAAATAAAGTTTATTGTTAATTTTCAAGAAAATGTGCGACATAGTTTGCCGGGTTTACGCTTAAATTCAGTTTGCTTTGACTTAGACCTGAATTGCGGGAAAAACATCTCACGTGAAAAGTTTTTCTTTCATTGATGAAGGTTCTCCAATTTTCTGAACGACAAATTATACTGGATTCAATCGAATAAATTGCGAATGAACGGAAATTAAGGTGCGACGGGTTTAAAATTATATTGAACCTGAGGCTGCAGAGACCTGATCATTCAACTGACATCGTATTTAAAAAAAGAGAAGTTTGTAATGATAATTTAAAAAGATTTTTAACCTTCGTGTAACAAATTACCAAATAACTAAAAGATTATGATGAATTGAAGAAGTTTGTCTTTACAGACAAAAAAAGTAAAAAAAACGTTTTGTGGATGATTGTTCGTAATTGATTTCAAAAAGAAGCAAATAAAATGAGAATCTCCATATATTTGACTTCTTCTAACGTTTGACTTTACAAAACTTGTGTTTTATTAAAATTGCATTCAAAATATATTTTTAATAAAACTTTTGATATGCATTCCAAACGTATTTGATTTATTTACCTAGACTGGCTTGAGGATACCATAATGAAATTGGAAAGGGAGCCGTAATTCAATTTCAAAAAAAATTTCACTGGTAATTTTCATGAAAATTGGCGAATATGGTTTGCCGGTTTTATGCTTAAACTCGGTTTGGTTAGACTTAGACCTAAATTGCGGGAAAAACATCTCATATTGAAAAATTTCTCCTACATTGATGAAAGTTCTCTAATATTCTGAATGACAAATTATACTGGATTCAATGAATTAAATTGCGAATGAACGGAAATTAAGGTGCGACGGGTTTAAAATTATATTCAACCTGAGGTTGCAGAGACCTGATCATTCAACTGACATCTTATTTAAAAAAAAAGAGAAGTTGTTAATGATAATTTCAAAAGATTTTTTAACCTCCGTGTAACAAATTACCAAATAACTAAAAGATTATGATGAATTGAAGAAGTTTGTCTTTACAGACAGAAAAGTAAAAAAACGTTTCGTGGAGGATTGTTCGTAATAGAGTTCAAAAAGAAGCAAATAAAACAAAGCAAAAAAAGTGGTCATCAGAATCTTCATATATTTGACTTGTTTTAACGTTTGACTTTACAAAACTTGTGTTTTATTAAAATTGCATCCAAAATATATTTTAAATAAAACTCTTGATATGCAATCCGGACGTATTTGATTTATTTACATAGACTGGCTTGAGGATACCATAATGAAATTGGAAAGGGAGCCGTAGTTCAATTTCAAAATAAATTTTACTGGTAATTTTCATGAAAATTGGCGAATATGGTTCGCCGGTTTTATGCTTAAACTCAGTTTGATTAGACGTAGACCTAAATTGCGGGAAAAACATCTCATATTGAAAAGTTTCTCTTACAATGATGAAAGTTCTCTAATATTCTGAATGACAAATTATACTGGATTCAATGAATTAAATTGCGAATGAACGGAAATTAAGGTGCGACGGGTTTAAAATTATATTGAACCTGAGGCTGCAGAGACCTGATCATTCAACTGACATCGTATTTAAAAAAAACAGAAGTTTGTAATGATAATTTTAAAAGATTTTTAACCTTCGTGTAACAAATTACCAAATAACTAAAAGATTATGATGAATTGAAGAAGTTTGTCTTTACAGACAAAAAAGTAAAAAAAAACGTTTTGTAGATGATTGTTCGTAATTGATTTCAAAAAGAAGCAAATAAAATGAGAATCTCCATATATTTGACTTCTTCTAACGTTTGACTTTACAAAACTTGTGTTTTATTAAAATTGCATTCAAAATATATTTTTAATAAAACTTTTGATATGCATTCCAAACGTATTTGATTTATTTACCTAGACTGGCTTGAGGATACCATAATGAAAATGGAAAGGGAGCGGTAGTTCAATTTCAAAATAAACTTTATTTGTAATTTTCAAGAAAATGTGCGATCATAGTTTGCCGGGTTTATGCTTAAATTCAGTTTGTTTAGACTTAGACCTGAATTGCGGGAAAAACATCTCATCAGAAAAGTTTCTCTTGCATTGATGAAAGATTATCAACAATCTGAACGACAAATTATATTGGATTCAATGGAATAAATTGCGAACGAACGGAAACTAAAGTGCAACGGGTTTATACTTACATTCAAGCTGAGGCTGCAGAGACCTGAAATGCGAGAAAGTAGTCTGGTTTTGAACAGTTTCTTCGATACTAAAAACTCCAAAATCATTAAATGGCAAAAAATACTGAAATAATTGTGACGTTTTTAAGCGCGGGAAATGTCTATTCAGTATCATGTAAAGCAGTTTTTGTTTAAAATCCCTGGATATCTTTTTGCAAATTTGTTTTAGGAATTATTGCAAAGTGTTTTAGGATATTTTGTGTTATGGACCCTTTAGCTGTATTTTTGTGGGTAATTGGGATAAGCGCCTCAATGTTTTGATAAGTCTACTTATTGATATAAATATTTTAAATAGCGTCTGCTAAAAAACATGCTCTTTCTTCAGATCTTGTGCTGGCTCTCTCGTAGGTGTACCCGTGACATAACACACTCTGAGACGCCCGTCAATCCTCCATATCACCATGTTCGTTTTTTCCTGATCAATGTTTTACAGAATCATTTGCATCTAGTGAATGTATTTTACGCTGCCCAGAAACGAAATAGGCTTTGAATTCACCAAACATTGAACGAATCTCTGGACAAGCCAATGTACTGCGCAATGGTAATGCCCTATCTCATTCATGAAAGAACAAGAGCAGAGTGCGAAGCTTCAAACAGCGATACGATTGCTAGACGTTTAGAATAATGGATAAATTTGGACATCTACTGTTTGTTTCTCGAGGCAACGTTCGAAAGTATATTTAGAACTATAGCAAAACGATACGTTGATAAATATCATGAATTTGACAATTACATGGCAACAGAATTGAATCCAGTACAAATCGAAGTCTTGCTGAAGAAACGAAAGCTGATATCACATCTCGAACTGATAAAATTGGCAAGGCAACAATGATTTGTTCAAACAACCGGAACCAAGGAAAGAACCTTCGAATTACCTATTTGGCGATGACCATCCAAAAAATTTGCAATACCATAAGTTCATATTTGAAAAACTCAATGCATCAAATATAATAACATCAGCATAGAGACGCATAGAAGCCATGGTTCTTCTGGCTTTGATGCCAATGAATGGGAAATGCCTCTGACATTTTTCAGAAGAAGCGTGTCTGATCTATGCAAAACTAAAGATACTTTATTAAAACGCTTAAGAAGTTTGCTTTTGACATTCCTTCTTTCGAATAATTCAAGTCGGATGATAGTTCTTGATAAATGCCCTGGTGTACGAATGAGAGAAAGTGGAGTAGTTCTAAGGCAAATTTTTAGACGAACAGCTGCTTAATGTGTTAAACTTGACTCAAGATCTTTGATGACAATCAATCACTAATATGGGCTAGAAATTAGTGTCCTTCTGGGTGTCAAATAGCGTACCTTTGAAAGTGGAGAGTTTTGAAGCATCAAAGCAATTATCATTTTTGTCTATGACACAACAAATTAACAGACAACTTCATTTAAAAATTGGAAAACTCAACAAATAGCCGCAAGGGAAAACAACATCTGAATTTGCTGTAAAAAAATCAACCCTAGTTTCAAATTGCCATGTTTCCTGCTAACCTTAGTTAAGTAAACTTTCTTAATGTATACCTGTTTTTTTTCGATTGCCAAGACAAACCCAAAACTTGAACAAATTGGTAATAAAAATATGCCAAAGTAACTCAACTCAAGCCAAATTCAAAATTCTATGTAATTTTTGAGGATGAGTTGTATTTTGTGCGGCTGAGAGATTATGTGTTATGTCATAGTGATATATGTTTTCTACCAAATCTTTGCACCAACAAAAATTGAATGGACTACTCTGATATATATTGTCAACTGACATTGTTTGCGTTGGTGAGACACTCAACTCGTGACAAGGGAAAAGAACAATCAATCTCCAGGCATATCACGGCTAAAAGATGACTGAATTTATGTTTTTAATGTCATTTTTTCCAGAAAATGAAGCACCGCTTAAAGCAGAACATAACGCACCGCATTATTTTGCATAAAGCACCGCAAACGCGATTTGGTTCAGTTTTTTGCATGTATGAGTCGACCATTTCCTTGAAGTGAGCTTCTGCTTCTGCCAGAATTATCTTTATCAATTTTTTTGTGTCCTATATGTATAATATCAACGAAAAGCAATCAACAACATTCGAAATAATTAATATTGTAGCAAATGAATATCATTGTATTGTATTCTGATGCAATACATCAATTGTGCTTCTCTCCCGGAAAATAATACTAGATATAGTTATTGCTTTACAAAACGGTGTTTTGATTCAGAATGGGAAGCTCTAAACGGAGAATGAACGCGTTTATTCTCCTGCGACAGCGCCTGTATCTCAAGAAAATTATTTTTTGCTCTGAAGTTTCGGTTTTGAAAACTTCGCAAACTCATTCCATACGCTCAATACCTTCTTTTTGAAGTTATACAGTTAGCTTTTATTTTTTAAAATTAACAAAATTTTTTGTTATGATCTTTACTATTTCCTGTAGTTTTTCATTGGTCTCCTGAAATTTGGATGACTTTTTCGTTTCATTACTTGAAAATCGTTTTTGAGATCATAATGTTAAAGCGTTTTGCTCTAGTTGAGATCTTTTCAAAACAAAGCATATTTTTTTTGTTTGCCATCGGAGGGTGAATGAAAAGATAAGTATTTATAGAACGGGCTTAATCTAATGGATGGCGAAGCAGAAAAACTATCCAATAAACAATTAGTGTGTTCACTGTCTTTGATATCGTATTTGAAAAACGAGAAATTGTAATGATAATTATAGAAGCTTTTTATTCTTCGTTTAAAAAATTACTAAATAACTAAGAGATTATAATGTATTGGAAGAAGCCTGTCTTTACAGACATAAAAAAGTATTAAAAAAATTTTTGTGGTTGATTGTTAAAAATTTGAGAAAAAATTTAAATATTGATGAAACTGAATTAATCTCGCCGGTGGCAAAACGAACAAAGTTTTCAAAAATAAATTTATGTGATCTTAGTTTTGATATCATATTTGAAAAACGAAAAATTATAAATTCAAAAGATTTTTTAATCATCGTTTAACAAAGCACCGAATAACTAAGAGAGTTTAAGGATGCCAAAGAAAACCAAAAGACGTAACAATCCCAGCCAGAGTACTTCCCGCATCCCGATCAAACATTTTCTTCATAAATACCTATTGCTGACAAGTACCTAAAATTTCCCTCATTTGCAATCATCAGTTCGAATTCAACCATTAATCTTCTCTCTTGATATTGCGCCGCAAAACTTAGGCTAAGAACTAATTAAGTATTTTGCATAGCGAAGTACACTTTACAAAATCAGCCGTCATCTCGCCCCGCGAAAACTGTAGTAATAAAAAGAAGTTGTTGAGTTCCTGCTTCTGCCTGAAAAACTGCTATCAATTTTATTGGACCTTGCATGTACAAAGTCAACAAATAGCAATCAACATCTTTGAAAAAATCTAATATTGTTGCAAATGAATATTAGTGTATTTGTGACTGCTGAAGTATATTTTTTTGACTTACTTTCGCAAAAATACTATCAGTTACAACTGATTGTTTTACGAAACGTGGTTTTGTTTAAGATGGTAAACATTCAATGGAGAATTCACACGATTTTTGCTTTTTGATATCGCATGTCTCTCGAGTATATTTTTACTTGCTTTGAAGTTATAATTTTTGAAATTTTGCGATCTCTCTTCGTGTGCTCAGTACTCTTTTTTTGATGTCCGACTGGTAGCTTCGGCGATTTATAATTAGCAGGACAATTTGTTATGATTTTTTCTTTTTCCTGTCGTTTTTCACTGCTTTCAAAAAAAATTTGGTATAAGTTGTTTTTTATTGTATTTCTCGGAAAATCTGTTTGAAATCATAATGAAAGCTCTTACTCGCTCTGATTGACATTTTCAAAAAAAATTAAACAATAAAATTTTTTCGTTTGCAACTTGAGGATGAATTATTGGTGAGTATTGAAAAAACTGTGTTGATCTCATGGATAGCGAAGCACAAACACTATCCAATAAACAATCAGTTTAATCACTGACTATGGCATTGTATTTGAATAACGAGAAGTTGTTAATGATAATTTTAGAAGCTTTTTAATCTTCGTGTAACAAATTACCAAATAACTAAGCGACTATGATGAATTGAAAGAAGTCGGTCTTTACGAAACAAAATCTAAAAAAATGGTTTGTGGATGATTGTTCGTAATAGCGTTCAAAAAGAAGCGAACAAAACAAAGCAAAGAAAGTGATTCAACAGAATCCCCATAAAAATGACTTGTCTTAGCGTTTGATTTTACAAATCCTTTGTTTTGTTAAAACTGCATCCAGATATATCTTTAATAAAACTCCTGATATGCATTCCGAATATAGTCGACTTTGTTAATTAGACTGGCTTGAATGTACCACAATTGAATTGAAATTGGAGCGGTAGTCCAGTCTCCAAAAAAACTTCATTGGCAATATTAATAAAAACCGGTGAATATAGTTTGCCGGATTTATGGTCATATTCAGTCAGATGGAACTGAGACTGGAATAGCGTGACAAACAACTCTTATTAAACGGCTTCCACGACATTGATTAAGATTCTCCAACACCATTGAACGACAAGTTATACTGGATAAAATTTGAGCGCGGGATATGTTTATTTAGTATCATGTAAAACAGCTATTCTCTCAACTCCCCTCATATTATTTTGCATTTTGCAATTGATAGGATATTTTGTTTTCTGGCCCATGTTGTTATAAATTTAAGGGTTATTGGTGTAAGCGACTAATTGTTACGATAAGCCGACTTTTTGATGTAAACCTATTAGATAGCGTCTGCTCATTAATAATTTCTGTCTTCAGATCCTGTGCTGGTCATCCAATGAGTTTACCCGCGATATTCAACATCCTGAGACTCCCGTCAGTCCTCAATTTCACCTTGTTCTCTTCTCTTAATCAAATTTTCTATACTTTACAAAAAGAGTTTGCATTCAGTTATTTTAACGCTGCCCAGAAACACGATAGGTTTTCAGTTCACTGATAGCGTGAATGATTATTTGTCTGACGCTTTTAACAATTCTAACGTCGAAAAAGGCAATTTTTTGTGCAGTTTTAATGCCTCATCTCACTAGTTTTCATGTGGTCAATAGTTTCTTTTTGTTGTCCGACAGTTAATTTGGCATTATATAACTAAAAATTTTTTTTTTCAAGTTTTGTTATGGATTTAGGTTATTTTTGTTGCTTCTCTCAATGACCTTTTTGAAATCATAATAACACTATTTTAAGTTTTGAACTGAAGATGAAAAAAAATTGAGTATTGAAAAAAACTGGATTAATGTCACCTGTGACGAAGCAGACAAAATATCTAATAAGTAAATTACGCTTCCATTGTTTTTGATTTTATCTTTAAAATTTTTTTGTAATGCATTTAAAAGATATCCTAATCTCAGTAAAATTAATTAAACAAGAACAAAGAGGTTTCAATGAAGCGGAAGAATACTCAATGAAGTAAGGGACCCCAACAAAAATTGTTCAGAAAAACTTCCTTGTTTAAGTGTTCGTAATCGAATTCAAGAAGAAGCGAATGGAACAAAAGAAAACAAATATTTTATCAGAATTTCCATGCATTTGACTTCTCTATATGTTTGACTATAACAATACTTGTTCGTTTTTAAGTATATTTTTCACATGGCAGAATATATTATTCAGATATTGACTTACTATTTTTTTTAACGAGAGTGGCTTGAATGTACCGTATTGTGACTGGAAGTAGAGAGTTAGTCTAGATTCAAATCGAAATCAATGGCAATTTTAACGAAAACTGAAAATTACAGTGCGACGGGTGTATACTTATAATCAGCCTTAGGGTACAAAGAGCTGAATTGCAGGAAAATATTCTCGTATTGAACAGGTTCTTCGATACTGATAAAAAAGTTCAACATGCTTAGACGGCAGACTATAATGACAAAATTGGAATCATTTTGAATACTGGAGGTGTCATTTTAATAGCATATAAGACAACCAATGTTTCAACTCACTGAATATCATTTTTCATATTATATGTTTATTTTGAAAATTCGTTTTGTGGCCCCTGTTGTCCTATTTTAAGGATAAATGGAATAAAAGCTTGATCTTTGTTGAAAGTTATTAAATAGCATCTGCTGTTTAATTTGGTCTGTCTTCAGATCTTGTTTTGGCCATCCGATGAGGTTATTCTTGACAGCACGCAACTCAAACACCCGTCAGTCTTCAACATCACCAAATTGTTTCTCTCAGATCAGATTATTCAGTTTTGTCATAAACTTTTACAAAAAAAACCCTCATCCAAATAATTTTTTTGGCTGTACAGAAACAAGATTGCCTTTGAATTCATCACTATCTTGAATGAAAACCAGCCTGCAATTTTTTAAAGATTTTTGACGCGGAAACGGCAAAGTACTTTGCCATAGTATTGCCTCTTCTCATTCATGCAAGAACAACAAGAGAGAGGTACGCCTCAAACATCAAAACTTTTTCAAAACATTTGGATTTGCGAATAGTGTGGGACGTCGACTGTTTGTGTCTCGAAGCAAAAACTGTACGAGACAGTATGAGCAGAACTAGAGCAAAAAGATATGTCGATGAAGACAAAGAATTTGAAAATTACTTGTCAACAGAAAAAATATCCAATTCAATTTGCAGTCTTACTGAGCAAGCAATAACTGGTGTCCAATCTTAAAATGGGAAAGTTGACACGATAACAGTTCTCAATGATTCATGCTTTAGGCGGGAAAAATCCAAAAACATGCAAACAAAATTTGATTTATTTATATAACCTTCCAAACTTTTCCCATACAATCAGTTGCTATTTGAAAAATTCAATGCCACAATGGTTAAAAAACCCGCCATGAAAAAGCATAGAAGCGTTTGGTTTTGATGTCTATTGGTGGCAAAAAACCTGTGACATCCTCAAAGGCATCTTCGTCTGGTCTATAAAAAATATTAAATTAGCAAATCGCATAGCAACTTCTTATTTGACATTTTCTTTTCCGTGTAATAAAGGCCGAGTAAAGTTTTTGATTAATGACAGTGATAACAACCGAGAACAAATGGGGTAGTTCTAAAGCAAGTAAATTGAAGAACTACTGCTAGATGTGTTAAACCAGGCCTTAGGAAATTAGGTTGCAAACGTCAACTATGTATGGTTCAAAAGGGAGGAGTTGAGCACGGCGTTGATCCGTTTAGAGTTTGTTTCAATAAAACAGATTCCGAAGCGATTCTGCTTATGGGCGCAAAAAATGCTTTCAATAGAATCAACCGCGACCTTACTGTGAGAACATCAAAAAATTGTGCCCTTCCCTCTATCGTTCCGAAAAAAGTTCATATCGCGAACAATTAGAATTGTTCATTACTCAACCGACAATACACTCTCAGGAAGGCACAACACAAGGTGATCTCATTGCCATAATGATGTTTGATGTGGCCATAAACTTCTTTGTTGAAATTCCTAATGACTGCTTCCCAGATCAAAATTGATATGCGGACAATGATGATACTGTCGAATCCCTTGATGACCCAAAATTACCGTTTGGTTTGTTTTCCTCTTGCTTTCGGTTTTATATTAATTTTGCCGCTTTCTTACATAGAAAACGGAGCAAATCTTTTTAATGACGAAGTGGAGATTGTAGAGTGTTAGGTATTTTGATAGTTTCCAAAAATGCAAAGATGAAAGACGAAACTTGTAGAGATCACAAACTCAAAAGAAGTTTTTGTTGGGAAAACGGCCTTTCCTGCTAATGTTTCACTTCAAAATTTTTATTTTGTTGGTTTTTTTCAGTTAAAATTGACCTTCTTAGCTCGTACAGACCTTAATATTATTGAGTTTTTTAAAAAAAAATTAAATTGGTCAACGATGGTCTAATAACGAATCTAGTTAACTAATCCCCCAGTTCAAGGCCTCGACTTATGAAACGACTTTAAAATTCCAGTAAGGGGGCCAAAATTGACTAGCTAAGTTCGAGCTAATATCTTTCCATGGGTCAAGCGAAAGTCTTTTGATAATGAAGAAAGATAGGCGCTTTTCATGGGTCCACTTTTAGTCATTCCATTACCAACAAAGTCAAATTAAGGTAACTCTAATGGACCAGCCTTAGTCTTTTCATAACCACCAAATTCGAACTAAGGTCTTTCGATGGGTTTTTGTTGTTGTTGTTTTGGATTCTCAGTTGGTTTAGGGGAGCCTGTACCCCCGCTGTCTGTTCAGAAACTTTTCCAGTTGTTTCTGCAACTCTCACAGTTGCAGCATAGCTGCCACATGCAGACGTTGTTTTTGGAAAACCGATTTTCCATGTGCCACCACATTAGATTGATGATTCTGTTCTTTAGTCCTATTTCGCGATTAAAGTCGACTTTCTCATATATTCTGTTCACTACTCTAGCAGTTCTGTAGACAAATTCAGTTCTTCTTCGCTCAGTTTGTGTTTTTTTTGCTTCAGCGTTACTTGCCCTCTGTTGTTCCAAGATTGAACGGGTAAGTTGATTGTGTGCTCCTCGATGTCCTCATAAAGTTTCGGAAGGAGCAGAAGATCATTCAATTGAATGAAGAGGGATAGAGGTAGGACAATCAGTAGTCTCCACTGAGCTTTGTAGTCACCATGGTGGTGTCCGCACACCCATTTCAGTAGCCCCCTTTGAAAATTTTTCAGCTTCCGTTGATCTGTTCTAGATTGGTAGGCGCAATTCAGCCCGTAGATCAAAACTGGTAGTACCTTATTTGCTTTCTGGATTCGAAGATCGATGTGTGAACTCCATGCCCGTGACCCTCGAAAGTTGAGTAAATGGCATTTGTTGAGTGCTAGTTTCATTTTACGTGATTTGACGCATTTCGGTGTTTTCTTTTTATCAGCTTGGACTTCTTCGTTTATTTTACCGATGGCTGAGATTTTTAGGTCGTCCGCAAAAACGAAAGGATGGCTAAAAGTTAGAACATCGGGAAGATCGTTTATAAAATGCAAAAGAGTAAAGGCCACATATGGGAGCCCTGTGGTACTCGGCTGTTCACTTGTAATTCTTTCGATGTGTGATCTTCAATTCGCACGTATTGTTTTCGCTGATTTAGGTAGTCGTATATGATGTCTAGGAAACATCCACCTAAGCCAATGTCACATAGTTTGGCGATCAGCAGATCGTGGGGCACGGTGTCAAATGCTTTGGAAAAGTCACTGTAAAATGCAATGACTCGAGCAGTTGGATCATTCTCCATGGCGACAAATATTTCTGTCAAGAAATGCTGGAGATTGGTCATTACTGATCTTTTCCTGACAAAACCATGTTGATTCTTCGACAGAAAATTTTTGAAGTGGTTGTATAGCGGCATGTACATAAACCTTTCAAAAATCTCGCTTTCAATGCAAAGGAGAGATATGGGTCGGAAATTTTCGATGAGTTTCGGATTGTCCTCTTTGAACACTGGTACTACGGCCGCTGTCTTCAAAAACAAGGGTAGTTTCCGGATACGATTAAAAATTTTGAACATGGTGTTTAACGTTCCACACAATTGTTTCTTTGTTGCTTTGAAGAAGATTGGCGGTAGATTGTTGGGGCCCCCTGACCTCTTGATTTCAAGCTTGTCCAAAAAATTTTCAATTATTTCAACGGAGACTTTGAAGTTGTGGAGTTTGGCTTTCTGGTTTTGGTATCTGTTCACAGTGAAAAGTGTTTTTGGTGCGAACACAGAATAGAAAATTGAATTGAACAGTTCCGCTTTTCTCTGGATTGTGCTTGCTGACTCTTCTTTATATTTATATTTTAGAGTTTTTGGATTTCGAAGTGTTTTGTGTATGTATTTCAAACGTCAAAAGATTTTATTGGTGTTTCTAATGCCGAATAATTCTTCCTGATAAGCGATGCGATCGGCTTCGCAATTTTGTTGCACTTCCACTTCAAGGGCAAGCACTTTGTCCCTCCCGTAAGTAGTGGGGCGAGTAGCTAGCTTGATCCGTTGGGTGTTCGGCCTTTTCGTTTGATTTGAAAAGGCAGCGGCTATCCAGGGGGGAAGGCTTTGTCGAAACCGAGTTCTTCTTGAAACTTGGTTGTTGATGAGTGTCATGGCGTAGTCCTGGAATTCGTTGTACATGTTATTTGCATTTGAGAAGCATAGAAGTTGAAAAAGGTTTGATGACATGTGGCACAGCATACCGTCAAATTCCGCTTTGGTGAAACTGTAGTAACGTTTTTAGTTCGATGTTCTTGCTGGTAACCAATTTCTACGGACGAAACAACACGAAGATGGTCACTACAGTCGTAAAGGGTCTTGAAACTGATGTCAATTTGGGAGAGTACCTCGCAGTTTTGGTAGAGCAGTACATCAAGAATATCTTTACCGCAAGCTGCGAAGTCAACACCTTGTCTGAGGAGACGCTCTTCGAGGATGTCGTGGACGTCCGGTTCCTTTTTGTCGTTGCTCCAATAAGCTAGCCAGTTCGTTGAGGGAAAAATTAGATCACCACATATCACTGCTTTCCGGTTTTTGAGAATGGCCTCTAGTATACGTAGGTAACAGTCAATGTAGTCACCACGGGTGTGTCCGCACACCCATTTCAGTAGCCCCCTTTGAAAATTTTTCAGCTTCCGTTGATCTGTTCTAGATTGGTAGGCGCAATTCAGCCCGTAGAGCAAAACTGGTAGTACTGTATTGGCTTTCTGGATTCGAAGATCGATGTGTGTATTCCATGCCCGTGACCCTCGAAAGTTGAGTAAATGGCATTTGTTGAGTGCTAGTTTCATTTTACGTGATTTGACCCATTTCGCTGTTTTCTTTTTATCAGCTTGGACTTCTTCGTTTTTTTTTTACCGATGGCTGAGATTTTTAGGTCCTTAAAAACGAAAGGATGGCTAATAGTTAGAACATCGGAAAGATCGTTTATAAAGATGCAAAAGAGTAAAAGCCACATATGGGAGCCTTGTGGTAATCGGCTTGTCACTTGTAATTCTTTCGATGTGTGATCTTCAATTCGTACGTATTGTTTTCGCTGATTTAGGTAGTCGTATATGATGTCTAGGAAACATCCACCTAAGCCAATGTCACATAGTTTGGCGATGAGCAGATCGTGGGGCACGGTGTCAAATGCTTTGGAAAAGTCACTGTAAAATGCAATGACTCGAGCAGTTGGATCATTCTCCATGGCGACAAATATTTCTGTCAAGAAATGCTGGAGATTGGTCATTACTGATCTTTTCCTGACAAAACCATGTTGATTCTTCGACAGAAAATTTTTGAAGTGGTTGTATAGCGGCATGTACATAAACCTTTCAAAAATCTCGCTTTCAATGCAAAGGAGAGATATGGGTTGGAAATTTTCGATGAGTTTCGGATTGTCCTCTTTGTACACTGGTATTACGGCCGCTGTCCTCAAAAACAAGGGTAGTTTTCGGATACGTTTGTAAGTTTTGAACATGGTGTTTAACGTTCCACAGAATTGTTTCTTTGTTGCTTTGAAGAAGATTGGCGGTAGATTGTTGGGGCCCCCTGACTTCTTGATTTCAAGCTTGTCCAAAAAATTTTCAATTATTTCAACGGAGACTTTGAAGTTTTGGAGTTTGGCTTTCTGGTTTTGGTATCTGTTCGCAGTGAAAAGTGCTTTTGGTGCGAACACAGAGTAGAAAATTGAATTGAACAGTTCCGCTTTTCTCTGGATTGTGCTTGCTGACTCTTCTTTAAATTTATATTTTAGAGTTTTTGGATTTCGAAGTGCTCTGTTTATGTATTTCAAACGTCAAAAGATTTTATTGGTGTTTCTAGTGCCGAATAATTCTTCCTGATAAGCGATGCGATTGGCTTCGCAATTTTGGTGCACTTCCACTTCAAGGGCAAGCACTTTGTCCCTCCCGTAAGTAGTGGGGCGAGTAGCTAGCTTGATCCGTTGGGTGTTCGGCCTTTTCGTTTGATTTGAAAAGGCAGCGGCTATCCAGGGGGGAAGGCATTGTCTAAACCGAGTTCTTCTTGAAACTTGGTTGTTGATGAGTGTCATGGCGTAGTCCTGGAATTCGTTGTACATGTTATTTGCATTTGAGAAGCATAGAAGTTGAAAAAGGTTTGATGACATGTGGCACAGCATACCGTTAAATTCCGCTTTGGTGAAACTGTAGTAACGTTTTTAGTTCGATGTTCTTGCTGGTAATCAATTTCTACGGACGAAACAACACGAAGATGGTCACTACAGTCGTAAAGGGTCTTGAAACTGATGTCAATTTGGGAGAGTACCTCGCAGTTTTGGTAGAGCAGTACATCAAGAATATCTTTACCGCAAGCTGCGAAGTCAACACCTTGTCTGAGGAGACGCTCATCGAGGATGTCGTGGACGTCCGGTTCCTTTTTGTCGTTGCTCCAATAAGCTAGCCAGTTCGTTGAGGGAAAAATTAGATCACCACATATCACTGCTTTCCGGTTTTTGAGAATGGCCTCTAGTATACGTAGGTAACAGTCAATGTAATACCTGTATTGGCTGTTCTGCAGTGGATTGTAAAAAGAGCAGATATATATATATATATATATATATATATATATATATATATATATCTATATATATATATATATATATATATATATATATAAATATATATATATATATATATATATATATATATATATATATCATCGCTGATCAACCTGATTTTGCATATTGTACCACACTCAACATCTACCTTCATGTTCTCAGAGCATAAAGAATTTTTCACTTCAATCGAGGATTCGCCGTGCAGGTTAATGTTACGGCGTTCTCTGTCTGACCGGTAGATAGTAT
>NC_134474.1:65024033-65091521 GCF_964194025.1 Convolutriloba macropyga
CACCCTAATAAACGCAAATTTGAATCCTGAAAACTATCAATAAGAAAAATGACGTTTTTTAATGAGAAATTTGAGACAATCAGACTAATCTGTGGCACCAAACACTGAAACATACCCATTTAAATTCTCCTGGGCCATTGATTGTCTTGATTTTGTTTAATATGACACGAGTTAAAGCAAATTTGTTGCATTGGGCCCAGGGTCATAATTTTGTTTCGTGTGGCACAGGATATGGCTACAGTTTGCTCAATCTAGTCACAGGTTTGGTTCATGGTCTTATTGGATTGGGCATGAATCTGCCTTGGTTCTGTATTCTTAACGAAGATTCTACAGTAAAAAAAATAAGATATCCAGTGTAACACAGCGCTTTTCAACAAATTTTTGACTTTAATATCGATTAAAAATTGTCAACTACTTTTTCTAACATAATAATATTTATAATATTTATTTGCCTTCTATATAATATAGAAGATGATATTCGCTTTCTTGGGAAAACCAGTGGTGATAGTGAGGTCAAGGACAAAAATTTCCTGTATCATTTCTATACACCAAATAAAGTAAAGGTAAATTTACCTTAACGGAGTTAGAGTAAAGTGTTGTTAAGGTAAAGTCAATAAGTTTACCTTAACTTTACCCTAACTTGAGTAAAGGTCATAATTTACCTTAACCTTGTTAAAGCAAAACTACTTTAAAATACTTTAACTTTTTTGTAGTTTTCTGCAATCTATACTCGCATATTTTTGGCTAAATTAACAAGTCAATAGGGTATTTTGTGAAAGTTTATAAACAAGTTAGTGTAAAGTGGATCAACGAAGCGTTTTGGTATAATATTAACTCATTAATGTTTTCTATTATAAATTGAGCAGAATAGGTCCCAAGACACCTCCATTCCAGTGACATAACCATTATTTAATTCATTCAATCAAACTGCAGATTATTTTCTAACTGCACTTTTATTTTCAATTCAGTTTTATTCAGTTATTATTTCTTAGAAAACCTTTTTGAACTCATTTGTACTCTGCTTTCTTTAATTGCAATTAACTGACTTACTGCCTTGCTAAAATTAATTCAGGGAGTTTTGCCTTGCCTGAAGTTTACCTTAACACACCCTAACGCAGTAATTATTCTTTGCAGTCATTAATTTTACCTGAAGTTTACCCGGAAAAATAAGGCGGCGCCAAATGAATTTTTACCTGAACAGAGTTTAACTCACCTTAAAACACCTTAAATGATCACCTTTATTTTTAAGGTAAAGTTACCTTAACTATTATTTTACCCTAAAAGTTCCGGTAAAAATTAATTTTTCAGGTATTTGTCAGTGAAAGGTGAAGTAAGTTAAGGCAGATTCAAGTAAGTCAAAACTACCTGAACATTTAAGGTACCTGTTTTTTCGGGTAAAATTACCTGACCTTTTTCTAGTGTGCAATAGCGCATTGTGTCTTATCCTTAGCAAAAATATCTGCAAACTGTTCGCGTCACGAAAGCTAACATACTAATTTCACTGCAGTAAATTTAAACATGGTATCTAGTGTGTCACAAACGTATAATTTTGCAAAAAAATGTTAGATCTTTGGGGTTATAATTAACTAAAGAGAGAATACACAAATTATTGTCGAAAACACTTTTATTAACGCAATAATTCAAATACTTATCAAGGGGGAAGAGATTCGATTCTGGAAATAGGAACCAGTGGTCCGGTGTACGGTATTTTAATATCTTTTATGACCCTATACGTAATAGACTACGCAATCACATCAAGCCTACCTCTATACTTATCGAACGTACTCAATTTTGAAATTGGGCAGAACGGCCTCACATGTTCACTGCCTTGGTTTTGTTGTTTTCTAGGAGCCTTAGCAGCTTCCCATTTTGCGGACCACCTTCGGCAAACAAACCGTGTCACTACAACTGTTATCAGAAAAACTAATCAATTAATTGCAGCGACATTACCTGCAGCTTTTCTTACATTAGCGGGTTATTCCGGATGTCAATCTTCATTGGTTGTTTTTTTCTTGTCTTTAGCTATGTTCTTTTTCGCATTTCATTACGCAGGCGCGTGCGCAAACTGTCTTGACCTGGCGCCCGAATTCTCCGGGACAATTTTTGCAATCGCCAATACTTTTGGATCTCTGCCTGGAATATTAACGCCCCTTTTAGTTGACAAAATGACGCAACAAAATGTTCATAGCAAAATTTTGTGGCTACGATGTTTTTACGTCCTGGCTGCTATTTCTATTTCGGGTGGTCTGGCTTTCCTTGTTTTGGGCTCTGGAAATGTTCAACCTTGGGGCAATCCTCAAATCAGTTTTCGGGAAGAAAAACAATCAAGCGACAAAGAAATGAAACGAAAAAAGTCAATAACTGAAGCGACAACCTAACCCAGTTGGAAACAATTTGACCCAGACAAGCGAAGATTGTAACGAAGAATTTGTGCAACTTAATTACTCCATTCAGCGCAAAAGAAAATAAACACAAATCTGCAAATAAACAAATATACTGTTAAAAAAGTTAATTGAATTTAAACACATAAAATTCGAAAAGCTTTTAAATCAAAAATGATTTTGAAAACTTTTAGCTATAAACAGAAAACCTTGAAAATGACTACTCATTCCCCCTTGAAGATTAGTAAGGCCAGTAAAGCTCAGTAATAAGACAACGAAAAAGGATACGAAAAGGGAAAAGTAAAAAATTTTATGACAATTATAAATTTTTGAGAGCACGAACTTTGGTTTGGAACACACGAAAGTCCGGACATAGGCAAATTTGAACGCGCGAAAGTCTGGACATGGTGATTTTTGAACGCACGAAAGTCTGAACAAAGGCACTTTCCGTCTGGGATGGTCTGGACATATCGAGTTTCGGTCTGGAACATCAACCTGGGTGGTGTTAATCACGCACTATGAATAAAAAAATGTGAAGGCTAATTTTAATTCTTTTTGAAAGTAAAATAAATAAAAATAATTTGTAAGTTGATCTTGTTTTTGTTCAGCAAACTGGTATCGTTAACTGAATCGAAGTTTGATTTAAAGATAGAACTATCAATCTCTTCTTCTTCCCCTCATCCGCCTTCTAACTTTCTCGCCTTCGAGCAATCGCAGTTACTTTTTACAAGTTTCGTCTTCCCTGTCATTCGGGTGAAATGAAATAGGGCTTTTGTAAATTGTGCCACCAATTTAGGTGACCACAGATCCAGAATGTTTCAAACGACTACCAAAAGAACGGCAAATAAAGATAAAAATAAAAATTTCCTCTAAATTCTGCTAAAAGACGGGGTCGAAGCTGTAAAAAACCAAAATCTATTTGCTGAAATGTTAAGTTGTTCACTTTTGACTTCATTTTAAACTTTTAAACTTTTCAGTAAGGTGGTAAAAGACCTGTCAATATTGTGACAAGACACGAAAAAGAGTTTTTTTTTTGAAATCTCGTTGTATAAAAGTTCGAAAACCATTACTTAAAACGTAAAACTCCAATATTTATTTCAATGGAAAGATGATGTCATATGTTTTTGCAGACCTTGAGCTACAAGTTGACAAAAAATAGAAAAAAATTGGGAAGCTCAAAAATTCATTGTATATTTTGAAAACAACTGGATAGTTTTTCGTGACATTTGTTAGAAAACGAATTAGACTTGTTGAGATTTTATTTTGACATATAAGTTAGATTATTTTGTTAAGTAGATATTGCAGCGCGAATAACACTTTTTAGCTTGAACTAGGAAAAAAGGATTACAATTGACACTTCAAATTGATCAACTGAATATTGAAGATCATAACAATAGAATGAAACTATTGACAACAAGTTAACGGAAAAGAATCTGATCACGAATTTGATAGCACAACATCAGAACAAGAAAGGATATATTGTAACCCCAATACAGTGTGATCATACAGATCCTTCAAAGTTTCCTGTTTGAGATAAGACTGAAAAAATAAGCAAAGTAACAAATTAGAAACATATATGACATTGGAGAATGCCATATGACTTTTCTATCTTTTGTACAAAGTATATTCAACACTAAAATTTAGTAAAATAGAATCAGCGGATTGAAAAATTTTCAGCGGTTAAATAATAGTAAAAAACTACTAAATAGTCATAAGAATATTTTTTAAAGAACTTATCTATAACTCTTCAGCTCTACTGCTGTTTTAAGCCTCCAGTACAGTCATTTCTTTTTCCGCGGTTAAATTCACAGATGGATCGCAGCTCCGCCTCTCATTTGGGATTCTAGGTGGACAGACTCTTATGATTGTAGGGGTTGTGTCTAAAATCAGATTCTTCAATCTATGCGTATTTTGGACGTCATCCTCTAACGTCTGAGTTTAAGTGCTTCCTTTTGTTTTCCTAAGCCTTTGCTTTTCTGGTTGTGAAGGACAAAACTGAGTCCGATGTGCCACTAGTTGCTCGTGCCACTCTTTTGCTATTACGAAGTTTAGGGGTTATTTGTCTCGCTGTTAGTTCAATGGTTGATGCTTGTGGAGATTGCATCGCGATATCCTCGTTTGTTTAAATTGTTGCTAGGTGATTATTTTCTGGATTGTTACTAAACGTTCCAAAAAACTTTGAATTTCGTTTGTGGATTCTCATTTTTAAAGATCTAGCCAGGCTACTTGCCGTTGAAATACAAGATATAGAGAAACAACGCTGACATCATCGTCAAATTTTTTTGACTATGAAGTTTCTTATCACCCGGGATTTTGCGTTTGAGATTCTGCTTGTGGTTGGCATTTTTGTTAGTTCCAAAGTTTTCTCCCTCAACTTTGTTTTTCTTTGTTCTGCGGTCTGCTAGGGTCTTTTATCACAATTGTTGACGGACATTTTCTACCCAAAGTGCCTCCTGCTGCGAGGACCTCACAAGGCCATCTGATTTGCGCTTTTGTTGTTTGTTGGCATGTATTTTCCTTGCCAATATAACATGTATACTGCGCTCAGATCGGCGGGTTCATCGAGGTGCATTTCCAGACCACAGCGAATTCGATTCCCCGTCTTGCACTTTGGCTTGAATTTCAGTGGCCCAGTTAGTTGAAGCGCAAATGACTCTCTCAATTTCGGTTACACTACACATCCCTGTGTCGATAGACTGTGCGGCATTGAGTTACGGTTGTCCTGGTGTTGTGTCTTCGTTTAAATAGTGGTTTTTTATAATTTCATAGTTCTGATTTTTACAAACTGCTTTTGTTGTTATAATTGATTTTCGAGTATTTTTTTCCAACAAAATGTGCTTCAAAAGGTGAAAAAGAGCTGTACATACTCTTTACATACACTTAATTTAAAAGTTATTGCATGTTGTTTTGAATAGGTTAAATTTTTATTAGGTTAGAATTGCATATATGATAATTTTTTTCAGATATTTGAGTTATTTTTTCAACTAACCCTAGAGCTCTATGATCATTTGCAGGTGCGTATTTTGATCTGACTTTTTGTTTTTTTTTTCTAACAAAAATCACCCTCAAATTTCTTTCCAGTTAAACTTTTAGCTAAAAATTGTTCAAAGCCTTTCTGGTTATTATTAGGTCGGGCAATGTTTTTGAAGTTCTTTATTTGGTTCTGCAAAGTGTCTTAAAGGTGAATATTTGGAACTCGGAACGACAGATTTTATATTTTTACCAATTTCTGTGCATGCTTTGCACTCGCTTGCTTTGACCAATATATCCCGATGGATATATGGCCACCAGCACTGTTGTGCTAAAGATAGCATTGCGAAGCTGCCTGATTGTGTAGAATGATTGTCCTCCAGCACAGCCCCTTCTTATCGCTTTGGATTTAGCGATTTTTTCATCGATGCTTAGACATCCACTTTTAACTGACAGGTTTTTCCACAGTAGTTAAGATATGGGCTACTTTTTTGAGTTTAGCCTCATCGCTTTTAAGAACTCAACCTTTGACTTCGTTTATAATGTCATCTTGTTCAGTCAGTATCGCCAACGTTTTTAGGCAAAGTCTTTGATGCGCAAAGTTTTTACTCAAAATTTTGCACATCATCCTGGTCAGTTTTTGATACTCTGATTCATTCAAAGTGTTCACAGAGGCATTGGGCACTGTTGATGTGTTATCTGTAGGCTTTGTTTTTTTGTTGATGTATCTTAGTCAATATCTGTTTGGAATGTCACTCTTGATTTAGCTGGGGTTGTTTTTGTTGGCTTTCATGGCATGCTTGGAAGTTTAGAAGGATTTTGATCGACAATTTTTAATTTAGAAGAATGTTGATTGAAGCGCGAATTCAGGGCATAAAGCGATTGGGTGTTAATTTCAGGGTGTTTATAATTGGTATTTATTGGTTTTGCCATTATTTGAGAAATTTGAAAGAAGATGCGTAATTTGATACTGATATTAGTGTTTATTGGGGGGTAACTGCTCACATTATTCACATTCTTTTTATTCTGACTTTTGCACCGCGAGTTCCGTACCTGTAACTGAGTTATTGCCAGCAAGTTTAAGACAATTACGTGGTGCAAGTCCACTATTTCGAAGTGAGGTGGGAAATTGCGATGCAATTGCCTTATTAGGTTTTTTATTTGAGTCTAATTTAAAATGAGGTAATTGCGATGCGTGATGATTATTTAATAATGTTTTTCTTGTGTTGCAAATAACTGTTTAAGATTCAGGGATTTATTAGTTTTGTAATTAGTGTTTGCGGTGGAAAAGCCGTTTTATAATTGTTTATAGGTAATTCGTGTTCTAAAATTGATGTTAAATTTTCATTTGCCGATTCTGCAGGTTTTAGAATACTTTTTAAAAATTGTTCAATGTTCGAAATTGTGGCAAAGACGACATGTTTGTCGGAAGTAGAAATTGCCTTTGCTTTTGCATATGACTTCCTTGAAACATAACCGGGTTTTTCGGGTTTTTCATCTGAATAAATTTCGTAGACTCCTTTAATAGTGGTCGGAGAGCCGAACTGTGGGTATTAGTGTTGCTACATTTAGTAGAAAGGTTTTGAGGTAGTAAAAACAACCTAATAAAAGTCTCAATTTTTCAAGTGCAGTTGGCGGTTGTTTTTTCAGAACTGCAGTTGTTTTATAATCTAATGGAGAAATAACTGTTTGGTTAAACTGGTAATCCAACCAAACTATTTCAAGCTTCGCAAAACAACGTTTTGGGAGATGGATTTGCAAAAAATCAGCCCGAAGAGCACAATGTCTTTTTTAACCCCACGAGGGTGTAATTCATTGTTTTTTGAATTGCTTCTGCTAAAACGTAAAAATCCGTTTTTAATCTGTGTGTTCCCGTTAAACTTTCTCAAATGATTTTGAAATTACAGTGTTTTGATGTTTTTCCATCTAATTGAGTTGACTGTAAACGTGTTTTAGTTCAATTGTTGTGAATTAGGCTTCTTGGCCTTTTTTTATTAGCTGTCAAAATAGGGTGTCGTTGAGCATGTCAAAAGTAGTCATTTCATATTTAATTTTATTAATCCCTTTTTACTTAGGACCTTAGAACCTCATGCTAATTTGATTGTGTGGTCTTTTTTCCCCGTAACAACAATTGGTGATATGAAATTTTCATCAGAACAGCTGGAGTGTTTTTCAAAATATCCTATTTTTGAGGACGTTGAATATCTTCTGATATTTTTGGTTGTCGATTATTAGAGACAGGTCTAACTTTCTGGTGCTTTCCTGTATGGCTTTTGTGAAACTTTGATTTATTCACATGGGACCTAAATAATTCCTTTCGAGAAACTAGACCTTGTTTTGCCATTGTTTCTTTTGAGTTTGCCCATCACATTTGCAAAAGTTTCTATTTCTTTCTTATCTGATGAGTGGTTCCACTTTACGGTTGGGGTGTTTGCAACGATTCTGTTAGCCAGGCTTCTGCTGATGATTCTGCAAACGCTTCCTCAATCAATCATAGTTGAATTCCACTGATCCAACTTTAATGGTTAATTTTGATTGTTCTACTTATAATGCCTTATCACTGGAGATTGCTGCAACGTAGTTGAATGAATCACTATCGAAAGTTGAAACATCACAAAAGATTGCGGCAACATAGTCATGTGAACAATAATTCACGGTAGCTTCATATGTTGTCATTACGCGTCGTCAACTTTTTCGTTGTCCTTGTAAATGATTTCAGTAATTTCAATCTGATTGAATTTTTGTTGTTGTGATGTAGATCGCGATTACTGAGATTGTTGTTTGTTTGTTTTTCTGCACAATTTTGCAAAGTCGTTTGCAATTCTGTATTCATTGCAATTTTTTATTCGAGCAGGAGAAGTTTGTTTATGTGAGTTGTTCAGTGGTTGACCACAATTGCAGCAATTATTAGATTATTTGTTATTGGAGAACCCGTTCGCGTTGCGATTGGAGTATTGTCTACTTTGAAAACTTTTCGCGTTACACTTTCTCTATCAAGAATTTGTCAACGGGTTTACTGAAGGGGCATTACTATTCCAGTTTTCATTGATTTGCTGTTGGTTCTTTAATCCGAGTTCCATTTGTATAGCTTTTCCGAGTGCTTTTTTGTTTTTGTGGAGATAGTGTCTGTCAGAGCAATTCGATTCAATTTTCAAAATCAATCGTTTTTCTGATAAAAACATCTCGAATAATATAGTCTCCTTCCTCTTCTAGTTCAGATTTTTTTGTTCCTTTAGAGCAGGGTAGAATTTTTTGACTGCTTCACTTTTTGTTGTTTTAGAGAAAATACAACGTATCTATCTAACGTTATTTTTTTTGGTTGAAAGATTGCTCCATAGATTTCCACAGCTGTTTGGCTGTTTGTCGCTAGATTTCCAAATATCGGTTTCCAAATACCAATAGAGAGATACATCATTGGGACCACTTTTTTTGTCACAGAAGACCTAATTTTTGTGCCGACAGAGAAATTTGATTTCATCAATTTTTTTGCATCTGTTTTGCCAATTGACCTTCAGGTTAGCATTTCATGGCCATCTTTCTTATTCTGATTGTTGCATAAAGCGTTCTGGCTGTTCCTGGGAAACAGGCTTATCTGGATAGACAACTTTCGTCGGTTGATCTTGCAGAAGTTTGTCTAGATTGATAGTTTCTTTCGCAAAGAGGGCTAGCTTCCACTGGACGATCCAATTCTCCCACGATAGAGGAGGGTTAGCCTATATGCATCTAAATGCAATAGAGTTTTTCGTGCTTTTTTCGCTGACTGTGCCATGTGGTGAGCCGTTCAAAAGAGTTATTGGTTTTTGCGAAGCAATCACTCATTGTACTAAGTGAGTTAGAATTCTCGGTGCGAACGACCAATTTTATTCTGAGATTTAACTTAGATTATTTGTTAAATGAATCTCGCAGCGCGAATGACACTTTGTAGCTTGAACTGATAACACGTGGCACAAAAGACATTTTAATTTGATCAACTGACTGTTGTAGCTTTTTTTAGAAGCGAATGAATATATTTATATCAAGTTAACGGGTTTTAATCTGATCACGATTTCTATCAGATAACATCATATTAAAAAAGGAATTTTTCAATTTTGTCTACAGTGTAATCAGACAGATCATTCACAGTTAGGGATAAGACTGACAAAATAAGGTAACAAATTAGAAACAAAAATGAAATAGAGTAAACTGCAAAACTGTGATTTGAGCTAAATACATGACATTAGGAAATGACCGTATGTCACGCTTCAGGAAAAACAAACAAAAAAATATGTCTCTTTTATCGCTACTTGGATTATATTTTAACTTATTCAGCAGATTAAACAAATAAAGCTTCGATTTTGTTGACCAAAATAGGCAGATTTATTTATTGATTATTTAATCCAATTGTTAGATTCCTGTTGCATTTCCAAAATAATGCTTTAATGTAATATTATCAGATAAACTCTGTCGGAATGATTCATTGCCTTGTTTGGCTTATGTTTCTCGTATGTCGAACAGTTAATTTCCCATTAGTTGAACCTAACTATCTCGTATATTGAACGGTAAAATTGTAAGGACTGCCAGGTCTAATGGTAAACTTATGAGAACTTATGTTTTTGCCAGAAAAACTTGTCAGGCGATGCGTCGCCATGTAAGAAGTGGTAAGAAACTTGCAGGTGCTTGCAAAGTAATCATTCGTTCTCCTCTGGGATAATAATGTATTATTTATTGAACTAAGAAAATATACAGGATCTCAATTTTTGCCTCGTAAAGTCTTTGTAGATTTGGGTTAATTTTTAGAGAATAAGAATTATCCATGACAGAATGAAACAAGAAGACCCGCTTGATTCTGTCCGTTGGCACAGGAAAATTAAACAACTTTTCCAAGCTATTACTGAAGCAAATTTTAGCTATTACTGAGTTTAGAAATACTATTTTGTCAATAAAAGCAGCAATAATGGCTAATAGGGAGCCACAGAAACTGATTTTTCTGTTCTAATTGTAATAAAAAATTGAAACTGTTGATGCATTTTTTAACAAAAAATTTTTTGATCAGTTAGCCAAAGATAAATTTCCTTTCAATATTCTTTGTTTGCTTCCATTATCGGCATCAATTACTTCTTTCTCACAAACAATTAATTTCAGATTTTTATCTATTTCTGTTATCTAAGACGCTCTGCAACATTAGCAAGAAAAACTTGGTCAGCGGTTCACCTCAAATTCAATTTATTAAAGAATTGTTGCGTACAATAGATTTAAAAAAATTTTGAGATAAAGAGGTTTAATAATTAATTATTTCTAACAAATTTTGATTTTATTGGAATGGTATAGAAAAAAACTATTAAAAACTTAACAAAAATGCTGAGATCACTTTGAAATTTTGATCACAAGTACTTCATGTGAAGTGCGTTGAGTGTCGTGTTTTTTAAATTAAACTCAAAAGTCAAAGCTTATCAAAAAATTTTAAAAAGGCAAATTCATGAGCTATTAAAAGGATCGAGAAACTTTTTTCTGCATACTGTCTTAATATTATTTTTTTCCTATGACAAACGAGAGAAGCAAAAAAAGGAGAACAATTTTATTTTTAAAATGCTAAAATGTTTATCATGAGTTGGGAGTAGTAGGCGTTTCTTGCGTTTATCGTACAAACATCGAAGAACTATAATCATTAAACAAAGTTTCTATTCTCATTTGGTATTGCTGAGAACAATAATTTTTTGCGTAATCTTTACTTACAATATAACTAACTTTTGCATAAACTATCGAGATTTGCGCGTAATCAGCATCATGTTGAGATGTTCTTTGAGGATTCTAAATTGTTCCTCTGGGACACCAAAACATTATAACCTAACCTATACTTTAATGTTCAGAAAAAAAAGCAGCATTTGAGTCTATTGGACAAAAACCACGTGAAGAAAAAAACATATCTGAAGAGTATAATAAAAAATAGCTACTTCAAATCCTGCGCCCACGACAAGCAGCAGGTCCGACGCAATTTCTCAGCTACCAGAAAGCCACAGCAAAATCAGAGAACATCAATTTTGAATGCTTATCATCGGCGATTAATGGAAACATGTCTATTTTTGTCCACTGTAGATGGCAGTTAACCCAATGCAACTTAACACAAGGACTCTGCAATGCATTAACGGCTGCACAAAAAAACTGTAGCTACGCTTAAATTGGTTAGCGTAATGATGGTGGACAACAATCAACAAGAAGATCCTAACGGATCAGCTTTAAAAGCTTTATTGAAGCTGAGCGGAGCAGGAAGTACCCAAAAACACCCCAAATGGTTAAGGCAGCTAAAAAAACGACATGGAATGTTTTACATTGAACTGGTACGAACATCAGATTGAACGAAAACCCAGTTCACCATGGGTGGGAAAACACATCGGGTGAAGCTTAAAAATGGTGTTAATAACTAGTGAGTCTTTTAAAATCTTCACAAAGGAAAGAGGTATGATAAAACCTCTTGTTATGTTATCTTAATGCAATAATTTTCACATTGATGACGTGGTGTATACATAGAAAATAGTGAAGTTATTTCATTGGGCTCAATTTCAGTTGATGCAGTTTTGATTATTCCTATAATTTCCTTCACTCTTCAATCATTTACCGGATTCTGCGATTGGTCCCTGTTAAAAACCTAGGGTCTCGGTTAAACGCGTTATTGAAAAGCCTAAATTAATTGTCAATACAACTGTTCTTAATCATCAAATCATCTTTGTCGAATCAAAACCATTAGTCCTTGAGTCTGAGTTTCTAGTCTGAGTTTTTAGTCTGAGTTTCTAGATTCTAGTTTACAAACTAGAATGATACCTAACTCGGACTCGAAGACTAATGGTTTAAGATTTGATAAAGATGATTTGAAGATTTAGAAAAATTATGTTGACAATGAATTGACCTTTTTAATAACGAGCTTCAGCCGAGACCCGGGATTTTTAACAGAGACCATGTTGGAGAATCTGGTAAATTATTGAAGACTGAAGGATCTTATAGGACTTATCACAACTGCATCAACTGAACTTCAACCCAATGAAAAACTTTACTATTTTCTATGCATGCATCACGTCTGCAATGTCAAATTTAATGCATTGGAATAATATAACGAGAGGTTTCATCATACCTCTTTCTTTTGCGAAGATTTTCAAAGACTCATTAGGTATTAACAACCTTTTTAAGTTTCACTCGATGTGTTTTTCCACCCATCAAGAACTGTGCTTTCGTTCTCTCTGATGTACGTACCACTTCCATGTAAAACTTCTGATTTCGCTTTTTTAGGAATTTTAGAATTCCCAGATATCTGAGAGCTTTTATCTTGTAAGATCTCTCAATTTTTTTTACAAAAGTGTCTTAAACATAATTACAAGATTATGCGTCACTTGACGGAGACTTTGTAGAACAATTTATCAAGTCTTCAAAAATTTTTTATTAGGTCCGATAAAATTTTACACGATAAAAGTTTACTTTTGTCAGATTGTGCAAGATAAAAATTCTGCCTTATAATATTTTACACAAAAAAATTTCTTGCTGACAAAAATTGTTTATTGTGTAAGATCTTATGAGAATTTTATAAGATCCTGTAAGATAAATACTCCGAAATCTATTACTCATTTTTTTGATAAGATTTTTATTAGATATTAGACAACAAAATTTCTCTAAGTATGGCAAGTTCGTGAAATTGAAGACAATTCAAATTTACGTCCAAGCAGTAACCAAAAAAATACAGCATGCAACACTTACGTTTCAGAGCAACAAAGAGAATATTAGGGGCTTTTTCTGAAGTGGTGATTAGCAAACTATGCAGAATTTTTTTCAAAGATCAAAATGATCTTGGACTGTTAAGCTGAGCCACATTATCTAGATGAGACTAAGTATAAAAATGCCGCCAAATTTGACTCAACAAACAATTTTTCGCATTATAATTGATTAGTCGATCGATTATTTTTTACTTTCATAGGTATTAGACTACGTTACACGGCAAAACTGAAATAATTAAATAATGCCTTATCAGATCTCAAAAAAATAAAAAATTCCGCCCTACGTAAACTTTTATCGCGTAAGATCTGATAAGATACTTATCATATCGTATAAAATAACAGTTCGGCAAAATTGAAATATAGTCTTATAAGAATTGATAGGTATGTTATCAGATCCCACACGACTAAAGTTCACGTAGGACAGAGTTTTTATCGTGTACGACCAGATAAAATCTTACATTTTACATTTTTTTGTCAACATCTTATCAGATCTAACAAGATAAAAAATTCCAGAATCACTGGGGAATTTTTAATCACAAGAACAATTGAGTTTTCAATTTGGCTAGAATTAATTACTAATAGAAATTGGCAATTAAATTGTAGCTTAATTAAATGCTCAAGATGAAGGAATTGGGTAATCTGAGAACTCGTGACAAACTGTAAGCTCTATCAAAGATATAGGTGACTCATTTCTACGTTTTGCGCATTTAAAAGTCAACGTTAAAAATATATATGAATCGTGAAAAGTTGGGACACGTTTCAGTCGATCGATTCCACAAAACTCAAAACTTATTTAAATGTGTCTTTTTTGGACATTGGCCGTTTATTGTGAGTTTCCAGCTGAATTCGCTTTTTCAAGAGGCAGTTAAAAAAAAATGTTCTGATCTGTTTATTGTCCAGCTTGGCAATTTCTCACCACTAGCACTGTGATGCCAGACATTTAATTGGCGGTTACTTGGTCACCACTAAAACGTATCTCTCTTAAAATATATGTTTCAAAGAGATACTTTTTATCGGTGACCGCGTAACCGCCAATTAAAGGTCCGGCATAACAATTCAATTCGTGAGAATTTTCTCAGTTGCCAAGTTGGAATCAAGTGGTCCAAACGCGTCCCAACCTTTCACGATTCATATATGTTTTCAACGTTGAAATTTAGTTACGCAAAACGTGGAAATGAGTTACTTTTTTCGTGGATAGGGCTTACAATTTGTCACGAGTTTTCACATTAACCAATTATTTCGTTATGAGCATGTAATCAACCTAAATAAGCATGTTTTGCCGAATTTTATAAGTAATTTATTGAGGCCAAATTGAAAGACTCACTTCTTCTTGTGAACAGTAAAGGCGCTATTACTCCACTAACAGTACTCCACTAACAGTCCCGAGAGGTAATTTTCTTACTCCACTAACAGTACCGAGAGGTAATTTTCTGAAGTTAATCATCAATTAAGCTTTCTTTCATTTTTGCTGTCCAGATACTATAGCCGTGGGAACGGGTGACGTGAAAATGAGTTGCATACAGTGTGGAATTTAGTGACTTATGGCGTGAAAGCGAGTGGCAAAAGATTGTCCTACATTTTCACGACATGGCTTTGTAAAAATTGGGAGCACATATGAACCATTTAAGTAGAAATTTCTTTGCACCAACTTAGCCTATTGTAAGTTTTCTCCAAACAAGCTTGCAACTCTAATCTTAGAACATGGGTTGTGAAAATCCCAAAAAAATGAGTGTTATATTATAATTTACTTTTTAATTTTCATTTTTTTTAGGAAATCAAATAGCGTCACATCTTCGCTGACGTTTGAAAAGCCATTCAATGAATTTCGTTAATCGTTTTTGTTTCAAAGATTATTCTGGAAATAGTTCACGTGCCTGCATAAATAGAGAAATCATTATCCCATTTTATACCAATTATAAGAGCAGCATGATCAAGTTGTTCACCATTTCTCAAATTAGCTCAGAACAGGGAGCCTTTTGTATTATGAAGGTCGCTTCTAATTTTTGTTTCTGAAAGGTATTTCTATTGTTTTGTAATGCACTCAAAATAATTGAGCTTGAAATCTGTTCTCAGACCAGATTTTGCCTACCAGAAATAGCTAAAATTAGTTCTCCAATTCCCGAAATACTCTTTTGTGAATTAATAAATTGCGCATCAAGTGCAGATTAAAAAGAAGATACGCGAGGATATTACCCCTTCTTCTCTTTTATACTGTTGTCTATACCTTAACAGCCTCCCCCCCCCCCCCCCCACCCCCGCCCTCGCCCTTAAAAAACCCTCCTCATAACAAATTTCAGCATCTCTTCGCCTGAAATGAACGCGTGTCAATGAGCGTAACAAATTCAATTAGATCCGCTCTTCAAAATTATTGATTTCCGATCGGTTTTCAGAATAGCAAAAAAGTGACCCGATTTTATTTAAATCTTCCAAAATCGGCTACTACGTTAGTTATAAATGCATTCTATGACACTGCGCAATAAAATTCAGGTTCAAACTTGACTAAATTTTTATTTCACGTGCGGCCCTATTATTTGACTGCTCAGTTATTCTTTTTTTCCTCCTATTTTTACAATAACTGTCGCTCCGGGTCTCTTTAAGCGGAAAACTGAGTCGAGATCTCATTAAGCACAGGTATTATTTGCAAAAATAACTTCTCATTTTTCAATTTAATGAATATCGCGCTGTTAACTTTTACACTGCAGAAATAAAAAGAACCATAAAATTTCGTAAAACATATACTACAATAATTTTTTCTATGACGCAGGTTAACACTCCTTTTTTATTATTTGCTAAAATTAATTTTCATTTTTGACCTCAAATAGGTAAAATGAACCCAAGTTGCTTTATTTTTTGAGGTTTCGGCTTAAATTTGGCAGTTTTTACCCCCAGGACTGCAGAAACCAACAAAGTTAGTCTCTTCGTCTTTTGACATGTTCGATTATAAGGCTTGATAAAATTGATTAGACCGATATTTGTTTCTAAATTAGTATTTCTGAAATAGTTAAAGGGTAAGTAAGTCGAACAACTTCGTATCGAGCATCAAAAATTTCCTTTAGTTTTTAAAGTTATCAAGCCTGAAAGTTTTTTTACCGCTTTACCCTTATCGGTTCAGCCACAAAGCCAGCCTAAAAACCCGGAATCGAAGCAAAATTGTAAAATCATTCCAGTCTAGGGGTGTAAGCAATTTTTTTTGCTAAAATGTCATCTATTTAAACCCCTTTTCAACTTCTTGGAACTTACACTAACTTTACCTAATTGTTCCGACACCTCTTTTATTGAATGGAAGGAACTATTTCATACTTCGTTAATGATTCGGAGGGTCCAGAGAAAAATTGGAGTTTACCTTTGGAAAAAAAATTTTGGTGCCCTATCATTGTGGGTAAATCGGCGACTAATAATTTGCAGGTCAATTGAAAGCTTCAATATATTATTTTGCATGATTTTTTTTCAAATTTCCAGGTCAGCTACTTGAAAACTGATTTTAGGCAATCAGTACCTATTTTTTGTCCCCATGACTAGTCAAGAAATATCTATGAAAAATTTTTGGGAGTAACGGAAATTTTTTAAAAACAATTATAGATGCGCGAGTCGGAAAAAAAGTTAATCTTGCAAGATTCTTGCAAGATCTTGCAAGATTAACTTTTTCTTGCAACAATCTTGCAAGATTAACTTTTGTTCTCGACTAGGGTAATTAATTTCCGCTCTTTAAAAATTTAAAGATCTTTGAGACAAATTCCATTCATAAATTTTTCCAGAATCAAGTTCAACTTAGAACAAAATTAATGAATCTTTCAACTGAATCATGGAGAACCTAACAAACTTAACATCCTATTCCAATTTCCCTTACGTTATGAAAGTTACATTAGTTGCATTTTTAAGATAATCTAGTCATCTAGCTCAAAAATGCTGAATAACAAATGTTTACGTGCTATAGGTTGCTCTGAAAAACGCACGTCATAATTTGTTGATTTAATTTTGTTTCATTTGATGAAACTTATTAACATGTTTCATCAGTTGAAAGCAAAATATGAGATATCATTTATTCAGTTTTATCCATGAATGTTTTGACTGTAATTATTCTCTTAATACGGTTTAGATTCAGCATTCAGAAACAAATCTCCAGCTAACAATTAATCTATCCATGTTTTGGAGATTCGCCATCTATCCATCTTCTCACAAGCTACAATTTAAGAGTAATTTTATTTCAGTTTTCGCTTGAGAAATTATATTCTAATTACCGGTTGTATCTAAAAATATTCCTCGGATGTGAAGATGGCTACCCCGGTTATCCAAAAAGGGAAGTTTTTGTATTGGGCTCTCCTTGCGCATCAGATAATCTTCTCCCAGTTCTTTTACTTCCTTTTTTTACAAGTCATGCCTCTAGCATAATTGAGATTTAGTTATTGTTTTCTTTTTTAATGCGTCTCTACTTTCTCTTATGTCAGTTTTCATATTGGTGAACCTAGTTTTAAACAAACAATGAGGCTGGGTAATATGCGTTTGCACATAAAGTTCCGGCCCCACTCATGCGCATTTCTCGCATAAATGTCAACCAAATGAGGAACAGATAGAAAAAAAACCCCAAAATTAAAGTATTTTTCAAAAAAAATGTATACGAACATAAAGATCGCAGCCAACTCAAATAACTCAGTGGAGTAAAAAAAACGCCGCATTAGTTTGATGAGATCAGCCATTATTAGGAAAGTAAGTCAAGACGAACAACAAAACCAAACAACAATAACAAACCTTAAATACATCCAAAGCATTATGTACGTTTTTTTAAAAAAAAACTTATTAAAAAGGTAAAATAGTGTCAGATAAAACTGAAACTAAACAAAATAACTTGTACTTTCATAGTAAAGATATGGGAATACTCCATAATAAGGCTCGGTAACAATTAACAAAAAAGAAAAGAAAAACAGCAAAGTAAAAATTTGAGCTCATATCTTTCAAAAACTGTTAATTTCGAAATAAAGAAAACCATTAGATACCAATTGAAAACACCTAACATACGCTTCTATGATTATGATCACATACGCTTCTATAGGAGGGTATTAAGACCTGTCATTATTCAATGTTTTATGCGGTTACAAAAAGAACAACAAAAAAGACAAAACCCTGTGGAAGCCGTAAAGCCATATTTTTCGAAAGAGTTGAAAAATTGAAAAATAAACTGCATTCTTGAAATACATTTGAAATCTTCTTTCGAATTAATTCAATTCCAGTTTATCTCCTAACTGATTAAAAGGTTTCCAGTGGATCTTGTACAAACATTGAAGTTGTTAAAGAACGAGGCCCTTCTGGTTCTTCTAAGTGTATTGTGCATGCACGCCGTCTCACATTTCTCGGTAATGTCTATTTCTCTAAACTTGGGTTTTTAAATTGAATTTATTTCAACATTTGTACACATTAACAAAGTATAAGCTATAGTTAATTGTCACTGAAATTGAAATATTAATTCACAAGTTTGAAGCTCCGCGGTCTCCCAATTCCAGCTTTGTTACACATTTTTGAAGATATTTAATTTTTCACTTGAAATATTTCTTGTCATTTTTTAACCAGAAGTTGTTGCCTATATGATCAATTTGAGTTTTTTATTCATTTCAGCAGATTCAATTTCAGTCGGAAACGCCTCCAAAAATTTGAGAATCGTCGCATCAAAATTTTTAAAGTTACGCAAACGATAATTGAACATATCGTTTCAATGATTCTCATGAAAGGTGAAATTTTTAAAACAAAAAGACAAAAATTTTAAGGATTATTGGGTAAAAATGACAATCACCTCAGTTTTTGGATTTTAATTTTTACTTTTTAAACTGAAAGATTTCTTAGGCTTAAATCTGATTGAGGTGTACGAAATGTTCACATTGCTTTTTTAAAATAGATAAGAATTGAGCTGACTGCTTAAATGTTGTTATTTGTTTTAGTCAAACTACAATATTTTTTCAATCTGTACCGCTCAAAATATTGTTTATGTCTGCAACTGACATTATTTAATCAGTATCTTTGCTACAAAATTTGCAAAAGAAAACTTTTCACCACAGCAGAGTTGTAATTTGACCACCTTCCCAGCAGAATTGTAATTTGATTGTAGATACAACACCAAGTTTGTATCTGTTGTATATGTGCTTGCATATTGTTTTATTCATAATTGAAGACAATTTTTTCTGCTTTTTTGTCAATAAAAATCGGATTTGAATTAGTTTTGAGCTGACAACAAAATTTGCTGTATGAATCAAAATAATTCGATGGCTCTAATTAAGCAATGCAAAAAGACTAAAATTCATTTGGATCGTATTCAAAAAACAAAATAAAAAGTTATTTGTGACTGCTTTTCGCCTCGGTTTCATGGAGAGCAAGGTTCAAAACTTCTTACACAACCGCACTTCCTATTAACTCACAACATTTTTTAAGTCGTTTCTCTAATGTCTAATGTTCAGTCATCAAATTACGATGTAAACACAACTGTTGTTTTTTCTAGAGCGCCATAATGTATTGTTTTTCGTGGTTGTGATCAAATGTAAGTTTTCACATAAATGTGCCCTGTAGTGTTTTTATATGAACTTTCACGGACGCAATAAAAGCGTTTTCAACTAAGATTTAGAAAAAGAATCCTTCTAGAATGAAAGAACAAAAAAGTTATTCTGCAGTAGAATAAACAGAATTACAGGTAAGATCTGATTAATTGGTCAAGATAGTTATTTGGTGTTGTGAGACAAAACGGCTCAGCAACTGCCCGTAGAGGTACTTATGATCAATAGAAAAAACCAGAGAGGAATCCCCTCAGAGCACCATGATTTATAGTTTGAATCCTAAGTCTGAACTAACATCGTAGATTTATCTGAAACTCCGAGAATTGTATCTACTTCCAGAGTTATTCTGGCCAAATAGGCACTTTGAAAAGGATTGAGAAAGATCAGTACCACATAGCCTACAATTATTGATAATTATCTCAATCAGAGCCGATGAACAAGGCGTTATCATCTCAGCTAAACTTAGCCGAGCTCAATTCAAAAAATTGTTACTTGACTCAAATGTGTCTGACAATATCTCGTTAAACAAACCTTCCCCAGTCTTGAGTTGATTACTGAGAGTCTACTCCCGTCAAAACTCAGAATTGTTACACCTGTAAGACGGGTAGTATATTTGTGAAGACGTCCGCTAATATTTTCTCAGGAGGAACGTAGTCAATGGATCTTGCCCCGCCTTACATCTTGTTCGGGATGAAGTGATGTTTCGACCCGATGTTTTTGCTCTTCTTGTGCCTGACCTGGTTTTCGCAAACTTGATACATTATGGTTCTCCTCGCCTATTTTTATTGGTTGCTTCTGATGAATGCCAAAATTTTCTATTCCCAAAGTCTTCTGGCCATGAACTGCTGTAGCCATGTCCTGCTATTCTGCTTACAATAAACAAAGATCAACCGTCGCCTGCAGTTAACATCCCAGCTGATTGCTGCGCTTTGGCTTGAAGTAACCCGTCGTTGATTTCTTGTGATTCCCATCTTCAGATCGCTGTGCGTAACTTTCCTCAACACAACGTTTACTGGCCTCTCTAGTATAGGTAAGCTTCAACTGTTTCGCCCCCTGTAGATATACCTATGGTCGTTTTCGACAGTGCCAGTCTGGATTATTGGGTGCATATTTATTTTGGGGCAAAATGATACCTAGCCTCTATTTTAGTAGATTAAAAAAGATCCCATGACAGTTTTGTAGATTCTCTGACTTTTTTCATAATCTGTGCAGACCTTTTTTGTTTCGTATGCGTAGAAACCAGATGTTTTCCCTCTGTCTTCCATTTGGAAAAAAAGCTTCTAGCGCCCCATTGAATTCAGAGATCAATGTCGTGATTCCCCTTTCCACGATAAAGAAAGTCGTCAGTTTGTTTAGAACCCAGATCAATTGAAAGGTATGACACTGTGCTTCAGCTGTTGCAAACACATTTCAATTGTTCTTACTTCCCGTCAATCCTTGTCTCAGCATAAATTTCGCCAGTTCCCTGCACCAGTTAATAATTGACTGCTTCAAATCAAAAATTGAAATTTTTAGTTGGCCCACTAACTCTTCCCCGTCTTGTTCTTGCTTCACAAGCTCTTAAGGTTGCGGCAGGAACACTTCTTTTCTAATAGTTGAGTGTTCGAAAGCACACTTGGCATCAAATTGGCGCATCACACAACCTAGACTCACTGAAAGCTTAAAAAGAGTCATGAATATTGCTGATTTATAAATTGGAGCAGCAGTCTCAAAAGAGTCCAGACTTTCCAACCGTTTTGAACAATTCGACGCATGTGCTCTGTTGTTTTGTGCTTGACAGCTTGACCAATAGGTCCCAATTCCATTTTTTAGTACCCAGTTTTTAATGTATAAACCCATTATCACGGAATGATGCCCTGTCAAGGGTGGTTTCCATCGGTTCCAAGATTTTTATCTGGGTTGTCCCAAACCCCGCTTTTCATTGCTCGCTGTTATTGGTCCCAGTCATTAATTTGCTCAGCTTTGTAGGCTGATGTTGGTTCCACATAGTCATTTTCAGTCGCAACAAAACACATTTTGACATCTCTATAGAGTTTTCAAAATTTTTCTTGTCCATGTCTCTCATCTTGACTCAGTTCTGTCCAAATACTCCTATATACCGCAACTAAAGCAGGTGAGAAACCATCTGTATCACTGTCGACAAGTAATCTTGAGTCCCGTCCACACCTAATAAAAAACGATTCGTCTTCCATTGCTATCTGTTCAACATCTGAAATCCCTCTCCTCAGTTTTTTTCAGAGTAAGAGCTTCTACGCTATCGTCATAATGCCACTACTCATTTATTACAGTAGATGCGTCATGTCTCTCCTTTTTGCCATTTTTTGTTGACCATCGTCTCTTTGCCAGATTTGCAGATGTTCGGAAACTTTTGTAGTGATTCAGCGGTCACTCTGTTGTACATAGTTGAACGCGCTTCGGATTCTTTGAAGATCACTTTGATGGCAAAATTTGGGGGTGTTCACGCTCTGAGATCTTTCCTGCTAAAGATTCCAGGCTTTTACTCCAGCTGCAGGGCCACCATCTACCACACAGTCAAAACTCAGTAGCATAGGTTCACAGACGCAATAAAAGCGTTTTCAACTAAGGTTTAAAAATGAATCGTTCTTGAATAAAAGAACAAAGAAGTAGAATATACAGAATTACAGGACAGATCTGACTAATTAATCAAGATAGTTATTTTGGAGTTGTGAGATAAAAACGGCTTTACAACTGTCTGTATATGTAGTGATGATCAATAGGAAAAAACAAGAGCAAGAGAGGAACCCCCTCAGAGCGCCATGATATATAGTTCGAATCCTAAGTCTGATCTAACATCGTAGGTTGATTCAAAACTCCGAGAACTGGATCTACTTCCAAAACTTTTCTGACCATATAAGCAAGTAATAAAGGTTATGAGAAGGATCAGTACCAGAGAGCCTACATTTATTGATAATTATCTCAATCAGAGCACATGAACAAGATGTTGATCATCTCACCTAATCTTAGATGGTTTGAATACAATAAATTGTTGCTTTGACTCAAATGCGTCTGACAAAATGTCGTTAAACAAACTTTCCTCAGTGCTAAGCTGATTACTTAGAGTCTACTCCCTTCAAAACTTGGAATGATTACACCTGTAAGACGGGTAATATATTTGTTAAGATGTCCGCTACTATCTTCTCAGTAGGAACGTTGTCAATGGAGATTGCCTCACCTTACATCTTATTCGGGATTAAGTGATGTTTCGTCTCGATGTTTTTGCTCTTTTTGTGCATAAATCGGTTTTCGCAAACTTGATATAGCTATAGTTGTCCTCGCCAATTGCTATTGGTTGCTTCTGTTAAATGCCAAAACCTTCTATTCGAAAAATTTTCTGGCCCATGAACTGCTGCAGTCATCTCCTGGTATTCTGCTTTTGATAGACAAAGATCACCCGCCACCTGATTTTGACATCCCAGCTGATGGCTGCGCTCTGGTTTGTAGTAACACGTCGTTGATTTCTTGTGGTTTACAATTTCTAATCGTTGTGCGTCATTTTCCTCCACACAACAATTACCAGCCTCTCTAGTTTAGGTAAGCTTCAACTGTTTCGCGCTCTGTAGATATCGTAATGGTCGTTTTTGACAGTGCCTGTCTGGAATTGTGGGTGCATATTTGTTTTGGGGCAAAATGACACATAACTTTTTTTTAGTAGATAAAGAACAATCGCAGGGCAATTTTGTAGATTCTCTGATCCATTTCATAATCCGTGCTGTCCGAAGTGTTCAATTCAAGTGGGCTTCAGTTTTTGTGGGCTTGCAATCCTTCATTTGAAACCGCTCAAGCGCTGTCTCTATATATCGCGCGTAGTAGACTGTGACTCTGCCTTCCTTTTTTGTTTTGTATGCTCAAAAATCAGAGGTTTTCCTTCTCTCTTCCCTTTGGAAACTAGATTCTAGCGCCCTCTTGATTTCAGAGATTAATATCGTGTTTCGAGATTCCTCGAAAACGTTGTCACTCTGTTTTGAACCCAGATCAATTGAAAGGTATGACACTAAGCTTCAGCTGTTGCAAACACATTTTGATTGTTCTTACTTCCCGTCAATCCTTGTCTCAGCATAAACTTCGCCAGTTCACTGCACTAGTTAGTAATTGATTGCTTCAAACCATAATTTGAAATTTTTAGTCGGCTCATCAGATTTTTCTTGTCCTGTTCTTGCTTCACAAACTCTCGAGATTGCTCCAGGAACACTTCTTTTTAAATAGTTGATTGTCGGAAAGCCAGCCCGCTCGTCATCAAATTGGCGCATCACACGACTTTGACTCACTGAAAGCTGAAAAACAGTCCTGAATTTTGCTGATTTGCAAGTTGGAGCAGCAGTCTCAAAATAATCCAGTCTTTAAAACCGTCTCGAACAATTTGACGTAAGTGCTTTGTTGCTTTGTATTTGACGACTTGATCATTAGGTTCCACTTCCAATTTTTAGTTCCCAGTTTTTAATCTATAAACCCATTATCCCAGAATGTTGCCCTGTCAAGGGTGGTGTAGTTTGTCCGAGTTTTTTCGTCTAGGCGGGCCCAGACCCCGCGTTTCATTGCCCGCTGTTATTGGTCCCACTCATTTTTTTGCTTGGCTTCGTAGACTGATGTTGGTTCCACATAGTCACCTTCAGTCGCAACAAAACAATTTTTGACTTTTCCACAGAAATGCTAAAATTTTGTATTGTTAATGTATCTCATCTGGACTCCACTCTGTCCTTACGCTCTTATATACCGTCACTAAAACAGGTGAGAAGCCATCTGTATGACTGTCTACAAGTAATCTTGAATTACCGTCCACACCTAATAGCAAACGATTCTTCTTCCAATGCTGTCTGTTCAACACCTGAAACCTCTCTTCTTATTGTTTTTTATCTAAAAGCTGCTACGCTATATTCATTATGGCACTATTCATTGATTGCAATAGATGTCCCATATCTCTCCTTCTTGCCATTTTTTTGACCGTTGTCTCGTTGCTAGATTTTCAGACGTTCGGAAAATTTTGTAGTGATTCAGCAGTCACTCCGTTGTCAGGAGTTGAGCGCGATTCGGATTCTTTGAAGATCAATGTGCTGGCAAAATTTACACCCTTGTGATGTTCACGCTCTTCCTGCAAAAGATTCCAGACCTTTACTCCATTTGCAGGGCCACCATCCAACACACAGTCATAACTCAGTAGCATAGGTTCACAGACGCACTAAAAGCGTTTTCAACTAAGGTTTTTTAATGAATCGTTCTTGAATAAAAGAACAAAAAAGTTATTTTACAGTAGAATATACAAAATTACAGGAAGGATCTGACTAATTGATCAAGATACTTGTTTGGAGTTTTGAAATAAAAACGGCCTAACAAATTGCCGTAGATGTACTGATGATAAAAAAGAAAAAAACAAGAGCAAGAGATGAATCCCCTCAGAGCACCATGATCTATAGTTCGAATCCTAAGTCTGATCTAACATCGTAGATTGATTCAAAAATCCGAGAACTGGATCTACCTCCAAAGTTTTTCTGACTATATAAGCACGTAATAAAGGGAACGAGAAGGATCAGTACGAGAGAGCGTACAGTTATTGATAATTATCTCAATCAGAGCACATGAACATGATGTTGATCATCTCACCTAATCTTAGCCGGGTTGAGTACAATAAATTGTTGCTTTGACTCAAATGCGTCTGACAAATTCTCGTTAAACAAACCTTCCTCAGTCTTAAGCTGAATACTTAGAGTCTACTCCCTTCAAAACTCGGAATGATTACACCTGTAAGAAGGGTAACATATTTGTTAAGATGTCCGCTACTATTTTCTCAGTAGGAACGTTGTCAATGGAGATTGCCTCACCTTACATCTTATTCGGGATGAAGTGATGTTTTGTCTCGATGTTTTTGCTCTTCTTGTGCATGATCTGTTTTTCGCAAACTTGATACACTATGGTTGTCCTCGCCAATTATTATTGGTTGCTTCTGTTGAATGCCAAAATTTTCTATCCCAAAATCTTTTGGCCAATGAACTGCTGCAGTCATGTCCTGGTATCCTGCTTATAATAAACAAAGATCAATTTTCGCCTGAGTTTGACAATGCAGCTTTTTGCTGCGCCTTGGCTTGAAGTAACCCGTCGTTGATTTCTTGTGGTTTAAATCTTCTGATCGGTGTGCGTCACTTTCTTCCACACATCATTTACTAGCTTCTCTAGTATAGGTAAGCTTCAACAGTTTCGCATTCGATAGTTATGGTAATAGTCGTTTTCGACAGTGCCAATCTGGATTTGTGATTGCATATCTTTTTTGTCGCAAAATGAAACCTAGCCTCTCTCTGTGTTATAAGATAAAGAGTAGTCCCATGACAATTTTGTATATTCTCTGATCCATTTCATAATCTGTGCTGACCGAAGTTTTCAATTCAAGTCGGCTGGAGTCCTTGTGGGCTTGCAATCCTTCATGTGAAATCGCTCGAGCACTGTCTCTATGTAGCGCGCCTAGTCGACTGTGACTTCTTTTGTGGTTCGTATGTGCAGAAACCAGAGACTTTTCCTCTGTCTTCCATATGGATAACAGCTTCTAGCGCCCTCTTGAATTCAGAGATCAATATCGTGTTTCGAGATTCCTCGAAAACGTTGTCACTCTGTTTTGAACCCAGATCAATTGAAAGGTATGACACTAAGCTTCAGCTGTTGCAAACACATTTTAATTGTTCTTACTTCCCGTCAATCCTTGTCTCAGCATAAACTTCGCCAGTTCACTGCACTAGTTAGTAATTGATTGCTTCAAACCATAATTTGAAATTTTTAGTCGGCTCATCAGATTTTTCCTGGAGCAGCAGTCTCAAAATAGTCCAGTCTTTAAAACCGTCTCGAACAATTTGACGTAAGTGCTTTGTTGCTTTGTATTTGACGACTTGATCATTAGGTTCCACTTCCAATTTTTAGTTCCCAGTTTTTAATCTATAAACCCATTATCCCAGAATGTTGCCCTGTCAAGGGTGGTGTAGTTTGGTTCCAAGTTTTTTCATCTAGGTGGGCCCAGACCCAGTTTTTCATTGCCCGCTGTAAGTGGTCCCACTCATTTTTTTGCTTGGCTTCGTAGACTGATGTTGGTTCCACATAGTCACCTTCAGTCGCAACAAAACAATTTTTGACTTTTCCACAGAAATGCTAAAATTTTGTATTGTTAATGTATCTCATCTGGACTCCACTCTGTCCTTACGCTCTTATATACCGTCACTAAAACAGGTGAGAAGCCATCTGTATGACTGTCTACAAGTAATCTTGAATTACCGTCCACACCTAATAGCAAACGATTCTTCTTCCAATGCTGTCTGTTCAACACCTGAAACCTCTCTTCTTATTGTTTTTTATCTAAAAGCTGCTACGCTATATTCATTATGGCACTATTCATTGATTGCAATAGATGTCCCATATCTCTCCTTCTTGCCATTTTTTTGACCGTTGTCTCGTTGCTAGATTTTCAGACGTTCGGAAAATTTTGTAGTGATTCAGCAGTCACTCCGTTGTCAGGAGTTGAGCGCGATTCGGATTCTTTGAAGATCAATGTGCTGGCAAAATTTACACCCTTGTGATGTTCACGCTCTTCCTGCAAAAGATTCCAGACCTTTACTCCATTTGCAGGGCCACCATCCAACACACAGTCATAACTCAGTAGCATAGGTTCACAGACGCACTAAAAGCGTTTTCAACTAAGGTTTTTTAATGAATCGTTCTTGAATAAAAGAACAAAAAAGTTATTTTACAGTAGAATATACAAAATTACAGGAAGGATCTGACTAATTGATCAAGATACTTGTTTGGAGTTTTGAAATAAAAACGGCCTAACAAATTGCCGTAGATGTACTGATGATAAAAAAGAAAAAAACAAGAGCAAGAGATGAATCCCCTCAGAGCACCAGGATCTATAGTTCGAATCCTAAGTCTGATCTAACATCGTAGATTGATTCAAAAATCCGAGAACTGGATCTACCTCCAAAGTTTTTCTGACTATATAAGCACGTAATAAAGGGAACGAGAAGGATCAGTACGAGAGAGCGTACAGTTATTGATAATTATCTCAATCAGAGCACATGAACATGATGTTGATCATCTCACCTAATCTTAGCCGGGTTGAGTACAATAAATTGTTGCTTTGACTCAAATGCGTCTGACAAATTCTCGTTAAACAAACCTTCCTCAGTCTTAAGCTGAATACTTAGAGTCTACTCCCTTCAAAACTCGGAATGATTACACCTGTAAGAAGGGTAACATATTTGTTAAGATGTCCGCTACTATTTTCTCAGTAGGAACGTTGTCAATGGAGATTGCCTCACCTTACATCTTATTCGGGATGAAGTGATGTTTTGTCTCGATGTTTTTGCTCTTCTTGTGCATGATCTGTTTTTCGCAAACTTGATACACTATGGTTGTCCTCGCCAATTATTATTGGTTGCTTCTGTTGAATGCCAAAATTTTCTATCCCAAAATCTTTTGGCCAATGAACTGCTGCAGTCATGTCCTGGTATCCTGCTTATAATAAACAAAGATCAATTTTCGCCTGAGTTTGACAATGCAGCTTTTTGCTGCGCCTTGGCTTGAAGTAACCCGTCGTTGATTTCTTGTGGTTTAAATCTTCTGATCGGTGTGCGTCACTTTCTTCCACACATCATTTACTAGCTTCTCTAGTATAGGTAAGCTTCAACAGTTTCGCATTTGATAGTTATGGTAATAGTCGTTTTCGACAGTGCCAATCTGGATTTGTGATTGCATATCTTTTTTGTCGCAAAATGAAACCTAGCCTCTCTCTGTGTTATAAGATAAAGAGTAGTCCCAGGACAATTTTGTATATTCTCTGATCCATTTCATAATCTGTGCTGACCGAAGTTTTCAATTCAAGTCGGCTGGAGTCCTTGTGGGCTTGCAATCCTTCATGTGAAATCGCTCGAGCACTGTCTCTATGTAGCGCGCCTAGTCGACTGTGACTTCTTTTGTGGTTCGTATGTGCAGAAACCAGAGACTTTTCCTCTGTCTTCCATATGGATAACAGCTTCTAGCGCCCTCTTGAATTCAGAGATCAATATCGTGTTTCGAGATTCCTCGAAAACGTTGTCACTCTGTTTTGAACCCAGATCAATTGAAAGGTATGACACTAAGCTTCAGCTGTTGCAAACACATTTTAATTGTTCTTACTTCCCGTCAATCCTTGTCTCAGCATAAACTTCGCCAGTTCACTGCACTAGTTAGTAATTGATTGCTTCAAACCATAATTTGAAATTTTTAGTCGGCTCATCAGATTTTTCCTGTCCTGTTCTTGCTTCACAAACTCTCGAGATTGCTCCAGGAACACTTCTTTTTAAATAGTTGATTGTCGGAAAGCCAGCCCGCTCGTCATCAAATTGGCGCATCACACGACTTTGACTCACTGAAAGCTGAAAAACAGTCCTGAATTTTGCTGATTTGCAAGTTGGAGCAGCAGTCTCAAAATAGTCCAGTCTTTAAAACCGTCTCGAACAATTTGACGTAAGTGCTTTGTTGCTTTGTATTTGACGACTTGATCATTAGGTTCCACTTCCAATTTTTAGTTCCCAGTTTTTAATCTATAAACCCATTATCCCAGAATGTTGCCCTGTCAAGGGTGGTGTAGTTTGGTTCCAAGTTTTTTCATCTAGGTGGGCCCAGACCCAGTTTTTCATTGCCCGCTGTAAGTGGTGACACTCATTTATTTGCTTGGCTTCGTAGACTGATGTTGGTTCCACATAGTCACCTTCTGTCGCAACAAAACAAATTTTGACTTTTCCACAGAAATGCCAAAATTTTGTATTGTCCATGCATCTCATCTGAACTCCGCTCTGTCCTAACGCTCTTATATACCCTCACTAAAGCAGATGAGAAGCCATCTGTGTGACTGTCTACAAGTAAACTTGATTTCTTGATTTCCCGTCCACACCTAATAACAAACGATTCTTCTTCCAATGCTATCTGTTCAACAACTGAAATCTCTCTTCTTATTGTTTTTTATCTAAGAGTTTCTACGCTATCGGCATCATGCCACTACTCATTGATTGCAGTATAAGTGCCATGTCTCTCCTTCCTGCCATTTTTGGATAACTGTCGTCTCCTTGCCAGGTTTACAGATGTTCGGAAACGTTTGTAGTGATTCAGCGCTCACTCTGTTGTCAGGGGTTGAGCGCGCTTTGGAGTCTCTGACGATCACTGTGCTGGCAAAAGTTACACCCTTGGTGTGTTCACTTTCTGAGATCTTTCATGCGAAAGGTTACAGGCCTTTATTCCAGCTGCAGGGCCATAACCCACCAGACAGTCATAACTCAGTAGCATAAGTTCATAGAGGCAGTAAAAGGGTTTTCAACTAAGCTTCAGAAATGAATCGTTCTTGAATAAAAGAAGGAAAACCTTGTTCTACCCTAGAATATGCAGAATTACAGGTAGAATTTGACTAATTGATCAAGATACAATTTGGAGTTTTGAGATAAAAACGGCCTAACAACTGCCCGTAGATGTACTGTTGATCAATAGAAAAAAACAAGAGAGGAATCCCCTGAGAGCACCTTGATTAATCTTGATTAACCCTACGTGTGAACTAACATCCTAGATTTTTTTGAAACTCCCAGAATGCAAACCTACTTCGGGAGTTATCTTGACCATATCGGCACATAAAAAGGGAATGAGAATGATCAGTACCAGATAGCCTACAGTTATTGATAATTATCTCAAACAGAGCGAATGAACGAGATGCTGACCATCTCAGCTAAACTTAGCTGGTTGAATTCAGTAATATGTTTCTTTGACTCAAACGCGTCTGATAAAATCTCTTTAAACAAAGGTTCCTCAGTCTTTAGCTGATTACGTAGAGTCTACAACCGTCAAAACTCTGAATGATAACACTTTTAAGACGGGTAATATATTTGTAAAGATGTCCGATACTATCTTCTCAGTGGGAACATTGTCAATGGAGATTGCCTCACCTTACATTTTTTTGGGATGAAGTGATGTTTCGTCTCGATGTTCTTGCTCTTCTTGTGCATGGCCTTGATTTCTCCAACTGCCGTCTTTTTGCACATGTTCTGTCCTTTTTTGTCTTTGCTTTTTTCTCCATTGTACAATGGTTCCTGTTTATCAGTTAGCTCCTCTGCCCCAAGCAGTGACTTTTTGAATCCGCTCCTCTGCATCATCACCACAAAGCTTGTGCTGCAGACTGTGAAGTCCTGTGTTTTTTATGGTGTAGGTCAACATCTTCTTTGTCGGTCCAGATTGGCTCCTGTCTCCTGGATTTGGGCAAGCAAAGTAGTTTTTAAAAAAAACATCCAGCCGTAAAGTATTCTGACTCTCAACAAGACAAATTTACTTTGAATTTAAAAATTAATTTTGTGACTTAGTCAAATGCAGGGCCCATAAGCTGTTGTTATGTGAGTTTTCGCTGACGGAGTAAATGCTTTTGTATTTAATTCAGAAAAATGAATTACTCAAGAATTAGAGTTTGGCAACAAAAAGTTTTACAGTAGATTAGACAGGTTTAAAGGAGGGATCTGATAGTTTGGTTAAGATGTTGATTGGGACTTGTGAGATAAGAATTGCTCAAAAACTGCCCTTATATATACCCAATAGCAATGGGAGTTATCAAGAGGGAAACCTAATCATAGCACCAGATTTATAGTGCGAGTTCTAATATGGATGGTAAGTACATTGAAAATTCCCTGATTTGGATGTTTTTGTAACCGATCGTATAACCATTAAAAAACGGATGAAACAATTCAGTATCACACAACTTACTTTTATTTTTGACCATCTGACTCCGAGCGTGTGGAAAAAAACCTAGTTTGGTTCTCTTCAATGACTTGGCCACTTTGAATCAACTGCGTCTGAGATTATCACGTTGAGTTAAACCTTACAATTTCCCTGTGTTTATGTTTCTATCTCTGTTTCCAAAATGATTATTTGGATATTTACTGAGCATGCTCAAATTTAAAAAAAACACCCAGCGGGGGACAAATTTTTCGATTTTTGGCAACTTGTAATAAACATACAACCGGCCGCAAGGATTCTTTTGCCCGCTGAATTGACTGCTGACCAAGCATTTTTTAGTCAAGTTAAGATTTCTATTATGGTCAACAAAATACCGCAAAAAGTTGCACTTGTGATAAAAATTCTTAACGTGCTCACCTCTTCTTCCTTTCCCTTGGACCTTATTACATAATAACTAGGCAGCGACCGTACCTGCTTAACTGAACATTTTGGTCTATTTCACTTTTGTGATTTAACAAACGTATCTCTGTACATGTGAAAAGAACATTAGAGTGACCCTTGCTGAGTCGTTTTGTTCTGCAATTAACATAAGAAATATTCGGTATCGTCGTTTTTAAACATAAGACAGATTCTGTATCGTCGTTTTTAAACGTAAGAGGGATTTGGTATCGTCGTTTTTTAATTTTAAGCAAGATTCGGCCTTGTTTAGAGAAACACCAGGCTTTTTAAACAGGGCTTGAAAAGCAGATTTGTCCAGCAGACCGAAAAATAAAAATGATAGGCATTGGACGTCTTGAAACGCAATCAAACGTCATAAATTTGCTTGCAAACTAGAAGAAATTTTAGAGAAAAACATATAAAATTCCAGTAAAACAAAACCGTATCATAACGTTTGACTACATTATATGCAGAAGATTGACAATTTCCAATGGAAAAAAACGACAATTTCTTACGTCTAAAACCAAACATACCAACGATTCCTTACGTTTAAATACCGAGCATACCGAATCTTCTAAAACCGAACATTTCGAATCTCTCTTGCGTCCAAAAACGACCATACCGAATATTTCTTACGTTCGAAACCGACTATACCGAACAAACCGAACATACCGAAGCTCTCTTACGTTTGAAACCAAAGATGCCGAAGACTTCTTACAAGCTTTTTGTCGTTTTTGTTCGGTCTTCTCAACTAGGGGAGAGATATTTCGACAAAGGAATATTTTTAGTAATTGTTTTATACTATTAAACAACAATTTATAGTAAATTATACTGCAATGGAACGTTATAATTAGTAGCATAATTTACAATGCCTCTTTGTCTCAAAATGCCACAATATAGCGCACTAGTAAATAAAATCGATGTTTGTGGCGCTGGCTAGTAATTATTTTTAACTCAGCCTTCTTAAATACAGTTGCTTCCGCATTTTTGAACTTTTGCAAATGTTAATATGCTGCATATACCATGTCTTTGAGATGTCTTATAAAAGGGGAACAACCGAAATAATTTTTCACTCTGGTCTTGGTTATTCAACTTTGACCGATCATCTGTCTTCGAAAATAAAAGTGGGCCGAAATCAGCTGCTAATTTTGCCCGCAGCAAGAACATGAACCCCAGACTTTGTTCCGCCGGATTTGTTAAGCGAGCACTTCAACTGGGCAGATGAACTCCCATGTACTCATTTTATTTATTTCATATTCTAGTCACGAAATAAATTTAAAATAGTAAAGCGTCAATTATTCTTTTGAAAAATACTACTTCGTTTATTCAACAAATTCTTTTGCTTTATGGCAAAATGAAAAACGAGAACTCGCGGAAAACATTTGCTCATGGGGAAAACGCTAAAATCCATGGCCATTTCTTTCAGGTCATGTTATAACATTAAAATTATGTGAATTATTGCATAGTTGCTGTTTGTACTCAAATGTCTGGTATATTTGCAATGTGTGGGTGGGGTGCGGGGGAATTGGCTTCTTGAAGGGTTATTTTTTTGTGACACATTTTGTCTATTTTGAGGTCCCTATGAAAATATAGCGACCATATAGAACCCTAATTTGTTCACACTTTTATGCAATTGTTGAAGAGGCCGTGCTTCTGAAGTTTTGACAGTCGCAATATCAACCCAACTTATTAAAAAACCCTTTTTCTTTCACTCTTTTCGCCCCCTTTAGTTATAAGTAATAACTATTTCTTGTCGTTATGTGATTATTAGGCACACTAGTTGCACCTCCTTAGGTCCAATTTTTCACGCTTGGGTTCTAATCACGGGCTAAATTCAGCCCCTTTTATGTTTTTTTTTGTGAAAATATCCTTTAATTACCTTTTCGCTTCCTGAGTCCGTCTGCAAAATACAACAAAAGCTATCTGCACAAACACTATTATTAGCCGATCATCTAAGAAAGCAACAGCAGTCTCTAGCATTTAATATCTACACCAAAAAATCATACAGAAAAAAATTGAGGTTGAGGGATCTATTCTGTTTGGACCCCCCCCCCCCCTAATTAACGGCTCGTTCGCAATATAGGCATTCAATAAAAATGTAGCCCCCCTCCGTATTAGGGTCTAGATACTAGCTCCACTAAATTAGTGTTCTTTAATGGGAAGGCGTAATAAGAGGCATAAAGTTAAACAACAAATTTTACATTTGCTAAACACTCAACACAATTTCCAACTGCGGGGTGTTAGAAGGGAGGAGGGGGGGGGGGGGGGGAGGGGGGGAGGGTTCATAAAAGAAACTTGGGACTGGATAGATCCAAATTTCTTTCAAAAAGAATTCGTTATAAAATTCTTTTCGTTATAAAAATCTATAAAAATTTTAGTTTGTCTCGAAAAACTTTTCGGCTAGTTTTTACACTTTTGGCTTACATTTCCACTTCTTCCATAATTATCCTAATCCCCAGATAATCACACCCTATGTATGTGTTTTGCTTAATTTAAAACTAACCTCTAAATGTATTATAAACAAAAGTGTTTTCCATTTGAACCTTTATTTGATTAAACCTCGCAACATTACATTACTGCAGAGAGGAATTTAATTTTATATAAAAAACAGTTTTCAGCTACTTCAAAATCACACTGTACAAACAAATTTACAATTTTATGTTTACGAAATTTACCCTTTTTTGTAGAAAATTTTTGTCTTGAAAATTATCGGAGCTTTAGAAGGTTGGTATAACAAGCACTTCTCATAAATTAGTATAACCAGTTTTATATACGATCAAAAATTTATTATACAAAATTTAAACTTATTTTTGTGGTAGCAAAAATTAACATTGTGACCAAAAGCTGGTGACCGATTATTATTTTCACTGTAAAGTATCTAATTGACAAATTGAGCCCCGATGTAACGGCTTCAGGTCACACTCATAAATTTACTAGACGAAAAAAACGGATCTTTTCTCTTTCTGCGTGTGCCCGCCTCTACAACGTTATGCGCCGAGCCCAATTATTCAAATGTCTAGTTCACTATCCAGAGAACTTTTTAAAAGCTATCTGATGCCTCCGGTTGATACTTAATGCTTTTTCTTAATATAACTCGATAAGTATCCAAAGTCATCATTTATATTTGTTACAATGACTTTTTGGTCAAATTAGCCATCTGGGTGATAGTTGGTACATATTTGTTTTATTAAGAATCAACAAGGGCATGAAAAATTTTGCTCTAGTTGTGGAGATTTCTAGTTCAAGTATTCGGATTTTAATGGGGCGCTTTAAATATTTTTTGAAGTAATTTTGCTTTTCTTGTTGTTTGTGTTAGTTACATATCAAAAAGCTTTCAAATCCAACCTCCATTTCTGATCAATCAAACTTAAGTGCAAGGAGAGGCCAATAAACATACGTAACAATTTTAGCAAGAAGCAACTGGTTTTTTGCTTCAAAACCGTTTGCATAAATTCGTGAATGAAAATCGGAATTTTCATTATATTCAGCTTTAATTTGTAGTCTTTGACTTAGTCTCACTAATGATCATTACATTTGGTTTCCTAAGCAGCAAAAATTGAAACAATTTATCAGTTTTTATTTGAAAGCTTACGGCTGCAATGTGTTACGGTTTTAAACCATTTGTTTAAAAAAATGTTATTTTTTTGAGATTTTCCACTTTTAATCTTATTCTATCTTTTACCATAGTCTCATCAAAAATGGAGGTCGTAGTTTTCTGATTAAAATGTAATGTTGTCTTAATTGCCGATTTGATATTAAAACAAAAAATTTTTTGGCGTTGATACTCTGAGTTTTCATAACTTTTTTTTATTTTTTGACCGACTTCAATTTTTTATAGTCTCTACTGCTGCCTTGTCCAAATATCACATTATTGACAAGTTGCATATGACATTAATGGCCTTTAAATAAGGCGTAGTTGACAATATTCAATACTTTTGAATAGATTTTGATCTTATAATTTTAGACACCGTTTCCTCGCGTAATTGAAATAACCTTTTGATTTTGGCCTTTTTTTTTCTTTTTTTTGTCGTATGAGGTTCTGTATAGTGACAGTTTTCATTGTATGCAGATATAAATGAAGTCATTGAATGAGTTCAGTTGATTGCTAGTTCCTTCCACAACTTTGAGTTATTTGTTTTCAAAAAAAGAACGTATTTTTTTCTTTTCCCCTTTCTTCGGTCTACTTCTAAATTATTCTCAATAAAGACAAATCCCATATCTTTTCTGGTGACTTGCAATTCATTTCGTTTATTTTTTAATCTGATTTTATTCTGAATTTTTCATAAAAGTTTGTTTTTCTTAGAAAAACGGATAGGCATTGAGGTTTGGTCGTAAGAAATGCTTGTTGTTTGCATTTGATTTTGTTCTTTGTCTAGTCGCATGCGTTCCTTAATGACAGGTATAATTGGCCACCTAAGGAGTTATTGTTTTATTTGCATAGTGGTTAGAGCTAAGGCGATTTTTTAAATAGATAAACTAATTATTTTTGTGCAATATGTGATTTTTCTCAATGATTTTTATATCTTCCTCATTTGGTGGACAATTAAGTCAAACACGTTATTGAGCGGGCTCAGAATATGTGCGAAGGCACAATGAGCCCCTATTATTTTAGTATAACCATGTTATTTCCATTATCTGAAATAATTTGAACATAAAAATGCTTCTCTTTTAGGATTCGTAGGATTCACATTTTTTTGGAGGATGAAAAAAACTTAATCCAATTAATTTCCCCCACTGCATCTGCAAATAAAGCAAAGCACGGCAGCCATTTCGATTTCCAATAAAATCTTCAATTGAATTGAAATATATTGAGACCAGACAAGAATACAAAACAAAGGCAGAGTTTACAGAAACCGTTTCCTCAAAATCTTTTTTTTTTCATATTTTCATGGCAAATTCGCGCAATTTTATTTATGAAGCTCAAATTCGCAAATTTTGAAAAGAAAAAAGAACAGGAATCTCTATTTTTCCTGAAAGATTTGAAGAACGATCAAAGTGCTTCACCTATTTTTACGTTCTCGTACACTTTTGTCGAATGATGAGGAATATTTCAATCTGAAAAAAAAACAGACCGAATAATTGCTATGGATTTGAAAGTTTTTATAAAGATTTTAGAAGACTCCGGAAATTAAAATTTCATAACAGCTAGCCACAAAAACTTTGTGGCATCAAAATGAAACATCTGGTAGATTTGCTAGAGGAACAATCTAAAATTCTTTCGTGTAAACTTACATATTTTTCTGTTGTGGTAAACAGTAGCATTCCTGTGTGATAAAGCGTATCCGAAATACGGTGATTTTAATTGTAAATTCTGTAAAAAGCGATCTACAAGCGTTAGTATTTTGAAATTTTTGCCTTTAGAACTTTATTTGTTTCCTTTGCTGGAGAGACAACATGAAGAGACAGTACTATTTGTACATGAGACAGTTTTGCACTATTTTCATTTTTCTTGCCATGTAACTGCGCAGATTTCAATTATTAAAGACAAAATTTTGGGTATTTTACGACAACTTCTTTGTAGCAAAAATTTCCGAAAATTTTGCATCTTCTTTTGATAAACTTGTTTCTGATATAGAAGAGGCATATTTTCCTGTAAAAGAGGCATATTTTCCTCTAAAAGAAGCATATTTTCCTCATATTTCTTCCCTAAAAACATCTTTTCTCTTTGCTCTGTTGACAAAAAAAAACTGTTATAAAATCATTTATGCTGACAACATGTTTTGATAAACTTGTTTCTGAGATAGAAGAGGCATATTTTCCTGTAAAAGAGGCATATTTTCCTCTAAAAGAAGCATATTTTCCTCATATTTCTTCCCTAAAAACATCTTTTCTCTTTGCTCTGTTGACAAAAAAAAACTGTTATAAAATCATTTATGCTGACAACATGTTTTTATGACAAGTCAGTAAGGGCAATTAGTGCGTTCACTTTTTACATTGAGTTGACTCACGATTTCTTCCGACCATGATTTTAATTCTTCCTTTCTCATAAACTTCCCATTTCAATCTCATTAATGGCTAGAATTACGAACCTGATCATGCTGTTCATACCAGATATCTCCATTAGTTTCCTTCGTTTTCTCAAGGCGTAATATTTTGTGCCAATTTTATAGATGAGGAGTCCAAATTTTGGATAAAACAATTATTTTAGCCGAGTATAGTTTAAATTTTATAACAGATGTAAATTATTTTTCTTTTCATAACTTGGGTCTCATATTTATTGTGTTAGGGTTATGAATAAAATTAAAGTCGTTAACAAATGTTGTAACTTCAACCGTTGTTTTTATTAGTTTTACTTTTTACTGAATTTTCAATGTATATTTAATGAATCCTAAATACTTACTTTTTGTTGCTTTCAATATATTGAAATAAAAGCGAGGCTGTTTTCGATTACTGATTAAAATTGAAAGAAAAAATTTAAAGCCCTGTGAAAACTATAGCAAAGCAGTGAATAAATTGTGAATGAGTTTTCTCATGTTTGTTATGAGAAAGTTGAACAAGTTATGTAGCTACTTTAGCGTTTAATTGTCCATCGTGATGTTTTGTTTCAACTTACAAGAAAATATCTCCAGCAATGAACGAGAAAATTGTTTCAAATAAATTATTGACAGTTTTTTTTTTATTTACAAAACCGGGGCTTTTTCGTTTTTCAGCTGAATAAATTTGTAATGCTGGAAACACTGCAAATTAAACTCTTAAGAACACTTGTAAACTAAACAAATAAACCTTATTTGTGTTCTGTGGCTGAAGAACTCTCGATAAATAACGTAACACCTGTTTTGAAAAGAATCTTTTGAATCAATTAAAAAACATTGCTTATTTTTGACATTCTCAATTGCTTTCAAGATATCTGTTTTTCCCATTTTTGAGCTTTTGCAAACATAATTGGCAATTATTTGAATTTGTTCACACAACCGTTTTTCTCCTTACTATTAGTCGTTTTTTCCTATTAAATCCCAACCCACACAAACACCAACAAGCAGAAATAAATTAGAAGTTAGTTATTATATATTTGTTCAACTTCTAAGCTGATAAGCCAAGACATTTATTTAAAGCTGCCTATTATTTTTTGTTTGAAAAGAAATTTTTCCTGAAATTGTCAAATCGCTTGTTATTCCTTTTATCAAGTAAAAAAGTTATTTCAAAACAACTCTCAGTTACTAACATCAGATTATATTTCAGTCCTGAAGCAGAGTAATTCCAGGATCTTTTTCAGAGTTTTTGTACTGTAACTTAAAACGATTATCTCAAAACATCGAAATTCCTCAATTGTCTCAGGAAAATTCGGCTCTGATTGAACTCTGATCTTGCGCTGATCATGATAAAATAATACTTGATGTTTACAGATACCCGCTGATTATTTTGATTTCATAACAAGTTCCCATTTCTTAGAGATTTAGAGATATAACAGTATTTCCGGTAAAACAGTAAATATTTTTGAAGTTGAAAAAAATCAACTTCTAAAATTTGGTTTTGAAGGCTTCGAATCTTGGTCGTTAATCAAATATATCATTATCAAATATATCACCAATCAACAGTAGTTGAGCCCTTGTACATAATAAAACAAAACATAAGACAAGAAGGCTCGGTAATTTGCGTTCACACATAATTTTCCAACTCCGCACAATCACGTTTTTGACTTAATTTTTCACCAAATGAGATAGAAAACTCTCAAAAAATCACCTATGGTTCGAAAATAATTTGTTTATCCAATCAACAAATTGCTTCAAATCTAACCATTATACATTTGAAACCACTATACTAACAATAGTTATAAGAGGTCCGATGATAACTGTCATTAAGGAGCATGAGAGACAAGATAAACAACAAATTCAACCAAAAACAAGCATTAGTTAGGACAAAAACTCAATGTCTATCCATTTTTTTTTCTGAAAACTTAATGAAGAAGTCAAAGTATTATCAAACAAAAAGTATTCTAAGCCAAATAACTTGCATGACACCAGAAAATATATAGGATCTGTCTTTATAGAGACTAATTAACAAGTAGACAAAAAACAGGTTTTAAAATTACGTTTACACTTTTTGAAATAAAATAAGTTCAGCCGTGAAAGCGATTAGCTATTAACTGAAATATTTCAATGACCTTTCCTACATCAAAGTCTTTTTAACTTTGCGAGGAAATGGTGTCGAAGCCTACAAGTTAAGCTGATTTTTAACTAATGGTTTTTTGGCTTTGATACTATCAGTTTCAAATTTTTACAAGCTACTACAATTTTGAGGTTCTTTCTTGTTTGCTTGACAAATTTTGTTCACTTGAAAGTTTGAGGTCTTTCTGTATTTGTTTTTTAAGCCGTTTGGCTTCCTAAGGAATTGCAAGATTGTACGCTTTTGCTTAGAAAGATCAATGAATTATTCAACTTTGTCATTTTTCATCTTATTTCTGTCAATATGTAGCTGATATCTCTCAGTAAAAATTGCAACACCATTTTCTTGTTTCTTTAAAATTATTTGATTTTTTTTTACAAAATCTGACGGACTTGTTCGTTCTTAATTCAGCCGTATAGGACTTTTTTTGGATAAAAACATGTCCTCAAAATGTATTAATGAAGAGGTCTCATTTGCTTACTCGATTATACGTCAAAAGGATTTTTAATGGATTCATTTTAAACTTATTTCTGCACTTTGACCTTTTGTTCCTGTTTTTGTCATATTTTTGGAGAGTCTCAAAAATTCCTGCAACTTTTTTGTACAGAACAGCTTAGCTTGTTTTTTAAGGTTTTATCTGATACTATTTTGATTTTGTTATTGTATTTTCATTTAAAAAAAGACACCGATAGTTGGCTGTAAATATTGTTATTTGAATCTTAATTATGTCTACTTTCGTATTCTCGTTACGGGTAATTCTCATCGGCCATCTAATGCGGCATATATTTACTCTTTTTTGTGGTTTGCTGAGAAGTATGTGAATTTTCTATCTCTTCTTGATTGGGTAGACAATTAGGTCGAAAATTTGGACAAGTGGAGTTTTTAGATTATTCCAGAGCACAGCAAGAGACATAATTTTGCAACGAAAATCAAATTTTTATTTTTATAAATAAAGTCATCAGTCTAAGAATTGGCCCAATAGATTTCCATACCAGCGGAAACTTACATTGGCAACTTTAACGACATCAAAGCACTTGATTGATGCAACTTAAAATGACTCGTTATCTGTAAAAATGTGACGTATAAGCAATGAAAATTGTTTGTTTAAAATAAATCTTATAAAGTTGCCAAATTATCAGTTATTGAGGACTACGATTTACCAGATGTTGCGCGGATTTGAGTCTCAGAGTTTTTCAACGCTGAACCTGGATCTTTCACTAGCAGAAACCGAATTCAATCCTGAAACATTACATATAGAGTGTATTTTAAGTTTCTTCATGTCCGTTTCATCTTTAGTATGATAATTTTGAGGTCATTGAGTTCAACCGGGCTAACTTTATCCTGGGTAGTCTGAAAAATTGCTCACTAACCGAAATTAAGTCTGAGCAGCGTAATGCTAAACTTATCTAGATTATAAGTGGTAATTGGTATAATAGTATATGCGCTCTTTATAATTGAGCCAGTTTGTAGGTAATTACCAGAAATTCGATTTAACATAGTTGTTATGTCCTGCTAAGCGAGTCCATAGAAACAAAAACCATCCTGCAAGTTCGAATTGCACATAGAACACATCTTGTAGATATGATTTGGTCTGAACATCCTATTTTTCATGCAATTTGTTTTCACTCAAAAATGAGGACTGGATTGTTTTAACCGGGATATGAAAAGAGTAATGGCCATCCGGAAAAACCAAAATGCTTTTGGACTGAATAAATTTTATATATATATATATATATATATAATATATGTATATATATATATATATATATATATATATATATATATATATATATATATATATATTTGTACTTAGAGAAAAAGCTCGTTTGCAATATTTTTCTGTACCGCAGTCTTGTGCCTGGATATCCGCAGCCCTCATTACAGCTCAGGGACTACACCTATCTCCCAATGAGTTCCGTGTAAATCATAAATACCGACTGGGTGTTAAATTGTACGAGAACGAGAGAAAATGACCTTTTTGTAATTCTTGGACGCTAGATGTAATAAGCGACCATGCCGTGTCATGCCATGTTTGGGGTGATGCGACTTCTCGTCATGATCGTACACGAGACAAAGTAACATCAGCTCGCTCGGGAGCACTTTTGTCTCCCATCTGTGAACAGAAGAGTTTACTAACCAACAATAACTCCCGAATGGGCGATATTTTCTTGCCTATATTAAATGCCAATCAACCAGCAGCATTAGACGCTACCGTAACTTCTCCCTGGCTGTCAAGCATCATTATAAATGCGTCGAAGAAGAGTGGTTTCGCGCTGTCTGCTGCTGAGGACAGGAAGTGCAAACTCTACGCCCTGAAATGTAGTGAAGTCGGAACTCAGTTCATTTCTCTGGCTTCTGAGTTGTTTGGGGGATTTTCAGAGACAGTTCGTAAGACGCTCAAACGAACCGCTTCTCTGGCTGATAACAGAGTTTTGCAGCCGGCGGGGTTGTCGTTAGCTTTCAGTAGGCTTTCTCAATCACTCTCTGTTACAGCAATTCGGGGGTCAGCAATCATGCTCCTTGCAACGGATACGAGATTATAGACACATTTGAAATGCAAGCCAATCTTTGAATCGTTATCCCAGCAGTTAAGAGTTTCCCAATTGAAAGTCAGATTTTGGGGATTCCACTATCCCAAATGAAAAACCGATTGTGTGGGTTTTATTAATCCATGTGAAAACCCGGTTGTGTGGTTTTGATTCACTTGATAGATCATCATCAGAGTGACGAGGGGCCATTAATCCGAGTGTTGCTATGATTCAAAGCTTGGATTATGACTTCAAGCTAATAACTAATGGAATGTCAATGAGTTAATAAAGTCGACGAAGATTATCTTGCTAAACCATATATTAATCGAAAATTTTGGAATTTTGAAAAAAAATCTCTCATAGTTTCAACGGTTTCAGCGTATGTCGTACAAAATTAATTATCAACTTTCCACCGGGGACGCCGCTCACCAACGACAGCTTTCACATGGCAACAATTTCATTGCTTGGGCGAGTTCGGAGTAGTTGAGTGGATTTCTGTTATAAGTTGAATCACATTGGATTGTGAGAACTTCAGTGCACACAAAATTTTTCACCCCACCGTTTATGAGTATCGCGAAGCAGTTTTGAATCATTTCAACTTCAAAGAACTGCTGCCCAACTAAGAGCGCTAAGAACCATTTTTGTTTGTTTTGGAAATGACTTGTTGCTGTTTCTTTTTCTCTGAAAGTAGAGCTATTTAAGGACTCAAGTTTGCGCCCCTATTTTCTGACGATGGTGGGACTCCATATCTTTGTTCTGAGAAATGGAGGTTTTTTTTTACTGTGGCTGCATTAGGTTCTATTGGACTGTTTGATTGTTCATGACAAGGTCTTTAATTCAAAAAATTAATTAGAGATAATCAATAAGGCGCCTGGATTTTATTTATATTTAAATAAACTGACGCCTTCAAATGCAGGTGTGAGAGAATATATGTTAAGGTCCTTGTGTTTGAGCTAAGTAGTTTGAAATAATTTTGCGCCAGTTTTACACAAACCTTCTTATAAATAGTCCTTAAAATCGTTCGTAAGATATACTAAAAATGTCATTGTTTCATCAAGTAATCTTTATTTTACTGAAATCTCTAAACATCATTTTGGCCTCTTTTGTGAATTTACTTCCAAATCAAAAATAAACATTCTGTTAACTCGAAAACGTAAACCATAACCCTTTCCAAACTTAAACTTGGTTATGTAATTGAGGAAATTGGTAAATGTGTTTTTTCAGGTAACCTTCTGCAGCGGGCTTTTTTCCCTAAAAAGTACTTGCTGTTGACAAAACTAGACAATACATCCCTGTTTTTAATTTTTCTTACAAATTGTAGACTTTGAAAGTTTATGTATTTGGTCGAAAAAAATAGTTTTTCAGTTTCTTGTCAAAATTAATTTCCAGAAATTCTTTGATAAGCTGCAAAATTGAGGATAATTTCTTATCATATATTCGAAGCTTCGTTTGCTTTTTTATAAGCTTTTTAAAACGATGTTTTTAAAATTTTTATTCGAGTTTTTTTGAAAAACAAATGACAGAATCAACTTTCTTGCTTGTAGAAGTCATCATCAGTTTTTAGTTGGCTCAGTTGCTCAGTTCGCATTTTGCGATTTGTTTCTGATGAAATTGTTATTCTCCTTTCATAGTATTTTCATGGAGAGCAACACGAGATTTCTTGAGTTTGAAATGTTACTAATAAGTTTTCGCTTTGTCTTTTTTTCTGTTAATTTAAAAATTTTCGTTTTGAATAAAATATTGCTCAAACCAGATTTTATGAAAAACTGTTATTCTATCATAACGAAATTTCCGAGCCAATTGGATACTTACAAATCTGTTGCAAATGATGTATTATTAAAAAAGGTTCAGGTTATCAGGCTTAAGTATTTTTAGTTTTTAGCTAAATTAGCTCCAAATTTTCTGATTGCTGTAAAATTTGCTTCAAACATGCTCAAAAACAAAAACTTTAACATAATTACATTAATAAAATTTGACAAGACGCGAATTAGTTTTATGTAGTTCAATAACAATTACAGGGTTGCAGCAATTAAACTGAACCAAGAAAAATATCGTTTTCAATAATAATACAAGAACCAGCGCTGATTACCCGGGTCACCGCTTCCCTGGTTCCATACAAGGATCATGTATGATGTCATACAAATCATAACGTATCTCCTAGTACGATCCTTGCAAGGAACCAAGGAAATCATATATGATCCTTGCATGGAACCAAGGAAATCATATATGATCCTTGCATGAAACCGAGGAAATCATATATGATCCTTGCATGAAATCGAGGAAAACATTAATGATCCTTATGGGAAATTAGGGGTTTAAATCTTGAATAAGCTCTCAAATTACCTCAAAAAACGCGGAAACGCAATTTATGTAGAAATATCAGAGCCAGAAAACACATGGTTCTTGTATGAAAACCAGGAAGTCATATATGATCCTTGTATGAAATTGAAAAAATCATATATGATCCTTGTAAGAAATCAAAGATATCATAAAGGTTCCAATGCGACCAGGAAATAGTTGTTAGTCCTTGTATGACTAGAGAATGCTAAACAAGATCAACTAGGCTTTCACCGTCGTGTTAGGAAAAACTTCAATTTCCTCGATTTCATATAATGATCATATATGATTTCCCTGATTTCGTACAAGGATCATCTAGGATTTCCTGGGTTTCATACAAGGATCATAAAAGAAGTTTTAGTTTGTGAGCAGTCTCGTTCTTACTGGAAACCGAAAGTAAAACTTTCTGCGAAATATTCAATCACATGACAGAATTCCCGATTTTGTCTCCGAACAAAGTTCTTAGGCACCGAATGAGTTCAAATATGAATTTTTAGTAAAATTGATTTGTTTTATAATTAGTATGATTTCTTCACACTCGTATCTGGATTATACATAACTTCAAATTTGTATTCATTTCCATTTGAAAAATTTTGTAAGGAGAATTTCGCTCCAAAAACAACAACGTTTCTGAATTCAGTTCATTTGAAGCAATCTTAAATACTCCAGTCCAAAAATTGTGAAATAAATGAGGACATAATCATGGAACGTATTGTTAATTTTTCATAAAGCGGGAGTGCTTTGTCACACTATAATGGAAGCTAAATTAACAACAGTATTTTGTTTAGACGCCATTTTATTGCTTATTGTTTCGTCAATTTGCTTTGTTTAGATTTTTGCTGCTGTTTGTTTACTAAGTTGCGGTGTTTTTCATTTTTGTTAAACTGTCTGCATTTCTTCAGCCATCATCAGAAATTAGACTGTCAAATTTTTACAGCTTGAAATAATTTTGCGAAAAATTTTGCAATTTAAACACAGTTGAGACAAAATTAACATAACTTATCAGATCAAAGAAGCTAGATAAAGATTCGGAACAAATTATTTAATCATCATTATTGCAGTTGCTATTATTGTTCTGTGCAAGTTTAACTTTACTTTTTCAGAGAAATTTCCCCCTGGATCGCCAATTCATACAACTCACATCAACTGGTACAACTAGTATTTCCTACCCTGGTGAGGTGTTCGAAGCAAGAATTGGTTGATGCAGAAAGAATTGACCATGATCAGACGTTCCAGACAAAAAAAACTCCAAACAATTTTTTAACGTTTAGGAGGGTCCTCCAGAAAAAAAATGGTTAAATCCTATTTCGACCACTTCAACTCGGGTAGCACGCTTCTATGAATTCCCGAGTTTGGATGCAAATCTGGCAAAATCCTGCAAAAATCACGCAAAAATCTGGACAAATATTCTCCAGATCATGCGTAATTTTACAAGATTTTCTTGCCAGATATTGCAAAAGTAAACAAAAAAATCCGAAGAACTTTCGAGAAAAAGGTCTTAGAGACTTTAAAAAATCCAGAAAAGGCTGAAAAAGTTAAATGATGAGAAAACAAAAAACTTGATCGAGCCTAGAGAAGCATATCCTATCCGAGGAGAAAACTTATGAAGCAAAATTTTTCATGATACCAAAGCATAATAATCACAAATTTAGAAAAAAGAATGATCAAACTATGGCTGCAAAAAAACGGTTTCAAGAAAACCGGCGAAATTTTGTTGAAAACTCCCGAAAAAACTTTACTTCGCTTATATTTTTTGTTAGCATTGTACACTTTTTGTTTCCTCCTATGGGTTTTATTGCTTTCAAGCAAATGGTACACAATGCTTCTCGCGGCTCAATTACTTGTAGGTGTCGTTAGTCCATATAGGTTTCTCAGTCAAAAAGTTTTGAAGCTGTTTAAATTACCAAAATCTTAAGAACGTCAAAATCTAAAATCTTAAGAACCCAAAATCTGGACAAATATTCTCCAGATCATGCGTAATTTTACAAGATTTTCTTGCCAGATATTGCAAAAGTAAACAAAAAAATCCGAAGAAATTTCGAGAAAAAGGTCTTAGAGACTTTAAAAAATCCAGAAAAGCCTGAAAAAGTTAAATGATGAGAAAACAAAAAACTTGATCGAGCCTAGAGAAGCATATCCTATCCGAGGAGAAAACTTATGAAGCAAAATTTTTCATGATACCAAAGCATAATAATCATAAATTTAGAAAAAAGAATGATCAAACTATGGCTGCAAAAAAAAACGGTTTCAAGAAAACCGGCGAAATTTTGTTGAAAACTCCCGCAAAAACTTTACTTCGCTTATATTTTTTGTTAGCATTGAACACTTCTTGTTTCCTCCTATTGGTTTTATTGCTTTCAAGCAAATGGTACACAATCCTTCTCGCGGCTCAATTACTTGTAGGTGTCGTTAGTCTATAAAAGTTTCTCAGTCAAAAATTTTTGAAGCTGATTAAATTACCAAAATCTTAAGAACGTCGCCCAGTTATCAGTATCAATTTATTGGTGAAACCAATGACATAAACCGTATTTCTTATAAATTCTTAGACTAAACCACTCATTTGATATACAAAACATCAATGAGCAGCTGATACCTTTATTTGCTAGCATGCCAGCAGTTTTTCAGTTTAGTTTCAGTTTTGAACGAAAAATTATATGTAGTCTACTAACTCTTTTTATTGAGTTAAACTTTCGTTATCCATGAGTAAATACATTTAGCATCATTTACTTTTCTGAACAATTAAATCAGATGTGTTTTTTGCTGAGAAAAAATTGCAACAACCTTTATGAAAAATGCGATTCTCTAACTGATTTTTAACAGAAAATAATGTTTACTGACTAACGGGATCAGAGCTCACTGAGACAATGTTTCCTGCTATGTTTTTCCTGACACAACAGCAACGTTTTCAACTCAAAAAGAACAACGGTCAAGAATAGGTTTCAATTGTACGTTTTTCTTTTTTGTGGCTATTCCTCCAATTCGTTTTTTTATCAAGTTCTTCAAATTTTTTCCAATTCGTGTGAGTTTATATTTGAAGAAAAAGTTTTGTTAAGTTCAGGATTACTACTTTTCATGATTGTAAATATTTGCGATGTTATTAAATTTAATCATTGAATTAGGAACATCACGATCACCTAAAAACAACTGATTACAAAGAATGTGGCCTCTCTTAAAAAAGACGCGTAAATTTTGTGTCAGTAGTTTCGGCACAGCAATGAAACAGCCTAAAATGGAGAATAATACCAAAAAAAAACATTCATATCACAAAATTTTAATACTTTTGGAGGTGAAGCGAAATTTACCGGCAGATAAGACTAAGGCGCTTTTATCAACATTGATTACTAAAATTAGGGATTATACTGCAAATAAATGAAATCTAATTACGCAATTTTTTCTGATTGCGCTTTTGCATAAAATTTTTTGTTGTGGAATGAAGATGGTATTTTTCAACTTCGAGTGACTAAAATTTCCCCATAGGGCTCCGCCTTTTCATCCGCAAAATTTTCACAAGTACACTGTAATAAGAAAAATAAAGTAAAATGTGGTTACAAAAGTGAGAAAATTTACTTAAAAGTTTGGTAATGGTAGGCGCTCGTAATGTAAGATCTCGCATGCTTGAAGAGAAAACATAAAAATTCTTTTTCAAGTTTTTGAATTCTTCAAATTTTTTTTCAAGTTATGTTAACATACGAGACTGTTCAACAAAAATGGATAAATGCAACCCAAAATGAATCGGAAGAACTGGAGCCGTTAATTTGAGATCATTTCACATTGTAAAAAATTATCAATAAATACATTTCTTCAGTGTTATTTATAAAGTTTAATGAAAAGTCTGTAGTCATAAATGAAACAACCAGCTGTGAGCAAAGATTTAACTGTTGCATCAATTTAATCAATTTAACTTTTGTGCGAAAAAATTGAAAGATTGACCGATAGCTTTGGCTTTTAACAGTTGGGAAAGCGAACTACAGAAACGGAAAAAAAATATAGCTAATCTGTCGAACGTTTCAAACCAACCGACTTTGATGGGCTCTTTGAAAGATTAAAGTAGTACAACGTTCCCTTTTCTGCTTTATATTGACGGTGTTTTCAGGGTATTAATAATTCTCCTAATTATGTCTTTGAGGCCTCAAAACAGAGTGAAAAGCTAAGAAGAAATTGTTTTCAAGGATCTGCTTTCAAAATAAGAATAGTTGCCAATCTTAGAAATTTTTGATTATATTTAATACAACCAAAGAATCATTAATAAATTATTCAACGGGATAAATTGATAACAAAAAGTTATATTTGAATTAATCTTTATCATATTACACCTTATTGAAATGTTCCCTAAAGCTGTTTAGTTCATTTAAGCTTAACCATCCCTCGTTTCCTTATTGGAAAACATTAAAATTCTTAGATTCAGTTTCACTTGTTTAAACAATCCGATTTTGCTTAAAATTATCCAATAAACTTGTTTCAAGCTGATAGGTTAAATTTTTATAAACTTTGTTTAAGATAATCGATATAATCATATTTCCTTATATCGGATTTTGTTTTTTATATCTTATCTTAAGCACTAAGCGTACGTAGAGAGGGCATAAATTTTCAATCATAACAGTCTTGTTTCCATCCGCAATTTTGATTGACCAAAACTGACTAAGCTAAAATTTCAGGCATAAAGTTCTGAAAGCTCAAATAAATTTTGAGGGTTTGAAAAAAGAAAATTGTTTCAGAAGCCATAAAAATATTTTACTTCGCGTTTTTTCTCTGGTAGGTTAATTTTTTGGTTCGTTTCATGTTAAGTTTTGTTTTAATTTGGATCAGAGAATGTGAAAATAAAAAGCTCCGCTTGCATTGTTTTTAAAAAGACGGTAGCTGGGCTAAGAATATTTTTGTATTGTTTTTATTTTTCTCATATTTGTAGTCACCCCCTTTGTCCTCTGGCTATGATGTCATATTGATTTCGAGGTAGGTTTCATTGTTATAATAGGTAGAAAAATTCTTTTATATTTTGAAGCAGCAACTTGAGTCATATTCAACATCTAAAAAAATCATCACAATTTTGACAAATTTTCTCTTTAGAAATAATCTCAAGTCGAGTTGAGCTTTGAAATCAATTAGGTTAATAATCTAATTGACTTAAAATTTGGATATAACCATTTTCTAATACGCTCTTCTAATAATCTTCCAAACCTAGTTTTATTGTTTCCAATTACAAATGAAATGGACCAACTATATTAAGTGGGCAATTTTTAGCCCAAAAATTTGTAAAGATCCAACTGAAAGCTGGTAAAATTTACATTTTCTCAACTGTTCTGAACCCTTTTTCTGAAGTTATCCAATTAATCTTTGTCATAAATTTGAAAAATATATGTGCATTACCCTAAGGAAACAAAGTTTAAAATGGGTACAAACGCGGGCGGTTAGTTTCGAACCCAAGTCGAAAAAGATTCGAATAATTCAAATTACACTCAAGTTGTCCGGAATGATTTTGGTTGACAGCAATAAACATTGCTATTTTTCAAAGTCATCTGAGCAAATTCGGTTTATTAAAAGTTATTTCGGCTTTATTTTGATAAGAAATTGCGTAAATAACTTGTACTTAATTTTTAATGATTCAACTTTCTTTCGTGGTTTTCTTTTCATAATTCACTTTTATGACTGATAAAAGCAATTTAAAACACATCAGCTAAATATTAACAAGAATTTTACAATTTCCTCAGAACATATCAACCAAAATTGACAACTAAATGCATCTAAACAATACAGCATCATCAACCGAGTTATAAATAATAAATTATAAACTTGCGTAGTCAAAATTTTGCGCTTGTTTGATTTTTTTATTGTCTGTTTTTAGCGACGTCATTTCCGGTAATCTATTGTTTTTTTTTTGTTAAAAATCCTAAAAGAATTGCTTTATTCCGAAGGTTTTCATTACAATTTTAAACAATTGATTCAGTTTTGATGATAAACATCTTTTTTCACGCCCTTTGCGGGACTTAAATCCGTGGACTTAAATTTTGTTCGCCGGATATTTGAGATGAAAACCCACCAATTTGGGCTAAAATACCTACTGTGAAGACAAGCGGGTGGGCGAGGCTTGACTAATTAGGCGAAAAGTCCATTAAGCGAACCGAATTTTACCCAAAGTCAGTATGCTATAATGGATTTGATTGTCAATTTGCTCGAATAGAAAAATCAGCAACTAATTTGAAACGAATTCTGGTGACAATTTAATGGAGCGAATTATTCGGTGTACAATTTTCAAAATTGCGAAATCCATTTAATTTAGGGGTCAGTTCTGAATTACCCCAGAGAAACGAAAGGTCAAATTTTTGCGCTTGTTTGATTTTTGCGCCCCCATAATTTTTGTGCCCGCATAATTGACATGATAAAATATATATTTTTAATATTGCCAAGATCTTGCCATGTTACGTGGTAGTAAATCATCAACATTATTTGGCGAGCAGCTGTTTTAGCAAACTAATCTTTTTTCACTACTTTCCGCGGAAAAAAGTGTTTCAATTAGGCGATTTTGGTTATTATTAATCTAAGTCTTCATTTAGGTACCAAACTTTTAAAGAGCCATGATTTGAGAAAATCCTAGTCTTCAAATTGTCGCTTTAGTTCGTAATTAAAATTAGTCATGAGAAGGATTTGTGTGCAATTAATTACCAGGTAAGTTTTTTTCATTTCTGTTAATCAGGCGTGTTGTTATAAGATCTGTGGCGGAAAGAGTGACAAGTAGGAGTACGTTAAAGCAGCTAGATGCCAAGCAATAAAGACAGGAACAAATTTGCAAGATCTTTGCATGACTATAAAAAAAGATCTTGGCAAGATAAAAACCATGAAATATCATAACTATGACATTATAAAACATACCAATTGCGTAAAAATAAATAGCATCATTAAACTATATTTGGTAAAAATACGTATCATAGTGTTGATAATAAACTCTTTTTTCTCGACTGCGAAGCTATAAAAACAACATTGATTGCCTTTGATGTGAAATTAATGATCGACAAAACGAATGATTCACAATATAAACGCTTTCCGTTTGTTGGCTTTTCTGTTTTTCTTCTTGTTTGCGTCTTAAAATAAATCTTTTTGCTCTCAAAGCTAGTTTTTAAGAATCTTTTTATGAAAATTTACTAGGAACAATAGTTAGGCATAAAAAAAATAAAAATAACGATTGATCCCCCTCCCCCACCCCGATTTTTCAAAATATCGATGAAGTTATTTGTTAAAAATAAACTTAATTAATCGATAATCGGTCAACTAAGAATTCGGCTAAGGATAGCTATCAAAACTAATGAACAATGTGCTAATCAAGTCCTGTTTTTACCTTTTTCCTTTTGATCTATCAGTCATATAACTCAGGTGTTGTTATATTTAGAACATCATATTATTCTGACACAATAGAAACGACAGGTATTTTGACAAATAAAAGGATTAATCTATTGTTTTTACCCCTTTTAAGGCAAGAATTCGTGCTCATAAAAATACTCGAACCGGTTGAAGTGTGTTTTCACTAATAAGATCACAACATAAAAGCAATTTTTTTTGGTTTAAAAGTCATAATTTTGGTAATAATTAGTGAGTCATTTGAACTATTTTGTGTTTCAGCCGCTTCACAGTTTTTGACTCTTAAACCCTAAAAGACAACTCAAAAGCCGGCATCAACTCATCGAATATCCGTCATTCGTTTGAACTTATTGTTTGAAGTCTTTGAAATTCATCCCATTAATATTTAAATCTACCTTTTCCCTATAGTTTTGCATTGTGTCTTCCCGGCTTATCCTGTCTTCGCATTTCTGACACAAATTAATTCCCAAGTTATCCAAATTGCCCCAAAAGATAACAGGGGGTGGAATTTGAGAACATTTGTTGACAGATAAACAGATAGGATGTCTTACCAAACAAACAACAACAACTATTCCTCACGTTGTTTATGTATTTCTGTTATTGCTTCCCTACTTTTATCACACTTTTCAGTGCAGTCATTAGAAGGCAGACATCAGACCAGATTCAGACGCCAAATCAACAGGTCAGTTCTTGATTTTCTTTCTTTTGCAGAAACAAATTCATTTTTTATTCAAAATTCTTAAATTCTTAATTTCTTAAAACAAATTCATTTTCTTAATTTCTTAAATTCTTAATTTCTTAAAATTTTCTTAAATTCTTAATTAAAAATTCTTAAATTCTTAATTTCTTAAAACAAACTCATTTTCTTGAAACAAATTCATTTTTTAATCAAAATTCTTAATTTCTTTTAATCAAAATTCTTAAATTCTTAAATTCTTAATTTTAAAAACGCTGATACCGTTTCCCTCTTATTTTAAATACCAAACAAAAAAGATGATGCCGACTAAAAATTAGTACAAACTTTTGCCATTTTTGGCTTAGAAAAAACTATCATACCTAGTAGGATTCCTTATGCTCAAAAACCGAAGATTTCTCGACATTATTTTTTGTATTCCAGTAAAAATTCCGACAACCGAGTTCAATTTAAAATCACGTGTCACATTTGTTCACAATTACAAAATCGAACAGAGAGATTTCATTTTTTAATGTTGACAAAATTTTACCGGTTCAGAAGCTCTCTCAGCAGAATCGGTACCAGATTTTGGTGATCACTTCTATCAGTGTAAAATGTGTTTAGGAACATTATGGGAGCACGATTTTTAGGTCAATTTTGAACGGCCTTAATCTTTATAGCGCAGAAAAATCAAAAATCATTTTAACAGTTCAGTCAAATATTTATCAAGAGAAATATTAGACTCAAAGTTTTTGATATATTTCTCATTCTCTAATGTTCAGGGTTTTAAAACTTTTGGTTCGTAAAAAAGAAATGGGTGAGATGCGTTGATAGACGAAAATAGATATAATATTTTGGTTTTCCTGCTAAACCAGCATCGAAAAAAAGCCACAAACTGAGCGAAAACACCCCAGATCAGTGATAAATTTCCGAAGGTTTCTGCGAACTAAAAACTTTAAATCAGTTGAATTATTCTGCCAAAAGAGTTCTCGTGATACACTTTACTTGTAATGATTTTCATTTTTGAAACAATTCTGGTGCTCAGTTGACAATCTTTCATGGAAAAATATTGATCTATGAGCTTTATGCATTCACAAAACTTTATTTTGCCAATTGAATGATAATGCATTTTATTCAAAGAGCAAAGACGGTCAAAATGCTTTTCTTGAAAAAATTCTCCTTTTTGGTGAAGAAGAATCTCTTTTGTTTAGTCTAAGATTAGTGTTTATTACTGGTTCAGCAAATTCCTCTCTCTTTTTTTCCTTCTCTCTCTCTCTCTATCTTCTGAAATCTCGCGTATGAGATTCCGAATCTTGCTTACGTTAAAAAACAACGATACTCAATATCTCTAGCGTTTAGGAACGACGATACCAAAGATCTCATACGTTTGAAAACCACAATACCAAAAACTCACCAAATACTACCAAATAACAATTAAAAATGACAATACCAAATCTCTATTTTGTTTAATACCGCTTCAAAACGATGATGCCAACTGAAAAGCCGTTCAAAATTTTGCCATTTTTGGCTAGAAGAATGTTTACAGCGACAAATTTTTGTGTTTCGAAAAGGTTTTACGACTAAGGTTTTTGTATTCAAGTAAAAATTTTTGATAAATGACTTCAGTTTAAGTTCACGTTTGTCACAGTTCTCCTCAATTACAGAATTGGACAAAGAAAGATTTCATATTCTACTTCGTACGAAATTTCACTTATTTAAAAGATACCTCAGAAGAACCGATACCAAATTTTAGTGTTCGTTTTTTGATCGGATTCCTACTCTCAGTGGAAAACGGTTTAGGAACTTTATGCGAGCCCGGTTTTTCTGTGAGGTCACTTTTGAACGTCCTCAATCTTTATAGCAGAGTGAAAAGAAAATAAATTTTGGCAGTTCCATCAATGATTGATCAAGGAAAGTTGCGCTTTTAGCGCTTTTAGTAAATTTAGTTTCCTCACCTTTCAGGGTCTCAGCACTCTTTTTTAGTAAAGTATAAAATAAGATAAATGCGTTGATATATAAAAATAGATAAAATATTTTGGTTTTCGTGCTAAGCCAACATTGAAGAAAAAGTCATCAGCTGAGCAGGAAGTACTCCTGATCTGTAATATATTTCTGAAAATTTTTGCGAACTACGAAGTTCATATCAGTTGAATTTTTTTACTGAAATTTTTCTTTGTGACTCAAATTACAAGTATTAGTTTTTATTTGCAGAAAAATCTTGGTGCTCAGTTGACAATTGGTTATGGGAAAAAATATTCTACTAAAAGCCTCATGCAATTATTATACTTTATTTTTGCCAGTTGAACGATAATGCTTGGCGTTTAAAGAGCAAAAATGGTCGAAATGCAAAATTTATCTAGCTTGTTTTGAGAAGTTTCTCTTTTTGTGGACGAAAAATGTCTCTAACAATTAGTGTAAGATTAGTTTCAAATACTGGTCAAGCAGATTTTTCTTTCTCTGTCTCTCTCTCTCTCTCCTCTCTCTCTCTCTCTCTCTCTCTCTCTCTCGCTCTCTCTCTCTCTCTCTCTCTCTCTCTCTCTCTCTCGCTCTCTGTCCTCCTCCTTTTCACCTTTTCAGTTAGGAGCAACTATCTCTAAGTCCATTTTCCTACCCGGTATATGCTATGGTATGAGAATTATGTATCAGCTTATATCAGTTATCAATCGTCTTTCCTAGTTCGCTTGGAGCAAGGGTGTTTCTGATTTTCTGAAAATATTCTCCAGCAGTTGCAGAAACACGGTAAAATACTGCAAAAACAGTTGTTTTATGCAGCATAGCTTTTTGCTCCAAATATTGAGCTTTGCACTCCAACAAAAACAAACAAGGGTATGTTCTGCACGCAATCAGTCACACCGCTAGTAAATATCAGACTTATTTTCTCACACGGTTTTTTCTAGCGAGCTGCAATTTCAAAAACTGTACACAAGGAGTTAGAAAAGTTTGAAGAGTTTTGTTCTTTTTTAAACGAATATTGTTCCATTTGACTGGAATTTAAAATTGAAGTATAACTTTAGGATACTACAAGCTTCGTAAACCTTTAGAAAGTTCATAATTTCAAAAAAAAATGACAGCATAAACGTTTCAAAGAAGGATATGCTGACTTTATTAAACATCATTTCTTAAAAAAAAGATTGACCACAAACAATCTACAAAGTTATTTGTTTATCTTGTTTACTTATTTCGCGTGTTCTCAATGATATCTAGCACTCAAGACTGACGATTTATAGGCAACGGTTGCGCTCATTCATGTGGATCTACAAGTAAAAACCCAAAAAACTGATTGATAACAATGAACTTTCAACTCATTCCATGTGGGTAAGGGACATTTTGGCCCCAAACGTGATCTGCAAGGGCTTCTCTCAAAACTGATTTAAGGTTTTCATTAGTTTTGAACAGTTTTCCATATCAAGATTTTTTAAAAAAAACAGATCTTTAGATATAGCTCAAAGATTCCAATTATAAATACATTTTGTTTGGAAAGAACAGTATATATAGTCTCATTGCGTACGGAACAAAACTAACTTTATCAGTTGTGGGGCACGATAAAAAATGTCAGAACGATGATTCACTGAATCAAAATGACCTATTACTTTGAGTATTCATCAATGATGCTACTCATATCAAAATTGCATAATCGAGCAAAGCTGGCAAAACTGTTATTGATTGCAACGTTTCCTCAAAACGAAGTAAAAGTTGCTCATCATTGAAAAAATTAGAACATTTTCCAGTTATTTTCGACACCATGATTCATCTAATATGACATCCACGTATATTTCCACTATTTCTACTTTTTGATATTTTACTTAAACAAAATTCAGCGATATGAAACAATGGCCATGCCAAACAAATATTGAAATTAAAATCAGCGGTAATTTTTTCACTAATATGAAGTCAGTATCAGATTTTAAATGAAAAATCTACAGAAAAACGTGCTATTTTTTTTATTAGTTCAAAAAACTCTTCTGCGGTTAGCTCCTAAAAATTTGAAAAAGTTAAACAACCTACGAGACATTTTAATAAAACTATTGCATAATTAGCGTAGTAGAAAAACGTTAACTAACTAACACTAAAAATCATTTAATTTAGTTATTTCAAATTTTGGTTCAAGGTATGAAATATGATCTAATTTTTAAAAATTAGTACTCGATTTAGTTACAACCTATAAACTGTTATCCAACATGTAAACTTTTCTACATCGAAGTCCGTTAACGTAACACGAATAGTATCCCAACAAATTGAATCCACTGTGCAGCTGATTGAAAATTTTTGCCTGAGTTTTTGTTTGTTTGCTGGTTTATGCAGAAGTTGCGATAACAACAGAATATATGAAAGATAAAAGCAGACAAGAAAATTTCCGAGATGTGCATGAGAATATGAGAAAAAAGGTTTTTGTTTCAAGCCTTTGAGATAAACAAAGACACAGTTAACATGAATAGTTTTAAACTTTTTCCAGTTATTTTTTGTTCTGGATTAATGCAAATCAGTTTTTAGTTGCGATTGATAGATTAAATTTGAATTCCTAGAAAAAGACGGCAGCAAAGCTATATGACATACCTCGGCAGAATTTTGGTGTACCAAAAATAACTGGAAAGTTTTCACCTTATCTCATTAGTACTTTCGTCCACTCGCAATTTCATTTTTTTATCAATTGAACCAATGAGACAATAAATTTTTCAAAACCACACTAAGATACAAATTTTTCAAATGATTGACCTCTAGCTTTTATTAAAATATGAAGGCGGTTGGAAACACAAGTGCGATTTCTCTATTTTTTCACAGTTCGAACCATTGATTCAAATTCTTACGTTGCAAGTTAACCTTGCTTTTTGCGCGATCGACTTTGACTATTATTCTAAATTTTACAAGATTATTTTGATGTCTTCACTTGAGTTAAGCTGTCATTAATAAGCTTTAAAAAAGCCCAATCGAGTGATGCCTTGACGAGGAGTTTTTTTTCAAACTTAAAATTCAGCAGACTTCAATTAATTAACATTATTATTGGGAACAGCAAAAAAATTTATGACTTTGAAGTTTTTAAATCTGAAACAAGCCGCGTTCGATAAACTCCAGACATAAAAAAGGACATCAAAATTCTGAAGTCCAAATTTTTCCAAAAACTTAACATTTATGCTTTCATTTGTTTTTAGCAGACTAACAGACCAACTGGACAAAATTGAAGCGAGCTACATTCTCAAACTTCTAGAACTGGAATCACAAACCCAACAGCCATCTCTAAGATACATTCCTACTAACAGCTACCTTCATCAACAACCGCGAAAAGAGCAGCCGAATTATGACCCTTTGACCTTGAACACCATTCTGAGGAGTGAACAACAAAGTGAACAAGTGTACCAAAAAAAGAGCAACGACAATAAGAGATCAGAATTGAGTAATTTCAATGTGGGATTCCTGAACAAAGTGACGGCAGACGGGGCCAAAAGTACGAAAGATCGAAATATGCTGAAACAATTTTACGGGGGTTCTGTCGGACCTGGATAGTTGATATATCTTTATAACATCTCAGAAAGGAAACTGTTTCCTAATTGATACTTAAAAAAATAGAGCCAAAAGAGCCTGATATGGCACCAAGTTTTGTACTATAACGTGCCCCCCAAAGTTGAAATAATCAAAAACTACTCGACAGTGTTGAAAGTTCAAAAGTAAAACATGTAGGCAAAAAAAAGTTAGCGTTCAAATGACTACAAGATGCTCAGTTGCATGTTTTTGCGTGTTTTCGAACGTTTGGCTATTTCTACTTTATCGGGCAGACTATAGTTTAACATTAGTTACTATTTTGTAGACGGTGGTATAGTTAGTTCCTAATAATGTTTAAACGCAAGGATCTTTTCTGTTTGTCCCCCCCCCCCCCAAGAACGTTATGCACCCCCCAGTTACAGAGCACGTGTCATTACAGTAATCAGTATGTAAAAATATTTGGGAACCCTTAGATAGAAACACCCTCTTAGAGGGGTTTGATATTCAGACAGAACAAAATTGTTCCGTTGAAAAGGGGAAAATACATAACCATTTTAAAAATTTTCCTTTAATTCTAGGAGTAAACATCAACAGAAAAGTCTTACCTTTGAAACGTCTAATATTTCAAAGTCATTTTAGATAAGAACCGAGTAGGTCTCTATTTGTACAAAATTCAGACCCCCCGCCCACTCAGTCAAACTTTAACTGAGGTGCCCGTAGGATTACAGGCAAGGAAACAGTGTTCCTTAATTAATGAGTCGGTTTAAATTGATCAAGTGAGTTTCAGTTGTTGTCACAAAGATTCAGATTCAAGTAAGTTGGGTCTAACCATCTATCATATCCATTGATCGGAAATAAATTCAAGTATTCGGAACTTTATTTTTTCAGTGCCTGAGAACAAAGCGCCACCCCCCCCCCTCCCCCGGAATTATAGACCACCGTATGGTATGTATATTTACGATGACGATGGGAAGGGTGCTAAAGAGTTTATTAAGCGAAAAGATGAAAGAGAACTTATTGACAGTTGGTATTATGGCATTGGGTAAATTGTCTTGCAACTAAACCGCATTAGTATAAAATAAGTAAAAATAGAATTAAACTATTTCGAAAGACATGTTCACGCCACCAAGGCAACAACACCCAACATTGATTTGAAGGATAACTATTAGAGCAACTCTTTGCTCGTTATGTTGATTCTATGTCAACACCATTATAGTGAGAGTAAAGTTTGGGACCTTTGCGGGTTGCGACCCCACAATCTCTTAATTGATTGCAATCCTGTGCTCTCCACTGAGCCATCTGGTCCACATTAAGAGAGTCTTGCCATGCTCTCTTATATTGAGCTATCATTTCAAGCTCCATCTTATGATCACAACTTACTTACTAGAGTGTATACTCTAACAATAACAAAAACAAGTTTGCAAAATAAATACGCATTAATTGAATTTATTCAACGTGGTTTCTTAACAGAAGCAACAAACGTCAATAGAAAGGTACGTTTAGCTGAAACAGCCCCACAAGACAAAAATTGCCCGTGAAATTACTCAAAAAAACACTGTGACCCTGCAAAAATTGTTCTGAAATGGAACGAGAAAAAATCGCCTTCGTTCAAATAAAAAACACTATCATGTGACACTATCCCCTACATTCATTTTCGCCTATTTTATCGGGTTATCAATTCGAGGTTGATAAAAAACGATGACAGGATAAAATACCCAAAAACATAGCCAACAAATTGCCGGAAAATGGCCGCCGTTGACGCGCTTGACGCACATCGGGATTGAGACTGAAAAAAAAGAAGAGACAAATTGATTAAATTGTTTTCCGTTTCTTTTCAGTGTCCAAAAAGTGTTCAAATTTGGTTTGAAGTATCAATTAGATTCTAAAACTATATTTAACTCAGCTTCTAAACTGAAAGCTAATAATCTTTATACCGATGTAAACTAGAAAACACTAATGACTTTTGATAATATAATTCTCAATGAATTAATGACAGTCCTTTATCGGTTTATCCCACCTCTTTTGAATTCAATCTTTTGACTTTGACAGTATTCACCAGATTGCGTAATTGAATGCGTGAAAAAATTTAAACTATTTAGTTGAAACAGTGATTGAAGTAAGTCAGAAGTCAAACATGAAAATAGTGCCTTATGTCAAAAGAAAAACGTGATAAAAGCTAAAGCGAATTAAAAAAGGAGAGCGCCTAAATAATAGGCGTTGAAAGGCTAACGGAGGCTAGTAAAAAGCAATTATATCTAGAAAACAATTAAAAACAGGTTTTTAAACAACGTGCTCACAGCTGCCGCCAAGTAAACTCCAATTATATTATGATATCCTCCATTGACTTCAAATCCAATCCTCTAATTGAAGTTAAACAAATATAAATATCGGAGTTTTAAAACAAAATACAAATTACTTGATTTCTGTAATTGATTTAGGCTCGTCCTAGTCACGCGAATAGATTAACAACTCGCTCCTATAAGAGTGAAAATTGAAGTCACGAACACAGCTCAGTTTAAAACAGCAGGAATGAATGAACAAAAGTTCGCATGACGTCATATGGTCATAACAAAAATCTTGCCAACAAATAAGCAAAGCTGCGCATATAAAAAACCAAACGTACCAAAAAATTTTAAAAAGACAAACAGATCATTTAACGCATTAGTTGAAAATCAAAATTTTTGATTTAAGACGCTTCAGAAGGGAAAACTATCATCAACTTTAGTGAAGGCAATTGGGGGAACACGTAACAAAATTAGCAATAAAAGATTGCAACAATAAGAGATTCCAAAATTTTCTAAAATATACAGCGTCAAAGCCAATTAAAACATTAACTATAAATCTAAACCATTATATAGATCCTATCATGCCTAATTGAATAGCAATTAAGACCTATTTTTAACAAATCTAGCAGCGAAGGCAACAAAAAAACAATAGCAAAAACGTTCATAACCCCAAAAAAACTCGAATAATTTTCGAAGACAAGTCTATATCAAAATGGTTACAACTCGCAGAAATTATTTTAAACATCAGGTTAATTCAAATACGCCTACCGAAAAAGCCTCAAAGAACTATAATTAATGCGACTAGGTGACAGAACAAGAAACCACCAAGGAAAAAATCAGAAAACACTCTAATTTTTTAAAGCAAGTGTTGTCAAAGTAGTGAAAACTTTTTGATGAGGAAAAAAATTTTAAAAGGTTTCCTTAAAAATTCCACGTAAAGCTGTCAATAATGAGACTAAGTTTTAAAACAGAACACTCATTTTCAATGTCTTTAAAACCCTTAAATTTCATTAAATTAGTAAACCTATTTGAATATGCCTCAATAGAGCCATTGGGACCTATCACTGATGAGATTAAGTATCAAAACAACACGAAGAACGATTAAAGAATCCAACAAAATCGTTTATTTCGTGAAGATGAGTAGCGTTTAAGTCTTTGAAAATAGTTTTTTGCTATTTGAGGAGTACAATTATGCATTATTAGAACTTACGTATCGTCATCAAAAAGTTTTCGCAAAAAAATGAAATTAAAAACTGCGAAAATAAATGTCAATTTGCTGCACGTGAAACCAATTTGATATCAAAAACGGAAAATCTGTTTAAACACCAATCTCTCAATTCAATTTAAAACGAATTTTGAAAAAAGGTAGCATTCTAATTTCTCCATTTTTCCACCGCTTACTACTCAGGCATGATTAAAATCACCACTCCAAATTGATTTCTCATTGACACGAAAAGTCAGTAAAATTGTGAACAGATGTTTTAAAATACTTAGCAGGAAACTGATGTCAAACCAAAATTGTTTAAAATGTGAACTATGTTGATGTCAATCCGTAGTTAGAAGTACTCCTGTTTCTTAATGTGGAGACACATAGTCTAGCATGAATACAAAGATCGGGATGGTAACTAAAACTGATCACAAAATTCAAGTAGCGGGCATCTAAAAATGCGTCTTAATGGATTAATCGTTTCCGTTTTTGAATTATTTTTTAAACATTGATTCTGTTTATTTTAAATAATTTTGCAGAGCAGCTGCTGTTTAAAACACATTGAGCAGAAAAAACGGTGAATGAAACTAGCCTAGAGAAGTCAAAAGACTTCCCGAAAGAAGCAAAACAAATGAGGGCCGCCATAATAGCTGTGAGAAGATGCGAGAGGACATTTAAAACAGTACAATAACTTCTTACACCAGCAGTCTCGAAAAGATCGTAAAAGAAACGAACAAAAAGAAACTTTTTATTAAATACATAGATGGTATATTTTGATTGACTAACTTATTGCCCTATTATTTTAGCTGCCCTCAAATAAGCTTCAACTAGAGTGACACACACGCTCACTTGACTTTATCTCATTGAATGAAAGTATATAAAAGTGGATTTCAGAGTGAGGAGGTCAATTTTGAGATTGAGGTATACCGTGTAAGACCAGTAACTTAATAAGACGAATGAACAAAAAAACTCGGTCCACTAAAAAAGAAAATGGATGTAACGCGTACAATTGAGTTGAAATTGCATGGACAAATGAACAAAAAAGGATTTGAAATAATTTTGACGTTAGACGACAAATAAGACACAACAGAGGGCGAATGATATCCTAAGCTATCGCTTTGCGACTGTTAAAAACAACAAACGATACATCTTGAAAAACGAGAAAAACCGAGCCAATAAGAAAAGATGAAAAGGACGAAATCTAAATAACCTGTTTTTTTAATTAACTCAACAGACCTTCTCAACACACTTTAAGAAACGGTTCGCGTTTATCCGTTGAGCAGCTACACTACACCCAAACACACTGGAAAACAGTTATAACACCAGAAAGCAGATTATAAAAACTACAGAAAATTGAAGAATTTATTTATTTGGTTATTTATAAAAAAATATGTACTGTCAAATCTTTAATTGTTTCCCTTTATTAATAATAACCCTGCAACCAACCTAATTAATTAACTGATCATTAATAATACACAGAAAGGCAGCAATAAAAAACTTTAATTAGCCAAAGAAAAATTGAAAAATAGATCAATTCAGCAAAAATTTGTGATAATAATTCGCCTGTTTACTCCTAATTAGACATCTAAGACAAATAGCAGAATTAAAAAGCATGATGGCTATGGCCCACATGAAAAATAAATTCCACCAAAAAATAACCAGGAGGTTATCAAGTTCAAAAAGAAGACAAACGCAGGCAAACTCACAAAAAAACTCTAACATATGATTGAGCAGGTCAAAAAACTCCAAACAAACAATTTCTTGTTAATATGGTTTAGAACAATCACTTTTTAAAAAAAAGTAAAGTAAAAACTCAAAATCAGAAGTGTGCCCCACAGGGCTTGAAATGAAATTATCATAACCCAACAACATTGAAATTAATCCAGTAGGTATGATAGGCATTAAATAGAATGCTAGCTATGAAATATCATTTTTTTATTCTGAGGTTTAAGTCAAATAAAAAATCCTCATGCTTTGACTGGTGCTACTGCCTCATTGGCTTAGTATAATATTTTGATCTTTTTCGAATTGTTTAACTTTTTTTATGATTAGTATATTTTTTTGAGCTGAAAAGTTAAAAAATATTCATTATTCAAGACACCGTAGAACGTCAACTGAACAACCACTAACTTTTTTCCAACCGCTATAAAATACGTCTAAATCAGAAATTCAAAAAAATCTAATAATTGTTAATATGGTTTAGAACAACCACTTTTCCCGTAAAACTAAAGTAAAAACTAAAAAAGTGCTTCAAAACGTGATCAAAATTTTTTGCAGGCTTATTGAAAAATTTTTTCCGCCTTCTTTTGTCGCTCATTCTCAAAAATGCAGCACGAACTGAAAATTACTCTCTGCTCTTCAAGTCCTTCAGTGGATTGACCTGAAATCCTGTTTTAAATACACTCCAAAAACTATCGACAAATAAGACGCTCCATCAACACTTCTCATCGAGTCGTAAAAAAAGGGTGCGCGCCAATACATTTCAAGTTCTTTGAATTGTAAACAAGGAGTGCCTAAATAATAGCCGTTGAAAAGCTAACGACAGCTGTTAAAAACCATAAAAACCAAAAATTGCTAAGTTGTTATCGATAAATGAATCAATATATCTCAATGGCTTTTTTAGAGTCAGGTAACCTTGATTGAAACAGGAACTCTGCAAGTTTTAAAATGCAACAATATCTGGCAAATCACTAAGAAAATTCTTGCACTGTAGAGATCTGGCATCTTATCAGATTTATATTCACTATTCAAGGCATTATAGGGCGCATGAATAGATGAAGATTTAATTCGTGCCTTCAGTAGAACTTCAACTGATTTAAGTTTTCAAAAAGTTTTTGATTTTCTGTCTTAACAAAGTTTTTACAAAAAATTAATCAGATTCTAAAACTAATGTACAGTAAACTAACATTTTTTAGTTTGTCCCACTGTTGATCTACCTATATGCAGGTTGTTTTGGCTCTAATGATTCACATTGTAAATTTTGCATTTTCAAAACACCTACCAAGACAATCAAACAATGGACCACTGCAAATCAACAACACTCTAGAGAGAGTGTGTTCATTAGGAAAAATTCATGTCCAATTTTTTTTAGCAGTACTGATTTCTTGTTGAACAGAACAAATTGATTCAGTAATTAGCTTCAGCAGTTGAATAATTGCTCTTTTGAAAACAAAATTAGATTGAATAATATGCCAGCTAATCCGAAGCAGCGCTTGTAGAACAAAGCAGTAGAACTGATTTTGAACTCGAAACAGCATGGTAAATGTTGAAAATTTTCGATGTCCAGAAAATGCTTTTTTATTATACGTCGATAGCCAACTACATCTAATTGCCAATTGGAAAAGTTATAAGGTGGACAACTCGTCTTTTGGTAAAGGTAGCAAAAATAATAGCGGCTGTTTGACTTTTTTTGTTCGCAGTGCTAGAATTCGCAACAAAACTAATTTACTTCTTTAATTCTCTTCTGTTTGCCTAATTTTGAAGACATAAATATTCCAGACCAATAAAATATATTTGATTTTCGTTCGCTGGTTATTATAAAAAATACCACAACAAATGAAACAACTCGTAAAGACGGGTTTTGAAACCAAAAAAAGACAAAGAAAAATGAAAAATCGTTTTTTTGCGAATTCCAGCGTTGTGAAGGAACAAGCAAGCCACCATCTAAGAAAATTTAATTAAAATCAGCACAATGCCAATGGTCAAACCCAATCAAACATCAAATTTTAAGTTTTTCCTATTTTTACGTAACTTAAGCACTCTCATAGAAATCAAATCATCATTTTGTTAAGATTAACAAATAAAAGTGAAGAAGTTGAATTTTTTGGTCATGTTTTTCGTTTTATTCAAAGTGTTAATAAAAAAATTTCTTGACCCACACAAAGCCCGAGAAGTATCCAGCTCAAATGTTGAAATCTTTGACCAGACCTCGACTATTGTTTTTGCAATATAACTTTTCCAAAACTGTCAAACCTTTTTGTTAAAAAGAAAATATTCAACTTTTAAAAATAGCTCCACAGATAACGAAATCAGTTTTTTCAGTTAAAAAAAATTGAGAAAAATTAAAATTATACTGAAAGCAGCATTGCGCTATTGAATTAGGAATTCAAATCGTAGAAAAAAAATTTGACGAAGATGGCTATTGTCTGAAAGCAACCTTAAAATTTATTGTTCTTCCATAATTGTCTCTTTTGCGTCATTGGCAATCAAACGTATCGACACCAAAAATAGATCTGGTGATTAAATAAATCAAAATCTGGCAAAAAGTTGGAAACAATATTGAAAGAGAACACATACTACTTCCTGTTTTCATAAATTATCTAATTAGACATACATTTTAGAAAAGAGGAACACGTTTTAATTTGTTATTTAATACAAATTCTTTTGTTTTTTTTCTAATTATAGTAAATTGCCCTATTATAGAAAAAAAAGTATCTTAACTCGACTAAATTGCGAATTAACGCTTGAATAATTTTCTAAGATAACACTTACTCGACTCTCGCGCTTCAAGACATTTTTGGTCTCAAGCTTCAAACTTGGTTTACTTTTGGTTTTCTTTGTTTTTCTTTGTTGCCAAATTTGAGCCTGGAAATTGTTTGCTTAAAATTTCTGTGCTATTTTTTCCCAAGCTCTTTGTGTGTCTTATAAATGTAACTGTTTAGCTTAGTTTGGCCCACAATTATTTTGTGCGTAAAGAACATTGCTATTTTTCCATTAGATTTGCAGCAAGTTGCCTATTCGAGTCGTAAGAATCAAATAATTATCTGATAAAAGGCGCAGCCAAAATAACCCCAAGAAATAGCAACAAGGTTGTTTTATTCAAATGGTACGTTCAAAAAAAGACCGATTATGGTCATTAAATGGTCGTAGAAAAATTGGCGCGATTTGTTTCGAGTTTGTCCCTGAATTGATAAGGTTCTAAATTCGTTTTGTCAGCATTCGATATTTTGTTATTTTTTCATTCATGTCAATTTTCTCAATTGTGTTGAAAAAAATCAGAAGCTGTACCCAATTGAATTATCAGAACTCGATACTGAATTTTGAGAGTTGGACTTATGAAAGGATTTATCTAATTCAAAGTTAAAAGGCTCAAGTGTCTTGGTTTAACCCTGTTAGAACCCCCCCCCCCCCCCCCCCCGGGAAAGTACTCAACACGGAATTTTTCGAGCATTCTCTAGATTGAATTTTTGGGGGTTGTCAATTAAAAGTCGAAAGTTCTCTCAAATATGGTGAGTACAGGCAATAATTTTGGCACCTGAAGAGAGAATTTTTTGAGTTGATTCATAAGTCCAAGCCCTCAAACTTGGACCGATTCATTATTGCACAAATATAGCTTATATTTTCCAATTTACTTCAGGTTATCAAGCAGGCCTCAGACAGGAGTTCAAATCTACAATAATGTGATTTATAGATGCATCTTTGAGAAATGACTTTCTTAGAGTCTCATTTAAGAATTCTTCATAGAAGTGAACTGGAAATCTTAAGAGTCATTTCTACGCTTCGATAAATGCGGCCTGGATCCTGAGAGGAGCCATTGTGTTCCTGCGTCTTCGTCTCTTGCCCGGACCCTGGGATGACCCGTAGAATGAGCTCATCTGGTTTCGCATGTTTTGGTTCCTCAGCGTCTGGGACATTGCAGTGTTCATAACACACACTCCTAGCTGACAATTGGATCTCTTCAGAAAGGGATAAGGGTTGATTTTGTTGGTCGAATATGCCGACAATCTGAAAACACAATCT
>NC_134474.1:65091721-65194221 GCF_964194025.1 Convolutriloba macropyga
ATCTTGCAAGATAACTGTCCGATTGTGACTGGTGATTTTAAATTTCTCTTTCTCCAGCAACCTAGCTCGAGATATCCCAAGGTCCGCCATGAAAAGTTTGCTAAAGCTTGCGGTGACAAATGTTCATTTCAAATGTAATGGGATCTGGTATGTGCAATCAGATGGTTGACTATGGTTGCATCACTGGCTGTAATACTAGCAAACGTGTGGATGAAATCGTTTGAGGCATCACTGCAAAAACCGGAGCTCAGTGAAAACTTTTCCAGATCCGACCAAAACCTGAAGTGCAAAGACTGTAACCGGAGAGTGACTTACCGAGGAAAAGGAGTAGAATGTGAGTCATGCAAAAAAATGAAAGAGTGATTCATGCAGTGAGTCTTGAAAGACGTGAGTCATGCAAAAACTGATTTCATGCAAGATGCCAAAAAAATATCGAATGAGGAATACGCCAACATGCAGGATGCTGTTTGGATTTGTACTTATTGCAGCAATCAACAGACAGTGGGGCATGATAAGGAAATGAAATTGTTTAAAAGGTATGTGGATGATCTTATCTGCACGGTTCGTGGTGACCCGGATGAGTATTTAAAATTTGCAAACTCATTACACAACAACCTGCAATTTACCTTAGAAAAAGTGAACATGGATGGGGATTTGGCTTTTCTTGACATTAACGTAAATGTGAGCAGCAAACATAATATCACCTGTCATTGGTATCAAAACCAACTGACACTGGAATAATACTGAATATTCGCGGCTGTGCACCGCTTCAGCATAAGCAAAATGTGATTCAAGGGGCTGTTCACAGGGTTTTTAATGCAACCTTTAATTGGGTTGGCCTTCGATCAGGCTCTTGAAAAGAACAAAACTTGCTGGACCGAAAACCAATATCCAGAGGAATGGTCTTCAAAAATAGTGAATCAGACTCTAGAAAAGACAATAAGTGGCGGTAAAGACCAATTAAGAACAACACCAAGAGACCATCAAAAAAAACAAGACTAAATCTAATGATAAGCCAACTATTTTTCTACAATACAGAGGCAACCTTACTCAAAACTTTGCAAGCAAACTGAAGAAACTATGCGAATTGCAAGTAGTTTTTACAACGTGGAAATTAAGATCGTGCCTCCCCACCCTGAAATCATCTTTCGATAGAGACTTGAAATCTCACGTGGTATATGAGATTAAATGTAATGGATGCGGATCCATCTCTGTTGGGCAAACAAGCCGGCATGTTACCACAAGGATAACAGAACATCAAAAGAAGGATTCACAGGTGGGTCAAAATCTGGTTGAATGTGTCGCCACGAATGACATTGATTGGAAAATTCTGGACGCCTGTCGGACAGTAGAAAAACTAATGATTACCGAAGCTATATATATCAGCAAGCTGAAGCCGGCACTAAACACACGCGATAAATATAGGGGGAGGGAACTCACGCTAAAATATTAGTTCAAATCAGAATTTTGACTAGATGAGAACACATAGGGCAAAAAACATTTTGTGCATGACAAAACGAAAATTGCAAAACCTCCACAAGAGGGATACTTATGGTTAGGGCAAATTCGGAATAACCCTAAAAATACAAGAACATGGCCAAAATCGAAAAATCCGGAATAAGAATGTTTTTAAATAAATTGATAACAGATGTAAATATGAGTTGTAAATAGGCTAAATATTGTATATAGGGAAAAATTTTCGATTGATTTTGTAGAATAGTTCCTAGAATTGTTTTAATTGTCGTCTCAGACAAATGTAAAAACATATTCATTTTATCTTTTAACAATTTGTAAAACAGTTTTAACCTGACGATGAGCGTAAAGTTCGAAAACGTTTGTTTTAAATATTGGAAGTAATTTTAATTTGACAAATTGGTTTCCTTTACATCTATTTCTTCAGTTGGTGTTTATTCAAACCAATTTTTCCTTGCTGCATCTGAATGTAGACTAGTTTGCAGTGGAGAAATAAAACAGGGCTCCAAGTCTGGTTTAAAACAAGTAAAAATGTATCTCCTGGCCAGAGTTGCTCTTTCGAGTTCTACAATAAATACATTAGGTAAACTGCTCTCCGTATCGTAAATTTGGACACCTAATCGACATTTCAAGGCAACACAATCTTGTTTTTTTTCATGTTTTTGAGAGAGTTTAATATCTTGTAGGTCTGTATTTGTTTTCACCTAATTTGTTGTTAGGTTGGGTTTTGTCCATTTAAAAATTGGGCTATTAAGGTCATTTAAAGAGCTAAAGAGCCTACGTGGTCTGTTTTCACTTAACCGCCTGCGTGCTTGACGCAAGCACTACTCATATTTAATGATTGATTTAGTTGGAATGCCATCAATTGTTTCCCAATGTTTCCCAATATTTTAGCTCTCCAGCCAGTCAGAAGTGTCATATCGTGAACACATATTTTTGGAGCATCTATCCAATTGCGCAGTGCGAAAGGAGCACATTTTAGATCTTTGAAGTACGCTGATGTATTTAATAACTGATCAATTTTTTTGATACAGTTTCTGTTAAAATTGTGCTCCGAAATTTTACGGTGATCCCATTGCAGCACCCTGGTCGAGGTTTGGTCAAAAAATAATGCAAGATTAGCGGTGAATAACGGTGAAAAGAAACTTTTTTCACCGCAAAGCGCCCGCATCTTTTAGCGTTGAATGCGGTGAATTTTTGTAAGATTTTCGGTTTTTAGCGGTGAAAAATTTTTTTCACCGCTTTCATGGGATTTCTTGCAAAAAGAAACTGCCGTACGCGGGTTCGAACCTCTCACCTGTATGTCAACAACTTCTTATTCCACTGCGGCATCTGTCACTTACTTCAAAAATATTTCTTGTGAATTTAAGATAAGCGTTGAAATTAGCGGTATTTGTAAGATTTGCGATTTTAGCGGTAAAAAAATTTTTTTTCACCGCATTCTGCTGGTAGCGGTGAAAAAATTTCTTTCGCCGCTTAAGCGGTGAAAAAAAACATTTCACCGCTTAAAAGTGTTTTTTCACCGCATGCATCGCATTGATTGTAAATCTTACACTTTTTCTCAAATTCACCGCAAATTTTAAATTTTTTAGCGTTTTTAGCGTTGACACCTCGACCAGGGCATCCAATGCTACGGCAGTCATCTTTCAGCATTTAATATTTCTAAATCTCAGTTGCTAATACTTTTTTTGATCTTTCATTTGTTGCAATAAACTTTTCATTAGAATACAATTCAACTTTAGCCATACTTAATTCCGAAACTAGTTGGAAGGGATTAAATTATGACTGGCACAGCTCAGGCAGTTTGACCCTGTTTGGGCAAGAATATTGTAATCGAGGTTTTAAGAGTAATATTGAACATATTCCTCAATTTGTTTCTTTATAGGTTGCGGAGCATGTACGGAAAACAAAAAAAGTTTGCCTTTTTGCGCACCAGAATGCGTTTGTTCAAACTATTGCTTTTCATTTTAAAAAAGACAAACTGGTAAGGGTGTCTTTCATATAATTTCATCACAAAACTGAAAATGGGATGCGACAAATGTTTGAATGAAACTTAAAATGTATGGGAAGAATAATAACAATTTGTTCTTTTAACGGAAGATTTTTGTATTAATCTCTTAACACAGAAAATTTAGCGGAACGGTGAAGTTTTTGCTAAATTTTTGAACACCAATATTTTTGTTCACATATAGATGTATAAGTACACTCTTGTATATGTTTATGTACGCAATTCTGCATAATTGATTTATAGCAGGAAATGGTGGTTTTAAACTCACTGGAATTTCTATTTATTTTTTACTCCCGGACCCTAGTGCCATAGTATATCAGTGCTGAAACATTGTATTCCAATTGTATATCGTCGGCCCAGTACTGTATCAGTGTATCCTAAGAGTATACTGCTCTCTCATTATGTGCAGTCTCTTCGCATCTTTTTTTCTGAAAAAAGACTGAGAGTTCTTGGTTTTGATCCCCATGATGTTCATAGCAAAATCATGAAAAATTGTGAAATTTTCAAACAAAACTTTGAAATTTGTGGCGATGCACTTTTTGATCATGATGATGACTTACAATGTTAAAACGTTGCAAGAAACGTATTAAGATTAGCAAAAAACGCCAAAACCAGTAAATACACGCCAGAACCAAAAAATACACGCCGAGTGCCGGAACTTGAATGATTTGAACCGAAATTGCGGATTTTTATGGTTTTTGTTTCAGATTGTAATAAAATTTTGTAGGAATCCCTTAGTTTTAACTCAACAAAAACGGATACAGCTCTGCACCGGTAATATACAGTTGGAATGCAATATTTCAGTACTGATATGCTATGATACGACGGTCTGGGCATATATTTTCTTTTCCTGAGTTTTCTTGGGTGGCTTACATCAGTACGGTGGGGGTGAATTGGTCGTCAATAATCTAAATGAAGGATATTTGAGAGCAGCAATTAAGTTGTACAGATCCTTAATCAAAAAATAACATCTCAGTTAATAGAAAGAACAGTTTACCGTTCCAGTCAAATTATTTTTTAAAAATGCAGATCTACAAAATTCTACCCTATTATGGGTGAAATTAAGACGAAAACCATCGTTACGTTTACATTGTACATAAAGATCAAAGTATGGGGTAGCTAATAATGAAAAAATTTGCTCACCTGTTTGTGTTTTTGTTTTAGTTCATCTTAACGAATCATATAGAGGACTAGATTCAAAAAGTTTTAGTAATTGAAAGGGAGGTTTCATAAAGCAAAAAGATGAAGGCATGTATCCACTTCAACAGCAAGAATTTGTTTGCAAAATGTCATTCAGGTGGAGACTATTTCGGAGGACATGGCTGGCGACGGAAGAAAACTGATGTGACTCATGGCTCATTATTTAAACTACTTGTCTTTACCATGTCGGTGGACATGGCTCCTCTGTTTGGCCTGCTACAAAGTACCAATTTTTTTTTCTATAATTTGCTTTATTATTTCTAATCATTTTATATCTGTTCATTTGTAACCAATGCGCCCCCCCCCCCCCCCCGGATTAATTAATTAATTAATTACTAGATTTCATTGTACTATGTTTATAATGCGATAAAATACGTCTGAGGAGTTCCTTTATGATAATTAATACTCAATTCATTGTTATATCCCTTTTTTCACAAGAGCACTTCTAGGCTTTTCCCACTGAACAGTCTGTTTTTGGACGTTTTTGTTCTGAACAACTAGTTCGAAGGATTGAAAAATGTTCTTATCATGACAAACCACAGAACTGGTATTTACCTGTTCATAGTTGTTTCAGAAAGGGATATGTTTTAGACTGATTTTTTGTGTGGGCAGTATAAAAAGTGACATGCTCATAAAATAGCCATAGTAAAAAACAGTCTGGGAAATACTATGATTAAGTGCTGCTTTTTGATGTTACTATCGTCCAGGCTTTCAGATGTTTGCAAAATTTGAGCTCAAAAAATAACTTGATACAACTCGTAGAGATGATTTTAAAAAGAAGATTTTCAGATCGCATTAGAACTGCCTTTGAAAAAATTCCTCAAACCTACAAAATAAAAGCGTTAAAATGTTATACATGAGTATCTCATATCATTAAATCGAAAAAAGTCAAAAAATAAGTCAATAAAAAAGACGTTCAAGGTAAGTACAATTCAATCTATTGAAAAAGGTTGATACTGAGTATTATATTATACTTCGTACACTTTCAGCGTTCTGAAGAATAATATTCAATTCGTACACACTTCATCGCTTGGGAATTTTTTTAACTCCCTTGCTCTTGTTTAAAAAACAGTTGCCTCAACCAGACGCATGACTGAAAAATTATTTATTTTATTACAGATTTAAGCAATGTTTTGCTTGGAAAAAACCAAATAGCAAAAAAAATATTCTTTTCTATACATTACAGTTTAAGACCCTTTTTATAAACTATAATTTGCAAAAATGATGAGCTGAAACGTGGAAAGTGGTCTTTCATAAATTGGGACTGGCTCTGTAATATCGATTTAATTTGGCACTGTGTCAAAAAAGGCATATTAATTTTGTTGATTTAGACAACCTTCGGCCTCTACAGAAAAACTCATTAAGAAAAACTGACTGTAAAAGTTTTCTTTATGTTTTTTTCAGAAAGCATTTACTGCGTTCAATTTATTCAGAATGCAACTTTTCCATTTTTCCTGCTCAGGTAAAGACAATTTTTAGCAAAGGAGTTTCTGAGAAATTGTTTAACAACTATCGCATTTTGTAGTAAAAATAAATTGAGTCAAAATGCCCCAATTTTTAGCGGCGTCACATGCTGTTAGCGTTGCGTTATTTTTTCTGCACAAATTTGTTTGAAAATTTATCTCAAAATTCAATTGCCGCATTCCCTTTTCAATTTGGTTACTTTTTACTGGAGAAAGTAATAAAAATTGAAAAAAAACGTATACAGTAGATTAAAAGTCTTCTACCCATTTTCTTTATTTATTGCACGCTCTTAGCAAATTCTCTCTCTCTCTCTCTCTTTTTTTCCAATCAAATTAGTAAAAGCTATCCGAAAAACTCTGCGGAGGAGTATTGTTATTTTTTTTTGCTGCGAAAATAGAAAAAATGAAGATTTATTGTAATAAAAAATATTGGAAACAACCGTTTTCATTTTACGACCAAAAGAAACAAAAAGTGGATCTTCAGAGCTCTCAATGTGTTCCTCTATTGATAGAGTATTCCGTCTATACAGTAAATTGATAAAATTTTTCTAATCAAAACACTACTGCTTACAAAAACCTGGTCCTTTTTAATTGGTGTTTTTTTTACAAATAGCATGTCACTTTTGATTGTTATATGTCAAGTGATATGAAATCAAAAGAAATGAACGAAATTTGAACACACACGTGCATGTTTTAAAATGACAAAAGTCGGCATTCACAGAGGTCATAACGCCAGATGTTGTTATACACCTAGCCAGAAGTTGGTTTTCATTGACTTTCGTCATTTTATTGTCTTTTCGTCGAATTGTGTCTTAAGAAACTTTACGTGACTATCTATGCCGCAGACACTTCGAAATTTAGACTCTACATCTTGAACCACTACGGAATTGTCAATAAATGCCAGAAATTTTCAGTGAAATTATGCAGAGTCACGTAACTTATACCTGATTTCTAAAACTGACAGTTCACACTGTAAAAGTGACTTTGTCAATTTTGATTTTTATCGCTTCCTTTTCTTTTTGGTTCGCATTGATGATGCATCAAATCAAGATGGCCGATCTAATATGTATTTGCTAGAAAAAATCTTTGTTGCTCTAGGAAATGAGTGCTCCGACACTGTGACGCCAAGTGTTCAACACATGGCCTTCAGTTTTAAGCCATCATGTTCTAACGCTTTCAGAGAATCAAAAAAAGATTACAAATTTTTAAACGCTATAGAAAAAGTTAAGAGGTTTCGATAGTACATGCGAGAGGGCGACAAATTATGTCTAACAACTTTGTTAGAGCTAATAAGTATGGCAAGAAGTTTTGACAATTGCTGGGTGAAGTTTTTTTGCTATGTACGTGTTTTCGACGTACAGTTCTAATTGCAAACTATTTGAATTAGTTGAACTACGTCGCGGTTTTACTGCCTGGCCATTTCTCTCTCTTGATTCTCTAATTTGTAATTAGATTATATCACAGCCAAATAGATAGAAAATGGGAATTTGATCATCGTACTAACTACTCTAAAAACCGATAACCTTCCGTCTATTAGAACCACCATAACCATACTTGCAATTGTTATATTGGAGCTAGACGTACGGTTTTTAGAGTACCCAGTTTGTTTTGACTCTTGAATATTTTTCGACAAAGTTCATTTTTTTGCTATCATAATGGCATCGACTATGCTGAATTGACACATTTTCAACGTGCACTTTGCTACCGCGATGTGAATGCTGCATTCTTGAAACCATTGATTTAAAGATAATTTGTTAGGATATGTTGGAAATTCAAATCGATACTTAGACCTTAACCCCAACTGTTGAAGGTTTGGAACCAAATTAAGGTCAACTATAGACAGAAAAAAATTTGTTCCAGTTCGTGGCACTGATTTAATCTCAAAGAATTTAGCATGATTTACAAGTGTTAACAAAAATGAACGCACAAAATGAAATTTTACATATTAAACTGCCTGTTTTTGAAGTGAATTTCATGTTTAAACTGACAGGCCTGTTCACAAAAAATATCCAGATAGAAGTTGGCCAGTTTTCTGTAAGTAGCAGTGAGTTGAGTCCACGTGAAATCTGTTCAACGTGATCATGACCCATCGGTTCAAGCAAAAATTGGCATTGTGAGATCAACAACTAAATGATCACGTTGAACATATTTCACGTGGACTCAACTCACTGCTACTTACAGAAAACTGGCCAACTTCTATCTGAATTTTTTTTTTGTGAGCAGGCCTGTCAGTTTATCTGAATCAAGATCTACTAAATTTCTGATGAATAGAGGTCGATTGATATTAAAATCAAAAGAAACCACCAATATGATGTTGACTAAAATTGACTTCAAAAACAGGCAGTTTACAATGTAAAATAGCATTTACTTTTGGCAACGAGTGCATAGAAAATTTCAGGGAGGAAAAACAAATTGTTTACTAACAAGATGTTTCTGGGTGTAACTGTTGCCAGAACTGTCAGAATGTAAATAGTAAATAAAAATAATTTCACTCCAGAAACTGAAGTAAACATATCTCAATCAAAGCTGAAATTAATTAAAGTTCAGCCGAGCACTGAACTGTTTATCAATTTGACCGATTGGCGGTAACTCGGTTAAATTAGTAGTGGTAACTTTTTAAGCGCGAGCGTATTAAACCCAGGAAGCGAAACAACAAAAAAACAGTCTTGAGTTTGTTCACAAAAAGGGGGTAATTTGGTCACATGTAAGGCTTGAATGTGGTCGAAATTTATTACCGTTTAGCAGTAGGCCAATAAATTTTCAAAGACATTTTTCATTATAGTAGAAAGCATGGCTTCAAAGCTCAGCTTGATTTTTTCAGTATTTTTATCACACTTGGGCAAAAAGCTCTGCTAGGGAAAAATCACCCAATTTTGTTTACTTTTATTTACAGTTTGTTATTTTCTCAGTCTAATAGCTTAAAGTGTTAATTTGTGAAAACAAAAAAACAAAAGTTGTAAATTATTGAGACGGCAAAAAATTGTATAACAGTAAATTCTGCCGAGATTACGAAAACCTGAAAGCCGCGACACAATCCGAAATTGAATTTGGGGCACAGACAACCTGAACAAAAATAAACCCAACGATTCGGTGGTTCAAATTGAGAATGAACAAAAAAGGGATTCTTTCCGTTTGTAACCCCCCCCCCCCCCCCCCCAGCATAGAGGGTTCATATCATTTGCACCCCAAGCGCACGTGTCAAATTTTCACATAAAGATTTACTATGTAATGATCTGTGCTCTGTAATTGGGGGTACGCATAAGGCACTTTGGAGGGGGGGGGGGGGCACTGGGGCTCATAAAGATCCCAAAAAGATTAGATTGTTGATGTTGCACTTTTGAGCTCAGCAATAAATAAATAAATTAAATCGCACAAGCATGTCTAGATGATATAAAATTGGGTCACCTTTCCGGGGGTAGAGAAGAGGAGAAATTCACGAGGGATGACAGAATTCGCCCTGGAGTCTTTTCCCAAGTGCCAATTAGTGGGTCATAATATACCACCTACCCACTCGAAAGGTGAAATTGGATTTGTTTGTTTGTTTGTTGAGAGGTAGAGATTTTGAAATGATAACCTATAGAATATTGTATGATCTTTATCAGGTTGACGCTTCTTATTCAAAATGAACCCCCCCCCCCCTCCATCCACTCGTCCCCCTACCTCCTTACCAAATCAGTACTGAAAATTTAAAAAATTAAAGCAAAAAACTCAAATCGGTGAGTTATTAAAGTTCAGTTCAATTTGTTTGTTTTTTGAATATCTAAACCCAAATTGATCAAAATTTTATAAAAGTACATCCAGTTGCAACTCCTATGGTTAAATAAATTAACACGCAATAATAATAATTTCTCTGTTATTATAAACAGTTATAGAGAAAGTTAGTGATTCACGAAATGCAAAGCTGCCTGCTTTTCTGAACCCAAAAAGTCTGAAAAGTTTTCATTCCATGTATCTTGGTACCACCGATGCTCCAGGATTCAATTTTTCCATGATAAAATAATCTAGAGTGAAATGAAAATTCAAATGTCAAGATGGATACTGGTACTTGCAAGTAATTTGTTTTCATGTATGTCAAGAAATAAAGTCACTGGCCTAAATTTTTATCAAGATATGTCTGGAGCTGTCTTTAAAACAATGAACAATAAAAGCGCCAACAGAGTACGTTCCAGGCGAAGATTGTTTTTTGCAAGATCTTCTGAATTAAGTTTTTATCTATTTTATTGAAGCTCAATTGACTCGAACCCATATTTTGACAACCATAGTGTTCCGTTTTCTCTGCGAGAAATTTTAACTTTTTCAGAGAGCAAGAAGCCATTGCCTGCTATTTAAAACATTGCAGACGGTGTTTTTGAATTTTCAGGAGCCAATAAAACCTGTTTTCCTTAAAAAATGATGTCAATTAACAGATGCCAACTTATTCAAAAATTTGTTATGTAAGTCCAATAACTCAGTTATGAACAATAAAGGGAAAGAAATGAACAATAAAGGCACCAATAGAGTACGTTCCAAACGTGGATTATATTGTTTGAAAAAGTTTCTGCATTTAGCGTTTACCTTTATTACTGAAGCTCGATTTTCAAAGGAAAATAGTGAACAGGTCGAAATAATACTTTTTTCTTGCAATCAGCTTTCCCTAATTTAGGTGTTAGGGTAAAATGAGTTTTTTCATTGTTCACAAAGTGATCAAAAGCCAAATTTTTAACTCTCACTTTTCCAAATACCCTAAAAAATATGGAGTGATGCTAAATTTTTATAGAAAGCTCTTTTATAGAATTGTTACTAAAGTGTCCAGGGAAGGCAGAGAAACAGTTCAGACAGATGACAGAGAAACAGTTTAGACAGATGACAGAACAATAATGGAAAAAAATGTCGGCAAATGCATAGGAAAAATCCAATAATTATATTATATTAATTTCACAGAGATTTGAAAAGATGATATCAAGAGATTTTTTCTGCGCAGCAAAAATTTTGATTTTTAAAATTTTTCAGAATTTGGCAATCTCGTTCAAATATTTTACTAAACAGTTGATTTCTGCTGGAGAGCATTTTACGCTTTTCATTTCACATCATGGGTTTTGTCCAACTGCATACTTTCTGTTAAGCGCCTACCGAGCAAATTGTGTGTTTCAACTGACTGATCAAAAACTGAGGGAGTAGTTACTTGTTATCGCTAATTTTTTTGTCGGACAAGCAATTGTAAGCTTTTCACGGAAATCTTAAATAATGAAAGTGACGTCAGGCAAAAACTTCTCAAACCCAGTTTCGACAATAACAGTATAACGTTTTCTCTGCAAGAATTTAAATTTTTCTTCAAGAGCAGGAAGTCATCTTGTGCTATTCAAAACGTTCCTTTATCGTAGACGGTGTTTTTGAATTTTGAAGAGCCAATAAAACCGGTTTTCTTAAAAAAAATGTCAAAAAAGATGTGAATTTATTCGAAAATTTGTTATGTACACGTCAAAACTCAGTTGTGTTGTGGTGCCAGAAACGTAAAAGATCTAATCTACTTTTTTTAAATAGGGAAAAACCATGAACAATATAAGCACCAAGAGAGTACTTTCCAAACGCGGATTGTTTTATTCAAAAAGGATTCTGCATTTAGCTTTTCTTTTTATTATGGAAGCTCAATTTTCAAAGGAACATACTGACTAGGTCGAAAGAATACATTTCGTCCGAGAATCAGTTTTCCCTAGTTTAACGGTTAGAGTTTAGGGTAATATGAGTTTTTCATTGTTCACAAATAAGATCAAAATCCAAGTTTTTAACTCACACATTAGCCCAACAATGGAAAATATTTATGGAAAATGCATAAAGAATATCCAAATATTAGTTTATAATAATTTTACAGAGATAAAGAAAGATGATATCACGAGATTATTTCTGCGCAGCAAACTTTGATTTTCAAAATTTTTTAGAATTTGCCAATCTCATTCGAATATTTTACTAAACAAAGTTAATTTCCGCTGGAGAGTATTTTACGTTTTCTGTTTCACATCACGTAATTTATCCAATTGCATACTTTCTGATCACCACCTAACGAGCATAAAAAATTGTGTAATTCTATTGACTGATGAAAAGGAATGAAAAAGGAGTAGTTACTTGAAGGCACTAATGTTATATATATATATATATTATATATATAATTACACACACACACACACACACATATATATATATATATATATATATATATATATATATATATATATGTATATATACATGTTTATATATATATATATATATATATATATATATATATACATATATATATATATATATATATATATATATATATACTATATATATATATATATATATATATACTTTTGAAATAGACTTCCAAATATGCTTCTCAGTAATTGACATCTTCACAAGTTTCATTTAAAAGTTTTCTAAAATTGGTTTGCGGCAGTAGATACCTTGTTTTGCTCTGCAGCGCAATTTATGATCGGTTAATCACTCTTCGTTACTTGTTGTTTTTAAATTGGGGGGAGCATAAAAGTTTATCTATTACTGAGATTGTACAGAGCTTATTAATGTGGGTGTTGATGTAATTATTTTTGTAGATAAATCATAAAAGGTATAACGTTTTTTACCAACTTTTGAGATGCACTTATAAGGACAAATTCAAAAGCGTATACAGTTTTCTTGGTATTCAGGAAGAGACTGCGCGGTTAAACTTTTTAGCTGTCCTTAGAACTCTTTAGCTGTCTTTAGTTATCTGCTCCTTGCAACCATTGTCTGATTTTTTGTTTTTTTCAGAGTTAACAAATTTTTTTAACAACGATTATGACTATGGCAAATATATCAAAAAAGAACTGCTTTCGTTAATTCAGCGGCGTGAGATAAAATTTTAATGCACGTTTTTCCGCTTGGAGAGTGAATGTTTTTTTTTTCAAGATTATTTTTCTTATGTGAGAACAACTTCTGTTTCGACATTTTCACTATCAAAATTGAACATACCACAATTGTTATTTGTAGAAAAAGTGAAGTTATTATTTTTATTATTTCAATATGATATTGGATAAAAAACTGTTAGCCCGTAACTGAAGAAGACATCTTTGATAGCGTCATTGTAGAGTTAATAGCTAGAAAACTTTCGAAGCAAAAATTCTTCAATACAGTAAAAAACGTGAAAGTATGCAAATTCAATATTAAGAATTTCTCTTATTTTGGACCGAACTGAAAATGAAATTAACAGACAAATAGTAACAGTTAGCAAGGATAAATGTGGCATGATTATAAGAATTAAATAAATTTTTGAGAAAATGTTGAGAGACTTCAAGCTGAACACATTTTTTATCTTTGAATAATTTTGTTGTCACTGTTATTGGAATTTTTGATTTGTCTTAGTCACGATCATTGAGATAAAAACAATTTTGAAACCAAAATGGAAATTTTTGGTTGAGAATTTGAAATGTTCTCTTTTGAAATTATTATAAAAATGTTTCTATGTTCATCCAACTAGAAAAATACTTGTACCTATTATTCACTCAGTATCAAAATTAGTTTAGAAACTTTTTGATTAATATCGAAATTTAGTACTAATAAAGAAAGATTTCACAATTTTCTCTGTAATGGTTCTGAATCTCTCTATATCAGAGCAAATTTCAGATCTATTGCTCCTTGAATTTTTCCGCAAATAAGAGCTTGAAACATCTACAGGAACAATTGTTTTAAAATCAGAATTTGCAAAAAATCAGAGTACGATCGGAGGATATCCGAGCCAAATATGACATGAACAGAGTCTGAATCAGTACTGATAAATTTCTGAAAATTATGATCCAGAGCTCAAATAATCTGAAAGTTAAATATCAACTAGATTGTGTAAATATATGGTGTAAAGTTTAGGTAACGAAAAGTCAATCAATAAACTTTTAATGCGTACTGAACTTATGCGTATAATTTGGGTCAAGTACTGTCAAGTGTTTGTGAATTTAAAAAATGTGTGGTAAACTTGTTCTTTTCATCTACTGTTTGTCATACTTGTCTATTTGTCTCAACAAGGATATTTTTGCCTAAACCCTTTGAACTGGTTGCAATTGGACCCATTTATTGTTTTATCTTCTTGCCTTCATCTTCAATTTGGGATCCGTATTCAGTTGCGTTGATAGTGAGATTTAAATACCTTCCTAGAAACACCTCACGGCGTAGCAGACATGGATAAGAAAAATATCTCTTATTTTGTTTGAAAGACTTTCCAAAGACCATGAGCACAAAAAATGCCCATTTTCTGATTCATATAATATTTTTGCTTATAAATCTCACACGCTTTGAGATTAAAAAATCTCCGAGTAATTCAGCTCAATCGTATCTGTGAAACACAGACCAAAAAGCCAGCGGTATGGCAAAAATTTTAATAACTATGTAAAACTCTATCTCTACTAAAGCATTATCTTGAAGGTTTCCCAGGCTGAGGTCCCACACCGAAAGTCGATAAGTCCAGACCAAAATGAAAGCAGAAGGGGGTGTCCTACGCACAAAAAAAATACAATAAAAACCCAATTTCAATATTTAAATATTTAGAGAAACACAATAACAAAATCAAAGTAGCATCAGATAACAACTGAATGAAAGCAATTAACCTCTACATTACTAAAAAATATTTTAAAAATTACCTGTTCTCAATCAGACTTCGCAATAAATCCTTAAAAAAAACAGCAGAAACGGCAAAGATCAAAAATAAGTTCACATTTCTGACCGTTGTTTTCTAAGTGATTAAAACCAATAGCTGTCAATTGAAATCATTACACCTTTTAATTTTTTATTGAAGAAACAATTGGTACCTGTGATTTTATAACTATTGAAGAACCAACTCAGACTTGTCAGTATCTAGATTTTGTCACACGAGTGCAAAAACATGACAAAAACAGGCACAAATTTTTCATAAAAAAATAAAATATTATAGCAAGAAAAGGGTGTCGCAGCCGTTTACACTAAATTCTATTCGCTGGACAATTACATAGGTTCAATTTTGCAATCTTTCAACGCCAATGGGACCACGGCAAGTGCCATACTCTGGCAGGGAGACAAAGAAAAATGTCAAAAAATTTAAGACATCAGAAAATGCATTTTCTAAAAATGAAAACTAATAGTACCACAGCCAAGAATCCTCTATCCGAAAAAAAACAGTTTGAAGACTGGATTAAGGCTGGCTAGGAAGTAGTTACGATTCGTTTTTGCGGAGACTAAACTACCTATTAACAGAAAGAAGGTAAAAGCTGAATTGAGAGAAATCTCATTAACTTTTTAAAACAAATATTTTCAAAAGTGATAAAAAATCAAATTTTCAACCAATAAACGGACTCAATTTGAACTCTTTACGAATCAAGTGGGCTTGTAATTAGTGAGAATAAGTCATAAGACAAAAAAAACAGCAAACTCAAATTTTAACAAATAATTTACGATACTGCAGTTTTGAAGCCGTGAAACTATAAGATTTTGGACTTGAATTTTGTCGCAAATAAGAGCCTGAAACATCTACTGGAACAATTGTTTTGAAATCAGAATTTGCTAAAGTTCACAGTACAATCAGTGTCTGAATCAGACGGTATCCGAGCTAAATATGATATGAGCAGAGTCTGAATCAGTACTGAGAAATTTGAAGCCGTGAAACTATAAGATATTGAAAACCATTAAAAAAGAGTTAAACTGAAAGCATTTCATTTCGTCAGTTGAATTTCAATGGGCAGTTTCTGCAGAAAGTTATGCGACAAAGACAAAAGGAACATAAAATTTTGACCGGTATAGAAAATTTTTACTATGCGCTAAAGACATCAGTCAAAAGACGTAACCAACAAGGAAATTAGAGTTTACTCCTGCAAAAAATTAATGATACCTATCAATAAAGACACGCATTTAGATGATGACAAAATAAAGCAAAGAGGGGAAAAATTCAAAAAACGTTTTATTTTTTTTAAAGTGTTTCATCTGAAAGTCATTCAAACAATTAGATAGATTATGGAATCATTGAATTGTTTCACTTATCCTTCCAGCCAAAGATCTTTCAATATCGAGATTTTTTTTCGAAACACAGGTGAAACAAAAAAAATCTAACAAAATTTGAGAGAGAACGGTGTCGCAGCCGTCAAAACCGTAAGACCTTCAACATAAAACAGTAAATTTATTCTCATGTGCAATCTGTAGACGTCAGTCGAACAATTCATTAGTGCGATAATTTGTCAAGCAATGAAAAAAGAACCGGAAAAAGGGTAATTATATAAAAATCAAAACGTTTTTTGTAAACTCGTATCACCAAAGCCAAAAACCCATTAGTTAAAAGTAAAAAAAAACATTGTAGAAATTATACTTTATTTTTTCATGGAAAAACGATTGAGCTGTTTTTACTGAGACTGAGTTACGGATTAGCTGGCACAACAATGATCTAAAAGATGCAAAGTTTAAAACTAAACTGATATTTGGATAAAATAATTTTACAGAAAATCATAAGAGCACTTATATCAAATGAAAACTTGATATAAGTCTTCTTACCAAATTAAGAAGCCAATTGGATTTTGATTCGTGAGATTAGTTCATTCTGGAACAAGAAAAAAAGTAGCTGAAACACAAAAATTCAATTTAATTTTCTCAATATTTTTTATAAACGCCTTGAAAACATTTATAAACATGTATTTTTATTGGTGTTCGTATATATGCAACTTGAATTAACTGAACATTGGTTTGAAATCATTGTTGTCACTAAATAGCATAAAAAATTACAAAAATTGCAAAAAGAGTTATTTGAAGAAAACGCCCCAAAATAAAGTCCAAATAATTCGTTTTTTAAGATTGCGCTATGAGAAAACACCAGCCCTCGAAAATACACGTTAGAAAAAAATCATATAACTGTTCTAAATAATTGCAAAACAGATAATCTGGCAAACGATTTATTTCAATCAATAAAAAATAAATGGTGCCTTTTGGATACATACCGAGCTATATTAGCAAATAAACGGGCTCTATTTTGATTCCAAAGACTCTTATAGGAAGCGCCCCAAAAAAGCCCTCTTTAGCAGTTGAAAAAGATTGTGTTAGCATTTTTCAGGTCTCTACTTCTGCAATCTTGAACAAAATGGGTTATAAAGATTTTTTTGGCACCTTTTATATTATGGTCTCAAATTCGAAGTTTGGCCAAATATTTGCACAAACACTCGGACTAAACCAACAGCAACTCTCCTCTATCCTGGAAGGTAAAATCACTACAGCTATTGTTGACAATTTTGGCAAACTTTTATTATCAAATTTCAAGTAATTTCGTGTTAAAATATTGGAAAATGTGAGCATACAAAACAACGAAAATCGGTCTCCTATTCAAAAAACTCTTCTGTCTATAGAACAAAAACTTTAACAACCAAAATTTTAGGTAAACTCGTTAACAATTTTAACAAATTTTTCAGCTAATTTGGCACAAAGTAGTAATATTACCCAAAAATATGAAAAAAAACAACTAAAATTAGTCAAATCTGTGAGCTCTTGTTATTGTTGGAGCTTGTGATCTTCACCAAGTCTTTTGTTGAAAATAACTATAGAGGCAGATAAAACCAATTTTTGGGCTTTCAACGCCCATGTTAATAATCTGCTCTACTTGTGCTCTAATTGTGTTCCTTTTCTTTTAGTGCAAGAGTGAGGTCAAGGAATTTAAGCATGCGCAACTGCCGTGAAAATTGACCAATCTCGTATTTACAAGCCTTGTGTGCTAACCATTACACAATCGGGTCTTAAGCTCTCGAACTTGGGCATCTCTTATAACCCGTTCTCACGTTCTTTCTTGTTCATCAAGGCTTCAATTCTCTAGCCAAGTATACGCTTAACAAGTAGAGCTTCGTGTCAAGTTATGTCAAGCTTATCTTGTGAACAATTTACATTAGGTTGTTTCCTCTCAACATTCTAACATATGGACTAATTTTGACCACGATTTGTCAATATTTCGTCCAATTTTTGTTGCATTCTTTAAATCGCTAGTCTGGATAAAAAATTGCAAACGGTTAGTGTTCTCTGTTCACACTTTACAGCCACTCAGAGGGCAACTTGGTTGTCTTAAAGACAAAAATTCAAAAATGTTCTTAATAGGGAATTGTTTGCCATTTCAACGAAAAATCCAGGCATTGTCTGGCTCTCCCCCTTTGCCATTTCAACAAAAAATTATTGATTTTTATTTATAATGTTTACAAGAGTCTAAGGAAATACACCAGTAGAGCTATCAAGGTATTAAAATAACAATTTTTCAAGGTTTTGACCGACTGGTGGACTGTTCATGTTGTAGAATTAAAAAACTTTACCTCTACGAGCTATCTTTTACTCTATTTAATACCCGTACTACTGACTTTCAATACCGCTGAAGTCGAGCATAGTTTTTTCCAGAAAAATAAATTTATCGATATTCGTTTTCGTTATTCGTTTCGTAATAAGGATTCGATATTCGTTTCAACGCTGTTTCGAAGAGAATGGTAAAATTTCTTGCAATTTTTAAGTTACGAATTTGTGGTCAATTCCAAAGTCTGAGTTCACTCTTAAAGATGTGATATAAATTTCCAAATTGGTCGTCAGTGTCATTCTAATTAGTTTTCTAGACTTAAATAAACGACTATTAAGTGCTGATTTTCGTAAATTGCTAGCGGCTTCGAAAATTTTTTTTAATATTGTTTTTTTTGCTATATTGAAGTCGGATGCACAATTTTTAGTTTTTTATAATATCATTAGCAGTAAAATGATTAATATTGAAAAGTGAATGTTTTAAATCAGTTGCAACTGGTTATAACTTTTCATCAGTTCTGATTTTTTTAAAAAAAATCAATTTTTCGTCCCCGAAAAAACAGTACTTTTAGTGTTTTTCGATTAAACTTTGGAAGATATAAACATCTGCTAATTTTGAGTTTTTGATTTCATTCGCTAAATCTTTTCAATTCTTGGGCTTTTCTTGTTTTTATCATTTTTTGTGCATTACACGGTTTTTTTCTCAAATTTTGAATTTTTTCCTCTTCTACGAACAATCAAAACTCTTTTAAATCCTTGATTTTTTCTATCAAAAATTGAGAAGTTAATCTCTCAAAAAACAAATTCAATTCTCTCCAATACTTTACGGCTGTAACTGGTGAAAATTTACTAAGCCAGTTTTGTCTGATAAATAATAGTCGGATAACAAGATTAATCTGCTAAATCACAAATTGGGTAAAAATCGAGCACAGAAAAGAACGAACCTAAAATTTCGTTTCAATTCTAATATCAGCTCTTATCTCTTCAAAAGCAGGGGATTTAATAACCAAGAGCAGAATTTAAGGCGATCTTAACCAAATTTTCAATGATTGAAATTAGCGATTTTGTCTGGCGTACAGTACTTGTTCTTATCTTAAGACATATAGCCCTCAAGCGGGGCTCAATACGACCCTATCTAAGGCAGAGAAATTAATTGGGGAGGAATTATCGAATACTGAAGAGTAGACAATTGATGCCCAGTTCGAATTACCAGAAACGATCTTCCTAAATGATGCTTGTTTATGGATTTGAAGTTTTCTATGTCTTCAAATGAAAAATCTCCTGAATTTGAGCACCAAATTAAGATCAAATGACGTCTTGTGGCTTCTAAATGAAAAGGAATGTCAAAAATTAACGAATTTGAAGCGAGAAAATTTGTAGGAGCCTTGAAAAGAAATTTCTTCCTATAATTGAACCAAAACACTGAAAAGAGATGTCATTTTCTGCTCTTTAAAGTACAATAGCATGTCAATATTATTTAATGTTTTTCTTAATGAAAATCTGGAGGCTGTTTCAAAATCTCACCTTTCTAAAAAAAACAGCTTTCAAATTCTCTTCAAACTCCCTTTTTGATCTTTCTCGGTGATTTGAGTTCAGATTTTTGTAATTATAGGCGCATTAGACGGCAATAAAAAAGCAATAAATCTATCCAACAATTTTTACAAAAGTGGCACTTAATAACTGACTTGTAAAGTCAATGGTAGTAGGAAACTTTGCATATAGGCTCACTTGTGTTAACTTATATTCCATTCACCTTTCAGCATTGCCGACTCATTCGAAAGTTTTCTGAGCATTTTAGATATTGTTAAAAAATCAGTCGTTGACCAGCTGAAAAATAAAATTTAGCTTGACATTAGAAACCTACCATTTGTTGTTAAATTAGTAACCGACAAAAAAAAACTTTTTGGAACCTATATTAAAACTGCTTCTATTTTCAAAGTTGTTTCTTTGATCCGACATATACGAATTATTCTGGGGTGAGCAAGATACTATATTTTGTATTTAATTATTTTTCAAAAAGAAATTTTTCAACACGTTCAATCGGTTGAAAGGTTAAATGTTGCGTTTTGTTCCGTTTTTACAATGCGAACCCTTTGAAAAAGTAATCAATTGTTTTTTGAGGTTTTTCAAATGTTTTCAATCACAATAGTTTGCTACGGAGTAACTCTGTTCTTATACTTTTGTGCCCAAAATGTTCTGAAATTTTGCCAAACAGGTTTTAAAGTTTACTCACTAATCGTAAGCTTGGACTTATCGAAAACTCAAATTTGACAAAATTCAATCAAATCGGGAATTTTACCGTTTGTGCACAACTGTCTCTCCAGCTACGTGGGTTTCGTGCCCCTCCCTCCCCCCACCTCCAAGAAGAAAAACGTGCGTTGTTGACATTCTAATACGGAGAAAGGGCTATAATGGGAAAGACCTACCACTTAGAAACCTGAACTAAAGCCAAAATAAAGTGGTATGTGGTGGAAGCAAAAATAAATAAATTATTAATTATTAAATAAATTAAATAATTAAATTATTAAATATTAAATAAATTATTCGTTTTAGGAAACAATTAGCGTCAGTGTATCAAAAAACAGTTGATGAGACGAATCGAAAATTGATAAATTTCGGCTATCTGACACGTCTGCTATTCAAATACGCACTCTTTTGAAAGAAAAAAGTATGTCCTCTACCGTCGTCGTATGTGTCATAAATGTTGAGCTTAAAAGTGATTGGTTAATATTGAAGATTGAAGGGAGATAAGGGACGCCCTTCCATTAAGAGTAAGTGAATTGAACCAGAATGACAACCTCTGTCTAGACACTCAACCATCCATTAGGGATTACACAAAATGAGTTCTCACCAGGTTACACCACTATATTTTGCAAAAGGTACAAAATTTGGGTTTTTCATGACAGCCCTCTAAAAAAGTACAACCCCCGCTTATTATGGCATATTTACGGTAATTGGTGGAGGAGAGGGGGCCAGATGGGATTGTTATATGTCCACTAAGCCGGGGGGGGGGGGGGTGTTTGCGCGAGTAGAGCCTTCAAACTTTAAGTGTACAGTTGATAAATGGGTACTTTTTCGCATATCAAAAGATGATGACAACAAACGGTGCTATTTATAAATTATATATTATATGGATCTGTTTGATTTCCCCGGTGAACAAAAATTTTGTTTTCATTAGCATGTCTGGACAAATGTAGGCTAATTTATACTACGAGTAACCTCACACGAAGCAGGACTAATTATAACTAATTATAAAAATATAGCGTTTTATAAACATCATTGACGTAACGGAAATTGTCTGCAAAAACAAATTGTCAGCAAACATTGCCAGGAAAAAATATACAGCGTACAAATCGACACATTATCTGGGGCATTAAAGCGTGTTATATGCGTCGTAAATTTGATCATTGTCGTGATCTTCTAAAATCATATGTCCTACCAGCTGATTTAATTATTTCAAAATTTAGTCTGTCGAAACTTCACGCAGATTTAAACCAGAAGATAACAGCAGAAACTTTTAGAGAATGTGAAAACAGCCTACAGTTAAAACCGAACAAAGGGACAAAACAGCTGATAATAAGAAGGCAATATTATACTGATCAGATTCAAAGATCATTGATATTGAAGAGCATACAAAAGTGGAGAAATTACCTCTTAAAGTAAGAGCGACGTGGAATAAAATTCTTTTCTGAAATTCTTGCAACGTCTGCATAAAAATATGCCAATAGACAGACAATTAGGGCCATTAGGGTCTTATTTTTACATAAAGATGAACGAAGAGCTTAATTGGTAACATTAATCAGTAACCAGAAGTTTTACAGAATTTTGCTTATTTTACTATTTGGGCAAAAGGCAATATTACTACATTGATTAAAAATACCGTAAGGAATCTAGGATCTTTTCCACTAGGGTCACCTTTCGCAGCTTTGAACTCTCCATACATCGTTGAACATACTGTTAAAGTTAAATAGATTTATACAAATGCAAATAACATTTACATGTAATACAGCATTTTTTGCGAAAGTTAGAGATTACAGTCTAACAAAAATAACTACAACATTTCTGAATGCTCTAATTGATTGGTGTGCATGGGCGAATTAGGACAAGGAGAAGCCGAATTGAACCAGAGCCCTAATCAAATTGAATAAGACTTTTGTGCCTAAACGAAGAATTCCTCAAACTAATAATCTGAACAAAGCACTTGGAACAGAGAAATAATAGCGAAATCTCGGAACTCATCACTGAAGAAAAAACCCACGGTTGAGCAATTTAAAAATACTAAAAGAGATAGCGAAAAAAACGTGATTGTTCTCATCATGTCAAAACTTTATGCAGTCTGCATGTCTGCAGTGCCTATGTAAAGTAGGACCTTTTTCCGCAAGGGCCACCTTTTGCAGGTTTGAGCCCCCCATATATATATATATATATATATATATATATATATAAATATATATATATATATATATATATATATATATATATAAAGATATATATATATATATATATATATATATATATATATATATAAATATCACCAACATAAGTAAAACTGCATGTTTGTAAAAGTTAGAGATTACACTCTAAGAAAAATGATTACACTACTTTTGAATGCTCAAATTGAATAGAAAACATGACCGAATTAAGACAAGTTGAACCACAGCCCGGTACTAATCAAGTTGAATACGACTTATGTTCCTAAACCAAGAACTTTTCAAAGTAAAAAATTTAATAAAGCACTCGAAACGCAGAAATAATAGCAAAATCTTAAAATTCATCAACAAACAAAAAGAACAACGGATAAGCAATTTACAATTAATAAAAAAGTTAGCAACAAAACGTGAAACTTTTCATCAGTGAACAACTTTCTGCAGTCTGCGATGCATTGGAAATCTTAAAGTTTTGCCGAAATGTTTTTCAAAAAAACTTTCAAGCTTGCTAGAAATTCAAATTAATGGATCTAAAGTACCACACATTCCGCCACCTAATAATTGAAACTACAATCACTTTTGTTATATAGCCCTGTACTATGTCAACAATGATAAGTCAGCAAGAAAATTTATAAATTTCTGAGATGATTAGGGCAGAATCCAACTCTTTCTGTCAGTTTTATTTTAAAAATTTGAGCTTTCTGTTAACCTTCTGATATTTGATTAAATTTGGAGGTTAGAGAAATTTATTTTATAGTGTATTTGGAGTGTTAAATCATCACAGAGTTACACAGATACAACCAATCCTCTGTTGATTTTCCCCAAATGGAGAACTTAGAAGCACAAGGGGGTCTTTCACATTGTAGCTACTCCCCCAGCAAAATCATAGCATATAATTTTTGTATATCTACATTAATTGGGGTGGTTGTATAATTTTTTGCCCATTAATCCGTGGGAGAATGATGGGACGAACCCAGCAGAAGTCCTGCCAAAAACAAAGTTAAACATGGCAAGTTGACATTTCAATTATTAGGTGGTGTTGATATCCACGTAGCCGAAAACTACTCTTACCTTAAGTAAAGTTTTTAACATGAAGTTTTTTGTACTCCTTAGATTACTCCTATTAGAGGACGGCAGTTTCATTAGTGGACCAACTGTCGGCAGTTTTCATAGAAAACTGATAAAACTTGTACACAGGTGGTCGAATAAAACTTGATACAGAGGTGTAAAATGATATCAAAGGAAGTGTTGCCTATAATGTAAACATCAATAAAAGGTACCATCAGCATCAGTTTAAGAATTATCGGATATATCGCAGGCTTGATCTTTTTGTATTTTCGGGAAACCGTTCCAAACGTACTTTCAATCAACAATCTATAGTAAGTCCCATAAAGTTGCAACGCAAGCGAACGTTCGAAAAGCTCGTGGCATGCAAATGGGCAGTGTTTTGCTCGATATCTCCATGTTTTAAATTTGAACTTTGACCTTTCAACGTTCGATAGCGTTGCAACTTTATGGGACTGACTATAACTAGAAAGTGATTTTGCAGTGACCTATTATTAGCCTTTTTGCAATTTGCAGAAATTAAATTTTTGAGAGTGCCAAAATAACGGCTATGTAGGGTTGGCGGGATTCGGTACACCTATTTTTTAGTAATTAACACACGGCTTGTTTTAAATCCTTCCTTTAGAAACTTTTCGGTCTGTCAGATTTCCATTCAATTTCATAAACAACTGTGAACACTGTTATAGCTTTCAAGGCCATCTTTATCGACTATACGCGTAATTACTGTTATGAAAGCGACTTGACTCTAGTAACTCTAAACGTTGACAGCCACTTATAGGTGTAGCCCAATGCATCAAATATCACATTTCAATTTGTTATTGTTTGCTGCATAATCAGCTGGGGTTTTTTCTCGGAGATATGTTAAATGAAAGACGGGGAGGTCTTCAATTAGAAATCATGCAAATGTTAAAGTACAAACGAATTGAAAGTAGTTCATGCTGAGCGGGGAAAAAATGAAGAATTCTGTGACTTATGCTGACGTACCTATTAACAGAGTGAATTTTTGTCTGATCATAGGAAGCAAATACTTGGTTTTTGAACTTTTCAAAGTAATTTCAGAGATCGATTTGTAGCTGATTTTAAGTCTGCGCAGGCTAAAAAACGGCGTATGGCCAGAAAGAACAAAATAACAGACTTGAAATGCTGTACTGATTTCCTCTGAGCCTGTACTCGTCTTGTCAAGTAACATCGTTCTTTTGGAACCTAACTTGAAATTTAATATTGTGGAATTCTTTTCTTGAAATCAGTTGTCTCTGTGCTCATTAAACAAATGTTCGGAAAATACCCCCTTTCTTGCAAAAGGTGGGCTATTCTTTAATAGAATTTCAGTGCTCGATTTACAAACCAATCAGACAACGACTAACAACTTTTCACGCATGCGTATACTGTATTAAAATAAATAGAACAAAACAAGCCATTTTTAACAATCATTCAAATTGGAATACAAAGCGAAAGAATTTCTGACTGGCAGTTCGGAGGTCAACCGAGCCACGATTTCCGGATTGCATCCCACAGCGCATGAGAGTCATGACCATGATTTGATCATCGAGGTGTTCAGAATGCAGTGACCTTTGAGCATAGCTGCGCTCGAATTAAATGGTCTGGCGAAGTCTTCGGGCACACATTAGCCCGATCAGTGGACTGGAACTTGTCTGATCAGAGGTCACTTCGGTCTGGGATTATCTGATCAGAGTTGCATTGAAAAGCACATTGGTCCCACCAAACGCGGATTTGAGCTCGCAAAAAAATAAAGAGTGACTATCAAGCGCAGGATAGTCTGATCTTAGGAGGCCTTCGCGCGCGTTTCATTCTGATAAGCAGCTTTGAACGCGCGATTGTCTGATCAGAAATTGCTACGAGCAAACAAAAATTGTATTTTTCTTTATTCTCCAACGTCCCTATTTAGAGGTATGTTGATTTATCGATGCTGCAATATTGGCTGCAAACAGCAAAGATGCAAAAAGTAGGCAATAGTTAATTAGATCTTATCTTATGTTCTATCAACCAAACAAGCAGTAAAAGAACTATGTATGGACTGTTCCTTGTCTTCAAAAATGTTCACCAAAAACGAATAATAATAAAAAAGAAAGCGCAATTCGAGCACACAGTTTCGAGCGCACCATAGTCTGATCAGAGGTCTTTTTTGACGATCTCATCTGTTGTATTGGACTCTCTGATCAGAGGGATTAATTACGGTCACGACCCGAGACTGGGAATGTTTTCATTTCAAAAATCCGAGACACAGAAAATAGCGACAATATTTAATTAAATAAGTAAAAATTGGCAGTTGAAATTTCCAATTTAAAATAATTATAACATTGCGTAGCCTCGATTGCAAACAAACGGAATTTTAGATTTCGTGCCGCTTATAACACTTTTTATTCGGTCGAGAATTTTTTCCTTCTATCATAACTTTGGCTCATCAATTTGGTTGAAAAGAAAATAATTTTCAGTTATAAATGTACGCTATATAATTGTAGGCTGTAATTCAACGCTTTTCAAGCTGAAATTTCAATTACGTTTAATTTAAAGTAGAGTAGCAAAAAATGAGATGCTTATTTTCAAAGCAACGACTTACATTGTATAGCTTGAAATTGTAGTCGCGAATCAATTGTAGTCGCGAATCAATTGTAGTCGCAACATTCATTGATCCTGGCCTGTCCAGTAAAAATCAAATGCAAAGTCCCAATTTTTCCCAACAAAAGAAAACTAACATTTAATTTTTGTACATAAGTTTTTCGTTTAAAACCAGCTATAGGTGACACAGTTTTTAAACAAAGAGTTAAAATATATTCGGTCCGTCTAATTGTTGTCTAGACATGTCAATTCAACATTGGCGTCCATTTTACCAATGCAAATAGTTTGTACATTTTTTTCGAAAATTTAGTGCTGTTTTTGGAAAAAATCAATTTTAGCGAACGCCGAAATTTTTAAAACCGCCACGAATTTTAGTAAATAGGCAGCTAAAAGAGGCACACAACGAATTTTTTAATGAACCTTAACTTGAATTTCCGACAATAAGTAAAAGTGGAATTTAGTCAGGAAAAAAATGGATGAGAAAATGAAAACAAAATAGCTTCCAATCAAAATGATGGTGATTTTATTTTACAGAGATCCAATCAAGTATTGCAAGCTAAAACGGGAATTTTCAAAAGATAGGGATGTACAATGGAGTGTAAGCATAAGCGACTGATCAAGTTCTTTTTCTGCTACTGATGCAAAAGCGATCTTAATTTCCGAGCAATTACGCTAAAAGCTTTAAACGAGTGATTGGATTCACTTGACAATAGCAGAGCTCCTGTTCCCAGAATTTTCATTGCATGCGCAGTAAAAGCTGTAAAAATCTTAAGTTACTTACAATTCATGTTCAACGATGGCATTTTAGAACATTTTCAGTACTGTTCGAAATTTGTTTTCCCAGTCCTGTTTACAGTGGACGCACGGGTATCAGAAAATTATAGGCCGGTCTCAGTTACTCCATGTTTGCATAACTTTTTGGAAGTGTTATATTGAACCAAGTAAATAAAACAACAAAAAATTTACCTGATGATACTCAATCTGGATTTTGAATAACATAAGTTGTCCGCAGAGGCGTTTAGCAATAATTTGAAGCCATGTTATTAGGCAAACATGATACATTTGAAAAAACAGTTAATGGTCTTTCATTTTATTGGTCTTTCCAAAGCGTTTAACTCAATATCCCATCAAAATTTTTCTCAGGTAACTAGTTTATCGATTTGCCAAACTGTAACAATGTTTGATTCATTTCTTTCAAACAGAAAGCAAGGCGTGAAACTTGAGGCAGTTGGTTTCAGAAGGCACAATTTGTCATCCTATTTTGGAAAAAAAGGGATGAGTACCACAAACAAAACAAGCTAACGATGAATACTGACTAAAATCAATTTACTTTACTTTTCGCGAAAAAAAGATGCTTTTTGACAAGACATATTTCAACAGAAAACAATGAAAAGCAAAAGAACATTGCAGATATTTAGAATTGGAGATTGCCTCAAGTTTGAGATGTCAAACACAAATTAATAACACTCCTCTCCTTCAAAACACTCAATATATATTAAACGTCATGAAACACTACTTGGAGGACCTCTGATGTTGTTGAGATCCGTAGTACTCTCAGATAATAAATTTATTGCTCTACTGTTTCAAAGTCGTAACAATTGATAAAGTCAACGAAGTCAAGCAGTAAAAGAACTATGTATGGACTGTTCCTTGTCTTCAAAAATGGGAATGTTTTCATTTCAAAAATCCGAGACACAGAAAATAGCGACAATATTTAATTAAATAAGTAAAAATTGGCAGTTGAAATTTCCGATTTAAAATAATTATAACATTGCGTAGCCTCGATTGCAAACAAACGGAATTTTAGATTTCGTGCCGCTTATAAGACTTTTTATTCGGTCGAGAATTTTTTCCTTCTATCATAACTTTGGCTCATCAATTTGGTTGAAAAGAAAATAATTTTCAGTTATAAATGTACGCTATATAATTGTAGGCTGTAATTCAACGCTTTTCAAGCTGAAATTTCAATTACGTTTAATTTAAAGTAGAGTAGCAAAAAATGAGATGCTTATTTTCAAAGCAACGACTTACATTGTATAGCTTGAAATTGTAGTCGCGAATCAATTGTAGTCGCAACATTCATTGATCCTGGCCTGTCCAGTAAAAATCAAATGCAAAGTCCCAATTTTTCCCAACAAAAGAAAACTAACATTTAATTTTTGTACATAAGTTTTTCGTTTAAAACCAGCTATAGGTGACACAGTTTTTAAACAAAGAGTTAAAATATATTCGGTCCGTCTAATTGTTGTCTAGACATGTCAATTCAACATTGGCGTCCATTTTACCAATGCAAATAGTTTGTACATTTTTTTCGAAAATTTAGTGCTGTTTTTGGAAAAAATCAATTTTAGCGAACGCCGAAATTTTTAAAACCGCCACGAATTTTAGTAAATAGGCAGCTAAAAGAGGCACACAACGAATTTTTTAATCAACCTTAACTTGAATTTCCGACAATAAGTAAAAGTGGAATTTAGTCAGGAAAAAAATGGATGAGAAAATGAAAACAAAATAGCTTCCAATCAAAATGATGGTGATTTTATTTTACAGAGATCCAATCAAGTATTGCAAGCTAAAACGGGAATTTTCAAAAGATAGGGATGTACAATGGAGTGTAAGCATAAGCGACTGATCAAGTTCTTTTTCTGCTACTGATGCAAAAGCGATCTTAATTTCCGAGCAATTACGCTAAAAGCTTTAAACGAGTGATTGGATTCACTTGACAATAGCAGAGCTCCTGTTCCCAGAATTTTCATTGCATGCGCAGTAAAAGCTGTAAAAATCTTAAGTTACTTACAATTCATGTTCAACGATGGCATTTTAGAACATTTTCAGTACTGTTCGAAATTTGTTTTCCCAGTCCTGTTTACAGTGGACGCACGGGTATCAGAAAATTATAGGCCGGTCTCAGTTACTCCATGTTTGCATAACTTTTTGGAAGTGTTATATTGAACCAAGTAAATAAAACAACAAAAAATTTACCTGATGATACTCAATCTGGATTTTGAATAACATAAGTTGTCCGCAGAGGCGTTTAGCAATAATTTGAAGCCATGTTTTTAGGCAAACATGATACATTTGAAAAAACAGTTAATGGTCTTTCATTTTATTGGTCTTTCCAAAGCGTTTAACTCAATATCCCATCAAAATTTTTCTCAGGTAATTAGTTTATCGATTTGCCAAACTGTAACAATGTTTGATTCATTTCTTTCAAACAGAAAGCAAGGCGTGAAACTTGAGGCAGTTGGTTTCAGAAGGCACAATTTGTCATCCTATTTTGGAAAAAAAGGGATGAGTACCACAAACAAAACAAGCTAACGATGAATACTGACTAAAATCAATTTACTTTACTTTTCGCGAAAAAAAGATGCTTTTTGACAAGACATATTTCAACAGAAAACAATGAAAAGCAAAAGAACATTGCAGATATTTAGAATTGGAGATTGCCTCAAGTTTGAGATGTCAAACACAAATTAATAACACTCCTCTCCTTCAAAACACTCAATATATATTAAACGTCATGAAACACTACTTGGAGGACCTCTGATGTTGTTGAGATCCGTAGTACTCTCAGATAATAAATTTATTGCTCTACTGTTTCAAAGTCGTAACAATTGATAAAGTCAACGAATCAGCCGACAAATAAGTTAGAGAATCGAAGTTACCTACAGAAAAAAATCTAAAATACTACAGAGAAAAAAAGGAAAGATGAGATCTTGTAATGAAATCTCACATTTTAACAGCGGAAATGTCAATCACTAAAATGAATTTCGATATTAAGAAGTATATTCTTTCAGGAATTGTATTTCGTACAGCTACTTTCTTATTGCGCGCAAAACGTGTCCAGAAGGAAGCAGCTCATATCAAAAGCATCTGATCTCTACAACAAAAAGGCATTCTGAAATGGAAATTTCCTCTTGAAATACCACAAAAACATCACCAGTTGCTAAGAATGTTAAAACAGCATCTGATACAGCAATTTACATTTGTATCTTTCGAAACAAAGATTTGAAGTTATCTTTATGCTTAGCAGAATACAAAACACGGATTGTTATTCAAATATTGTACTGAGAACAAGAAAAATAAATCTTAGATCTCATTTCCAAATTTTAACTCTATTGTTATGAAAGTAATTGACTGGTTAATTGAAAAATAAAATGTAAATATATTCCAAATACTTCAATTGTCTTCATATCCTTAAGTAATAAATTATTAGATATTGGAATTACACATGCAAGCTATCATAAAAAGAGTGCAGTTCATTCAAAAATTCTAAGTTCAAGGCTAAAAAATTAAATAGTTTCCTCGATTTAAGAAAAACTATTAACAGACATTTCAGTATTTAATTTTAAAGGAAAATTTGAATGAGAAAATTTGCCACATGATTTTATAATTTTCATTGGTGAATTTTCCCCCTATATTTTCAGGAAATGCCTTTTTAAAACCTCATATCTTCTTAGCCAAAACTAAATTCAAATAGCTCTGCAATAAATCAATAACTGAAATGTCTTTCTGTAATGAATATTTGGGGCGGTCCAAAATTACAGATTTTAAAAACATCCGGGCATAGATTTCCTACCATAATTATATAAGGTTGCAACAATAGAACAGAAAGCGGTGACTGAATCAAGAAACTTGAATCAAGAAAGCGAATAAGAAACTTGAGAAAATTTCTGTTTTATATATTTTGGAAGATAGTAAACTTCTGTTAGTATAGCATTTCTAACCACTTATGTAGCTCTAGACGAAGTTGTTATTGCAAAAACTACATTGATTCTTTGTTTTATGTCACAAATTTCCCTTTCTGACCCTTTCTATGGAGATGACTCCTAAAAGTTGAATACTAATGAATCAATATTTCGACCATTGAAGGTTTAAGCTAAGATAATATTAATATCGAAGCCCTTAGCGCCTAAAAAATAAAGACACCCTGCAATATAGTTCCCCATTACAAGTGATGCCTGAGCAATTACCTCAAAAAGCTTCAAATTGGCAAACAATAAATTTATATCAAGAATTCCAAAAACAATTTTTACAATCATTCAGTTACTAGCCAACAATCACTACTCAAGAAAATCTCAGAATCGTGCACTAATTCATCTAATACAGGTTTTAAAAAAACGGAAGTTAGTTTACAGTCTGAAACCGATCTCTGTAATGAAGGAAACATTTTCTGCAGTATTTCTGTACTTGGAGGTGGATTAAATTCTTTGATCACGCTCTTCAGTTCCACTCTTAATTTGGGATCATTTCTAGGAATGTATATTTTCGGCAAACATGAGTTTTCGGAAGACTCAATTTGATCGTAATTGGGATTGATTTTGAGAATGATTTTATCGGTTATCAGACAATATAGAGCTATATCTAACACAAATTGACCGTTTTTGAAGCAAAACGATTGACCGACTTTCTCACACCCTTTTTGAACACTTGACGCAAAAGTTGACTTTTGAAAATCGGTTTTAAAATTGCCAAATTTTTCACAAACTGACTGATCATTTGGTACTTTATTAGTCGGGAGAATAATTTTATAATCTTCTATACAATTTAAAACTCCGCTCTCCACGACATCTGATAGATCGAGCAAATAATGAGGTTTCGAAGATCGGAAGAACGCATTGAGTCGTTCGGTTGTCATGGCAACAATGGAATCCAAGGACTTGATGGAATCCAAAACGAGGTTATCAAGAGCGCCGTTTTCCTGGTCGTCCTAAAAAATAGTAAAAAATAAAGAAAAAGAAGAGGGATAATTCGGTCATTTTCTTTTGTTAGAAACTTATAATTTTTGCCATTAATTAGCCTTTTTTCTTGATTCAGAATCACAAGCTAGCAATAGAAATCATGCTTCTTACCAACTTTTCTCCAGCACTACTGCTAAATTTGAAGTACATATAGACTAGATGTGTTTTCACATATGCGCGGAGGTTAGGGATGGACATGGAAGGGTTGTTGGGGGGGGGGGGGTTCAGGGTTAGCCGTTTACAAAAAAAACAATCAAAATTTCGCAACAGTTAGCATTACAGACTCTTTAGACAAATCATTTATTGAAAACATGAAACCAACTCAATATGTTCTCATAAACTTCATTAACTTATGGCTCACCTTGGCTTCAGTTTTGACAGGCCAGTAGGACACTATAGAACTCTTCACTTGACGACCATCCAAGTACTCTCTATGCTTAACTCTCAATTTCATGTAGTTCAACTCTTCATTCAAACTCAGCGACTTTTCGTTGTCTTTGAATACACTGATTTCGAACACATCTAGAATCCTGGTCGAGTCCATTTGTTTAATGAAAGCTGAAACTATGACATCCTGGCCAAACTCAAGCGGTAGTTCTCCGTGTTTTATATTTACAAAGTCGTTTTTCCATAACAAACAATTCATAATATGCGAATCATCTTGGAGCAGAAATTTATAAAAACTGTCATTGTCGACAATTTTTCGGACCATTCCGAACACTTTAACTCGTACAATTGGGTGGCCTCGATAATGAAAAACCAACTTATTGCTCTTCAATTTGTACAGAAATTTCAAAGAGTTGCGAATTTCATATATGCTCAAACAAACAGGCGTTGAGCCGAACTCGCTTTTGAATAACAATTCTTTGGGAACCCCGAATTCACACACGAGGTTCCGATATTCAGGACCGTCGAATATCTCAGTGAAATAGTGAAAACAGGCTGGGTCGATAAAAACTGAGCCCGGTTTGTAGTTCAAAATAGCTTGCATTGAAAGCACTTCAATTTCATTTTGTACCTCTCATTTAATTAGGAATAGGTTTCATACAAAAGTCGAACACAACTTCGAATCTGAAACAGAAATATCATACACAAATTTATTCGAATCTTAGAAAAAAGTAGAATGCGCAATTAAGTGAACGAACCTTTATCAGACGTTCCGCGAATGCTTATAGCTACAATACGGCGCAAAAAACAGACAAAATATTATCCGCCTAATAATAGGCCACTAAAATAGGCCGTGTAGAATATTAGATGGATTCTCAATTTCCGCAAAATTCTAACATAAACTGACTAAGGTCGGAGAAATTGCTCTCGAACGACAGGCCTAGATAATTTTTTACTAATGAAAAAAATCCGACCAATGAGGGTTTCGAACCCTCAACCTACGTCGTACTAAACTGAAGCATTAACCACTCCTCTATCCGCGTATTGTTCTAGCGTATCTTAACAATGGTTTCATTTTAGCAAAGGACTTAATTTCTGAATACCATGAACTTAGATCCAGCGAAAATCAAGAAGTCAATTGTGAAAAAGTCACTCGGGAAGTGAAAACAACTGAATGTTCCAGAAGAAAACGGTCAAGCAAAAATTTTTCATACAAAGAAACTCGTTTAAAATAATTGCTTCAGACTTTGTTCGAGTGCTTCAAATTCATAAATGTTATATAATGTGCACACAAATTACGCAATACAACGCGTATTGTTACAGTAGTCAACTATGTCAAGCAGAAAACGAATCCCTACATTGACTTCATCATTTGTTTGGATCAAATTGTGTCGAATAGAGTTTAAAACAGAAACGCTTCAAATAAAAGGAAGAGCGAAACTGTTATGGTAATAGTAATTTAATAGTTAATAGTAAGCTATTTTTAACTTAAAATCTTTCTAGGAAGATACTTGGTTTGAGCCCATCCATATATTTTCCACGAAAAACGTCCTCTATAAAAATTTGAAAGGATGCTACGACTCAAATTTAATTGCAAAATGAAAGGAGGGAAATCATTGCGGCCGAAAATCCTGGCCTTATAGCACAACGCTTTATCTTAAATTTGGTTATGCAAATTCTGAAAACCTTTCCAGTTCTTCCTTGCCGGTGAATCTATATTAATTTCGTGATAACTAAACAATTATTAATAATACAGGCGTAATTAAGACAATTAATTATTGACTAATGAAAACACCAGGCAAGGAGCATCAAAAATTTAACCAAGTCAATTTAACCAAGAAGGTTAAACCAAGCTTTAAAACCTCATATTAACTGTTTTTGAGGCAATTTGTAACTCATAGCGCAATCCTGTCAGCAGTATCACATAGTATTTTAAATAGCTTCTATCTAGGGTATTAACGAATTGGACTTTCTGAACATAGAAGCCCATACACTTTACGTTTACGTTTAGAAAGTCCAATTCTTTAATACCCTAGATAGAAGCCATTTAAAATACTGTAACACTGCTGACAGGATTGAGCTATCATTCATAAATTGCCCCAGAAAACAGTTCAATTTAGGTTTTAAAGCTTGATTAAACCTTCGCTAAATTGACTTGTCTAAAGATATTGTGCTCTTTAATCTTATCTTGTCTAGTTTTCATTAGACAGTAGAAGTGCCATAAAAAATTTTTTAGTTATTACGAAATGTAAACCGGCGTTTGGACCTAATATCTAACAGAGGTTCAAAGACAAGAAAGAGTTGGAAAGTTTTGCAGCATTTGCTTAGCCAAAATTAGGATAACAGGCTTGTGCTTTATGAATGTATTTTTGGACGCCATGGTTTCCCTACTTTCTTCTATAATTTTGTCCGCTTAGGAACGAAATTTTTTGCACGTCAATTTGCGCTCTATCAAAAAACGGTGTGAGCAGAAACAGCTCTACGGTGTTCAAATTTGTTCACCAGTCAAACTACTAGAAAATTTTTAGGACGTGCGGAATTTATGTTGAAAATAATTACTCCAAAATATTTAACTAACAAATACGCCTCCGATACTCCTCGTCGAGTCGTAAAAAACAGCGTATCAATACAGTTCAAATTCTTGGCTTTGTAATATACAAACGTTAAGTGTATGGGCTTGTTTTTAAAAATGTCAAGAATTTGAACTGTATTGGTACGCTGTTTTTTCATGACTCGAAGAGGAGTATCGGGGGCGTATTTTTAATTCAAAAAAATTCGAGTGGGTCTGAAACAGAAATTCCCAACATCCTAAAAAATTCTAGTGGCTTGACTGCTGAACAAATTTGAACAGCGAAGAGAAAAGTTTTTTTGCCCACACCGTTGTTTTTGAGAGAGCGCGAAATTGACGAGCGAAAAAATTTGGTTCTAAAGCGAGCAAAATTTTTTGTTCACCTGCGGTTACTTTAAGCAGTTTATAAGACATTGGCGATTTTTCTTCTCTTAAGATTAAGTTTGAGAAGATAACTTAGACAATATAAAGTTTGCTTTGAGTTTTTTTTTAAAATTGTGATTTTTAATCAAGTTTCATGCTAATCTACACATTTTTTTTGCCATCTTGCTCTTTTTTAAGCCACATCAGTAATTTTTTGCGCATTGTTTTCTTCCATTGCAATTGCGGAGAAATGAATAGTCACCTATTGCTCCATATAATTTTGAGGCATCATTTTTTGCAGTCTTGAAAGCACAAAACCTTTTTTTAACTTTTTCTAAATTAGACGTTTTCGTGATTTCCTACTGTTGCATGAGCATTTCAATGATCACAATTTTATAAACGAAAAGTTGTCGTTCTTATGCGCACTTCCATTATATTAGGAAATAATTGAATTTTTAATTTTTTTTAGTTCACTTGGTTTTTTGGGCTAAAAATTTTGATAATTTAATTAATTATCTAAAATATTCTAATTTTTTTCGTGGGTGGTTTCAGTAGGTATTTTTTCTGAATGGGTCTTTATTGGCTGAGATGACTCGAGTTGTTGCCGGAATTCTTCCGGCTAGGTTCTTTTAAAGATTTGTTTTCATGACTTTGAAGTCAAATTGAAGTGACGATTATGGTCAAACGGAAACAGGAAGTGGAACAAAACAGCTAGTGGTTTTGCTACGCGAAAGTTTTTCACACTAATTTTAATGTGGAGTGAGTCTTTGAACAAAAATTTGCTTTCTTCATTGTGATTTTTTGTGCACATAGGGCAATTTGGGTAGATTTTACTGTTTTTGATTTTTTTAATGGTTTTTGATTTTTTTCTAAATAGTTTCCCCAATGCTTTCATAGCCCTATCTAGGTCCAATTTTTCTAAGTCAATAAAAATTCGTTGAATTTTAGGTCAGGATTTGTGTCAAATAACTATTCCAAGAGTTTAACGTCGTCTATCGATCTTCTGATTAAACACAATTATTTTTTATCTTTCACGAGTGTGCTTACCATGGCAGACAATTTTGAGGATCTCGAACCCCGGATCAATCTGTACTCTAAAGAGTAAAATATCCCGTTGCGGCAATCGAAGCGACTTTCGGAGAACAATGAACTCCAGGGAAGATCATATACAGTATTTTAAATTTTTAATACCAAATTCAAACTATTTAGGAACCTTTTGTACATGAGTTAGATAAAAAAGTCAACTAAATTGACTTGCAAAAGGTATAAAATGCTGCCGATTCTCACCATATCAAACAATCCACGAAAAAGGCAAAATTTGTGAAAAACTTTTTAATTTATTATTCTACGCTTAAAGTCTATACTTAAAAATCTCCATGAGAGCTACAGTTAACGATTATGTAAACGAGCAAACATCAGTAGTATCGACAAGGAACGAAGAAAAACTTTGTACTAAGCATGAAGAAAAACTTGGCCTATAAATTGGACTTCGGAATTTCGTGCAAGCCTTTCAACTTCATTCATACACGCACCTGTGTTAAAACAACGACCATACCGGGGCTCGATTGTCGCATATCAAAACCAACTGCGTCACATGAACTAGTCTTGCTAATTCAGTATACTTTTTCATTTAGCATTATTTATACTATATTAGGTACATTTATCTTTCTACAACATTAACTTTTCTACAAGTGTCCTAATATCGATTTTTTTATCGAACTGCTTTCCGAGCAGTATAAAAATTATCTTGACATTAAATTATCTTGACATCTTGACCTACAAGGTCTTAGGTGGTGCTTTGGACCGGGTGACTATGCTGGCTTGTTGATTACATCGAATTCCCTGCCAGTTGCCTATCAGCTGATTGAGAGTGATTTGCGTTTCTTCTCTGCTATAATGAGCGAACAAAATTGTCTAAGTTTTAACGATTTCTTCACAATTGAGACAAAGAGTGTAAATACTCGTAATATGGACCTGGAACGCTTAGTCGTCTCGCGAGCAAGAAAACGTATTACAGAGAAGTCCTTCTTCTTCCGAGTGCAAAGAGTGGTCAATGACACTGCTGATCTTCTGAATGTCGGTATAAGCAGCTTCAAATCGAAAAACCCATGTCAAGATCTTATACATAATTGTCTTTTGAACTTAACAAAAACGAAATATGACATCAATAATACATGTACTTGGGCTTTAAAATGTAGATGTAGTGTTTGTGCAGGATAGGCTTTATTTTAATGTTTTAGTTCATTCTTTTTTGTAATTATTAACCTTATTTTCTTTTGACATGTTAACAATGCTCACTCTATTTATGATACTGTAATATCCTATCAAAGGTAATAGAAGTCTTTTACTACTACTACTACTTAATTTTCAAAAACTATTATCTTGACATTAATTTTCAAAAACAATTATCTTGACATTAATTTTCAAAAACTATTATCTTGACATTAATTTTCAAAAACTATTATCTTGACATTAATTTTCAAAAACTATTATCTTGACATTAATTTTCTGAAAGCATCTAAGTTGCAGGCGAGTAAGTTGCGCAGGAAATTCCTAAAAACTTTGCTTCTTTGATGCTTCTGCTCAGCAGACAAACTTTAACTTGGAACTTAGACTGAATCACAACCAGACCCAGTTTCCATCGAAAGAGTGATCAAAGAGATATGATTCTGCTAAAGGAGGCTTCGTTAGAAATTAGGGTTAGAGATAAAACTAAATGTGATTAATCAACGGTCTGAATTTGGAGCAATCATCTGTAATTGAAATTTGCGTCTACCGAGAAATTTGAACTAAATTCTCATTAATAGTTAATTTGAAGAACAAAAGAACGCACAAGCAGCAATAAGATACAAGTAGCAAACTAAAAGCATTGTTTTCAAGAGCACTTGCACTTTTCTGAACTCAGAAAGGGGTGGAGAACCCCCCCCCCCCCCCCACCCCGCACGCCCGTCGTGGGATTAAACTAAAAGTTTTCATAACTTACATTTTTCACTTTGATACTGGTGGTAATAGTTGTAATGGATAAATAGATAGTCCCTACTCTTAATAGGCGTCGCAAACCATTAATAGCGCTAAAATGCTCATCAATTTGACCACCAATCGTTAGGAAAAATTTGTTTAGAAGCTAAGAGGAAGGCTTATGAGTTTGATTTGATTATCAGATTTCTTTATAATACTTGCTCTAGTTCCGTAATCTGGTCGGCTTGAAAAGTTTATAGAAAGATTGAGTCATTGTAAAGTTTTTTATTTTATCCTTAACGACTCAACTGTTAAGTTAGGTCTGAGAAAATACAAAAAATATGACAAAAATCCCAGTGTTTTGACCCATACTTCAAATTATCAAAAGAAATATTATACTGGAAATTTAAAGCCATCAAAATTCAAGACTTCAAAATGAAACTCGGATATTAATGCTGCTTAAAACCTTCAAAATATTTTAAAACCTTAAAATTTTCAGAGCCAAGCTTGGAAAAAAATATGAACCTCTATCGCAAATATTTTCTTAGATAGGAAATCAGAGCTCTGGATTCAAGAAAAATCATTGACGAATTCCTGACACACGACTTAGCACAAATTTCGTTGTGAATCTAATCGCTATCGATTAAGAGAACCAGTGATAGTTCTTGATCAGATGTATTAATTTCGGAACTCAGATCAAAGCCACATGAACACAAAAGCATCATCCATTATTACAATAAAAACATGAAAAACTACGAAATGGAATCGGGAGGAAACGCAAACATAATACTTCAATAACAAAATGCATTAATAATAAATGGTCGAATTCTTCATCTTAAAGACAGGAAAAAGTTCCCAGAAGCGCACTATGCTGCCAAATTGAGACGATTTAGAGTTAATTCAGCCTCGTTTGCAAACAGGTGAAAAATATCTGTCAAATTATTCTTCATAAGTAGCAGCCGATATTAATAAATTAGTGACAGGACGTAGACACAACCATATTCCTAAAACACAAAAAAAACTCTTTTTATCAGCGGATGATTTATTGTATCTAATTTTCTTTAGTTCAAATTTAAACTACGCTTCAATGCTAAACATTTTCTCAGATACAGTTTTCTGTGCGTTTATTTTTTCTAAGCTTTTTTTAGAGAAATATTTTCAAAACAATTTTGGAATGTTCAGCCTTCCGACAAGCTAGCAACAGTGATGTTAAGATATGAAGCAATATTAATATAGACGAAAAAAATTCTCGCTTTCATCATTTTTCATCATCAGAAAAAAATTATCGCTTTAATCATTTTTAAATCCTGTGACATCAAAACGCTACAAGCATTGCATAGAGGAGGAACTTTTAAACAGTATTTCAAATTCTAGACTCTCATAATAAGAGTCAAAAAAATTTCAACGCATCACTTCTCGTTAAAAGAAATAAAACCAGAAACTTTGTAAAATGAGGTCCCATTTTCACATGACTTAAATTTGACTAAATAAGAAAATCGAACAATCGAAAACCTTCAACGCCAAAAGCTTGGACGTCTGAATTGGAAAGAATTACAATGGTCACAAATGCGTCTCAATTAGGTAAGAACAAAAACTACACTAATCGCATTTATGATTTTTAGGAAGCCTGGTTCGCTATAACTGATCTGATCAACCAAGCAACTCATATTCAAAAGCTCAATTTTTTAGAGCAAGGTTAAAAAAAATGGCCAACCTGAGCTATAAAATAGGTTCAAAAACAATACCTCAAACCTATAACAAGACAAGGAGGCTCGGTAATGTGCTTTTGCACATAGGGTTTCGACCCCGCTCAGCGGCCGAATGAGGAAGAGATAGAAAAATTTCCAGAAATTCATAACCGTTTAACAACTTAGCGAAAAAATTAATGATAGATTAGAGGATCGATGAGACTTGCCATTTATGAGAGTACCGGAGAAGATCTCGATCAATTACGACCAAAAAACTCGATGTCTATATTTAAAAAAAATCACTTATTAACAAAAGAAAATGGAATCAGATAAAGCTAGAAATGTTCTATCAGACGCCCAATAAAAAATGTTGGACCAAAGATTACTCCGTATTTTAAAAAATATGAAAAACATTGGTATGTACATCCCCTTCAAAATATATGGGACACAATAATACCAGTAGAAAACATGAAAAACTTACTATACTGTTTATGGATTTAAAATGTCCAAACAACGGAAAAATTATAAAACAATGGAATATATTTATATCGGTTATATATCTCTAACATACCTTCATTTCTCAATGAAGTATTTCCTTTATGTCCAGTTAAAGTGAAGTTAATTTAACCTACCATAGCTCTCAACAGCTCTCTTAATACCTTGGTCCTTGAGAAAAAAAGTCAAGTGCCAATGCTTTCCAATTAACTTTTTCAGGAGCGCTTTTTTCTAGTACGTTATCATAAAAACTAGCTTGAAAAACACTAATTTTTGTTTGGTTGCAAGAGAAAAGCTCAAAAGCATTTGAAACGATAAGTTATTGTCATTTATAACCAAAAACAAAAATAGATGAAAATGGGTAGTTGAATATAGTAGTTGAATATATCCAGACCCAAACTGTTGTTAAAAATTCAAAACAAACTGTAGAAAACGCTAGCCACAAGAGACCCGAAACTAAAAAAGAAAAAGCAAAGAACATATGAGAATTCATAATTTCATTCAGGATTAATTTGTGAATCAAATCTCAAACACTCAACTTAACCTCAATAATTTAGAACTGAAGTTATTCCGGAAGGCAATTCCTGTATAACCAAAACAGCTAAACCACAGGCAGAAGAAGGGGCAAAAACGGAAATTTGGCAAAAACCGAAATTTGGCAAAAAACAAAAATTTGGCAAAAACGGAAATTTGGCAAAAACAGAAATTTGGCAAAAACGGAAATTTGGCAAAAACAGAAATTTGGCAAAAACGGAAATTTGGCAAAAACAGAAATTTTAGATCACGCGAAACGCAGAGCGTAAAAGTCACTCGAAAAGTCAAAACCGTCAAGCAAAGATTTGGCATAAAAAAGACACACACACGTTCACAAAAATTGCTATGAACTTCGTTCAAGAGCAATTAATCAATTCTAGTAAAATTTCTCAAATATAAAAATGAAATATATCAAGTGAACAGCAAATTTTACGCAAAAACAAAAAACATGAATCCAAAAGTGAGACAGAAGTAAAAGAAAAATGACCTCTCCACTCACTTAGAAATCTAAATTGATAAAGCAAAATAAGATCGAATGCAAATAGAGGTTACCCAAGCTATATAATATCGAGGTCAGTCACAACCCATCCAAAGTATCTTTGCCCTTGGAACTTATCAAAAGGTTGCTTGAGCAAATTGGTTGTCAATTCATATAAATAATGCGGAAGTGAAAAGAAGAACCCGAATAAAACTCCTAAAAAAATTTCGGCGCTAACCAAATACAACCTCTCAGTAAATTCTAAAACACTAATACAACAGAGCAAAAGTACATAGGATTGAGAAGGAAGCAGCTAGCACATCTTAAATTAGATGATTTCATTGATTAGATGATTGACGAGATAATTAGATGATTGATGAGATATTCGTTTATTAATTTTGAAACAAAAACATCCAGAAGTTTCAATTATGCCTCTTGGAAAAATATTTTGTAATTGTGAGCAATCAAAACAATTGAGAAGTCCAATTGTATGTAGCTAAATTTAACAAAAAAAAACATTTGAATAAGCAAGTATAAAAAAAATCCCTAAATATTGACAAAGTCAACAGGCGTCAAAATTTAATCGATGTTTAGGCACTCGAAAACAGATTTACATTCAGATAAGCGCTTGTTTGACAAAAATGAGATTGAAATACGAGAAAACAAAAAAGTCTGTCGTAAAAACAATTAGCCACTATCTACAGCTATTCATAGTCTTCTATTATACCACTACTGCAATCAAAGAGATCTCTCATGCTCATACGGTAACAACCTTCACAGTATAGAACATCTTCACAAAATAGAACACAAAACAACATCTAAATTCAAAAATGAAAAAAAAATACTTAAATAATTTTGAAGAATCAATATCATCAACATCAAGAAGAATCACTATCAAAGAGACACATTATGTAGCTTATTGGGCTTCATTAGATCATAAAAAAGAACTCAAAATATTTGGACTGCGTAGCAAAACCCAGGAACAAAAATGGACAATTTATAAATTTTAACGCAAACACGTAGTGTTGAAGTTAACAAAACCATTAGTTGCCAACAGAGAAATTCAGACAACAGCAATGCACCATTAACACACAAGCATCGCTTTTGATAGACTAAATGGTTCATAATTTGTAAATAAAACGTTGCTACATTCATCGAAAAATGTGCAAACAAATGTGTCTACAGGGTTTAAAAACACTGAAACCATTTTTCTTCGTTTCACTAGAATTAACACCAATGGAACGACATTCATTAAATGAAATCTCATGCAAATTCATATTTTATAAACCGACAATTTCATCAAATTAAATGCTCATTTTGCCAAACAACATAACAGCTCAGGAAATCAACATCTATCCCGTTTTCAAACTGAAGTTCAAACTGCAAAATCGCAAGTAAAAACTTTATTAATATTCAGCTCGATTGACCTCTGATTATTTTCAACTACACCATACAAGCTCAATTTAGATATATAATTTAAAGCAGATTATTTAAAAAAATTACCTTTGCTCCCACTTAATAAAGCTAAATTGAAAATGCCAATTCAAACAGAGGTCACCCAGGCTATATAATAATGAGCTAAGTTATTACAGAGGTATTTCAGGTTTGCCCTAGTCACAAACCAAACTTGCAATTTTAAAAAATATTCAATATCCAATGGATAGATTCAGATGCTTAAATTATGCTTCCTTCGAAGGAACCTTGGTCTTAAAAGCATTCAGAACAATTGATAGATCCAATGGTGAACAACAAAACGATTTCAGAAATAAAATAAACAAAATTCTCCAAATTTTTACGAAACAAAATGGCGTCAATTTAAAAATTATATCTATCATTAGTTATCAAGAGAAAAGGAATTTTATATCCGGATATAACTCGATTTTGATCAATGAAGATTGATTTTTGATTGAAGTGCAAGGCAACAAAAAAAAACAAAGGTCGACTCAAATTTCACTTATATTTTATGATAAACCACACAACATCAACTCGAGAAGACCGCTTTATTCTATTACTGAAATGAAATCAATGAGGCCTTTGTGACAGACTGACACATAGACGTAACAAACGTACAGAGGACAATGCATATTGAATTCTAACTGAAACAAATAGTTTCAACGTAATGAATGCCATAAAAAATGAGCCGTGAACTTTATTTCCGTTCATTAGACTTCACGACTACTTCAGTGAGAACTGTCAGTATTGGGATTCAGAAACAAAACGATGAAAAACCAATTAGTTGAACTTATTTTAATGAAAACTTTTAGTGTCGAAGTCTCGTTGCCGGAGACAAATTCAGAAATAGCATATAATTACCATCAAAACAAATAGCGTTTATTATATTACGCCAGAAATTCACAAAAAAGACACAAAATGGACGTCAAGTGGTCACAAAGTAAAAACAAAACAATGCCAAAAATCTAGATCCAAATCCAAACTTGTTTTTTTCTTAAAAAAACACGATGAGCTAAAAAAAAAAATAGCGTCGATATCGCTTCAGTGTTACTAAAACCCGTAAATGTTGAAAATGTTAACATAATTTTTTAAAAATCAACAATTTTTTAAAGAAAAGAGTCCAGAAACGTTAAGAAAATCAGTGTTAAAAGAAGAATTTTCACAAAAAGTTTTGCGATAACTTCTTGAAAAAGACCAAAATTTTTAAAGGCTTTTTAATTTCTCAATGGACTGGTTTTCTAGAGATACCACTCGCAATTCTCCACGATAAATATATCGATCGGCCCAAACTTGACTGAACAAAAAACCCAGTTGAGCATATAGTTCTTTACTCCCACAAGTGGGGTCGGAAGAATTAGTTCCTAGCCACAATATCCAAAATGGATGCCAACAGAGTTTTCAAATTGGACAAACCAATAACTTTGTAACTTTGAAAACATGCCATGAAGGTCTACGCGCTTTAGATTTGACTTGTGACACTAGCATTCTGAGCAATAGCAATTTGAACAAACAGACGCTCAATAAGTCCTACATGAGAAAACAGCTATTCTAAAGCATGATATACACACTTCTCTTGAGATCAATTAAAACAAATATCAGCAACAAATTTGAATTTCTATAAAATATACAAATTTGCAAGTTCAACATATACAAACAGAAAATATTTATTTCAAAATTAGTTGCCAAGTTCCATTAAATTAAATAAATCCATTAAATTGATAATACATTATAAATTCATAATTATGTACAATTGTAATTATAATTAATTGCCCTCTAACAAAAAAAATACTTTCATTCTGTTAATCAACACCTGGTGAGCTGTTTGTGACAAAAAAACTAAGGTCGTTAATTTAATTCTGTAATATACACAAGACATTCACATGACAAAAAACACAAACACGTACACTATCATATACAAAATCACTGAAAATGAATAATCATTCGACCTTTTCATTATGAAGTTCTCTTTTTCTATCACGAGAACCGTGGCCAAACTTGAGAAATATTTTAGTCTCTAGTTACTTTCTTAATAGCATTAACTAATTTTTGATGCCACCGAAGCGATAAGTTCCTGTTTCTTTTATATTTAGTAAAGAATCTAAAAACTTAATAGCGATTTAAACGTCGTATAAAGTCTTCTAAAACTTTTTGAAAAAATTTGTTGAAAATGATAAGGACAAATTTTCTATTAATATTTAGTGGATATTAATAAACAAAATCATTTATTATTAGCAAATTTCATTTTGATGATAAAAGATTATTTAACAACAATTGGCTACTCTAATGCGAACGAAAGAAGCTTCAAGATAAAGACAATTCAGACGATTGACAATTGTGATTGAAACAAAAATATACACATGATATTTGGTAATTATAATCTACGAAATATTGATTAATGCAAACACGTTTCCTTGTCTTATAGCTCAGATATTGTCCCATTTTCTATTGATTATTGTTATCTGCAGAAATCGACAACGATTAAACCATTCTCGTGGATATTTCATGTTCGGCTGAAGATTTAGGTTTAAAAAATCTTGTTGTTCTGGTAATTCAAAATACCAGACATAACTCAGATGTTTAACTAGAAGCTAGAGCAAGACCATAAAGTTGACAATCTCGAGCAAACTACCTCGATTATTCAGGGAAATCTTAACCAGATACTAATTCATGCGTTTTTAAGTACCATTACCATTAAAACCCTCACAAACCCAGGGCAACAAAATTACGGTCCCGGAATTAGTTTGTAGCCCCTGCTTGATACTCTAAGTTAGCATACAAGAAATTGATGGGGGGGGGGGTCAAGGAAACTGTTTATAACTAAAGGTATAGCTCAGATCGGTCCACCTAAATTATTACAAATCCCAGGAAAACAAATGATGCTTCACCAGCAGATCTCTCACTCCCTCCTTCATCGGTTTGCTATTTCCACTGGATTGATCAGCCGATGACTTTTTAGACGTCGTTGTATTCGTAATTCCTATAGTCTTGATAGCCACATTCTCTTTTGCAGCCTTAGAGGGAAGTTCTGTGTGAACATGCAAATTGAACCCAAACTCGCAGAGAATTCTGAGCTCACATTTAATTTGAACCCAGCCGGGCGAATTCATAAACGCTCCCTTGTTGTACCATTTGGCAATGACAGCCTCACAGGACGCCAGGATTTCGAGCCAGATATGAAGAACTTGTTCGTTGAGACCCATGCAGACCCAAGATCTGAATTTGGAATCCATTCCAACATGCACAGAATCGTGTGTTTGGTTTATTGATTGCACTGAACGGTATAATAGCTCTTCAGGTGTCAAAACTTTACCGTCCTCGTCCAAACGATAAGTTTTACACAAAACAAGCCGAGAATAAACAGAGTTGAAATCTTTCTCAACTTCTTTGATGGCAGCTTCTTCAATAAATAGCCACGGGTGACATTCGTGACCAATCATTGCTTGCTTCATTCCATGACGGAAAAACTTGTCCAAATTTGGGCACAAATGACCTCGAACAAGATCTGTAATCGTATCTGTAACTGAATCATCTCCAGCGTGCGTGTACTGTTTGCTTCGTTCGTCCAAAAGTTCCACAAATTTGGCAGGGAACCATCCTCGGATCCCATTAAGCTCCCCAACCCAACAATGCTCGTCTTTCATTGAAATGATTGTTATGACATCGTTTCTTTTGAAACCCAATTCATCGTCATCGTGACGTTCGAAGTCCAACAACGCTTTGGCCCTGCGACGTCTGTTCCTCGCGATTTTAAGATACCTTTCGTGATCTCTTTGATGTGACTCCAAGCTGTAATCCGCTGCAATTGACAACGTTTTGTACTTCTTCTCAGTGGCTTGAAAATGCCTCGCGATTTGCTGCACCGAATCTCGGAGGTCTGTAATAATTTCAGTTTGCTGTATATTTTTAACCTTTACAGTTTCGATGTCAGCCGTGTTGAAAAACAGATTCATCATCGACTTAGGTCTTCGCATTTGGCGTCTGTTTACAACTTGCTTATTGGCTCCGTCGTTAAGTTCGTGTCCTTTCGATTTATGTTCCTCAATCACAACCGTCATCTGCTTACGTCTTTGAGTCTCGATCAGCACTTCGGTTAAAGATCCCGCAGTTTTGGCAGAAGTCTGGAGCAATTTGTCGACGTCGGTGACCATGTCAGGTAGCTTGGCTAGTAAGTTGAAGATTTGTCCAGTGTTGGTCTGTTGAAGGATTTCGTCTTGGTGGAGTTTGAGCATTCCAAGTGTGATTTGGAACAGGACGACAGATCCATCGTAGAAGAGCTGGTCCCAGACTCTGAGGAGTACTTTGGTGTGGAAAACTCCAGAGAAGAGAGTGAGGAACCAGTGGAGAGTTATCAATGACAGTTCTATGTCATACTCCTTTAAGTGGATGTCTATTTCGGGCAAGTAGTTCATCACCAAGAGTCTCAAAACCTGAAACATCAACAAACATACAGCTAAACTGCATCAAATTTACAAGTCAATTATATACCGACTAACGTCACGCGAATTGCTATCAAACGACAGGCGCGGAAATTTACTTTAATGGGCGTCTTGCTTTGAAGTTAACTAACATAAGCGACTAACGTCTAACCGACTAACGAAATGCTCTCAAACGACCGGCGAGCGGTTGGCTTCGTCAGTAGCTAGCCACGGTATAGTGAGAAAGCTTCAGCGTAATTGAAGGGACGTGAGGTGAGCGCAGCGGGGGGGGGGGTTGCACCGGGGGCTGATGGGCGGGGGGCAACAGCGGGGGAGCACCGGTGGGAGGGCGGTTTTTGGCTGTACGGGGCCCTTAGAGCCTGAACGATGTGCAGGGATGGGGATTGGGGGGGGGGGGGGTGAAGTGAGAGGGGGCGGGGTGATGTGTGTGTGTGTGTGTGGGGGGGGGGGGGGGTGTCAACCTCTAAGAACCGCCCTACACACCATAAGTATGTCTCCAACAGTTTCTGTTGAAAGGCTCTCAGAGCACTTAATTCCCGCTGGGCGTTACCTGTTTATTCCGTTTTTGAGGACGAGAGGTCAAATGGGTCAGACAAAAAATCGGTCAAGCAAAAATCGCATTAAAAAAGACCAACAGGACAAATATAATTGCTACAAACTTCGTTTGAGAGCAATTAAAAAGATGGTTTATTGAAAGATCACATAAAGATTTACTTAATGATTTACTTTAAGATTTACTTAAAGATCACTGAAAAACGAACGCAAGCGTGACAAAGTCCCTTCAGAAGTCAACAAATGTTCTAGAACAAAAGCGCAAGAACGGCCAAGCAAAACATTGCATAAAAAAGACACATGTTCATAATAATTGCCTCAAACTTCGGTCGAGAGCAAGTAAAAGCCTTCAGTTGTCGGCTGGAATGGATAAAACCACAATTTTACACTCATTTCTGAAATCAATTCAAACTAAACGACCTATTTAGCAGCTGATTACTCACAAATATTACTTACTCACAAAAATATCGGCTACGCGAAACAGTATGATAGGGGGTCCTGGACACCAATCGTTATGTCATCAATGCTATCTTCTATAGCAGAAAAACAATCCGACGCTTTATTCTAATTCTGAAGAGATCGTTCTGTATGATATATGCACTAACATAATGAATGAACATAACCGATTAACGGCAGAGTCAAACTCTAAGAACCGCCTTTCACACAATAAATTTATGTCTCCAAAACAGAGAATCCGGTACTTAGAGTCTAATAAGCCGAAATGCTCGAAGAGAACTTAATGCCCTCCGAGCGTTACCTGTTTAGCCCGTTTTTGAGGCGGAAAAGTCAAATGGGTCAGACGAAAAATTGGTCAAGCGAAAAATCGCTAAAAAAAGACCAACAGGACTAACATAATTGCAACAAACTTCGTTTGAGAGCAATTAAAAATCTTACCTATTGGTAACATAACGAATTCACATTTACCTTTTGGTCAGCCTGGACTCCAATCAACGACTGTGTGTAGTACGATGCCGGCACTATATCCTCAATGATAGCTGTAACCATCCAAAACGTCTCCTCTTCCTCCATGAACAGCAGGAACGTCGCCGCAATTGTACCCATACCTTGACAATACCCAATCTCTGGGTACAGCCAGGCAAGGGCACGCAGCACCCGTCTCAGCCTCGGAACCCCGTACGATATCCCAGACGAAAAGAGTGCATTATTAGGCAACGTTCTCAGTAAGTCTTTCTCAATTTGGCGAGATGAAATTAAGTTATCGTCCATAGAGTGCTTCACAATTTCCACGTAGGAAATCTCAGACTTGACCTGCTTCAGTCTCCCACCCCCGAGACGTGACCAAATTTGAGGTCGCATGCAGTGCGGGATTCCTTCTTTGACCAACATACGAAGTTTTTCCGATTTGGGTAGAATGTCATCGACCTTGTCCCAAGTGAGGTCTCCAAGGTCGTTATTGCAAGTGAACTCGAGATGAGCTACCCATCTGAGAACTAAATTTGGGTCATCATTCAGAGGTTCACTTAGAAGTTGGATGCTATTTGGCTCTGCGTCATCTTCGCGGTCTTCTCGGAAGCCGAATTCGTCATACCTAAACGAATCTAATTGTAATCAATGCTTTCGGAATTTTTCGAAATTTTGTAAATAGTATCAGAATAACAGCTAATAGCAAAACCTTTTGGTGACAACAGTAAAAAAAATTGATCCGCCATGCATCTCGTTTAAAACGGTTACGCTCCCATTGCCGTAAATACTACGGGCAAAATAATGACCAACACTGTTGTGAGAGGTCACTGGTTGAATAAGAAAAGGGGTTCAATGTGTCAAGACTTTCTGGAAGTATCGTCAAAAATAGTCCATAAAATGCTCAAACATTACACGAATCCCGCTACTAAAGAATCCAGAATAGAATTGCAACAAGTATCATAGCTTGCGTGCAGAACGTATTTCAAGTAGAAGTACCTGAATTCGGGCGACAGTCTGTACTTCTCGCTTTGGGTCAACACACTCAAGATATCCTGTGGCCACATACTGGGAGTGAGAGCACTGAAGGGTCCATGGGCAGGAGGGAGGAAGGGTCCGAGAGGTTTGCCCAACTGGACCAGGAGTGGCTTGGAGGCTGAAGTACCCGGCTTGACCAGCACTCCTATGTCCTTGTCCAACCGACCACTTTTGTACACCTTAAAGAAATACTTTGCAAGCAAATGAAGAGAAAAATGAGCGTTTGAGCATCTAATGATGTTTATAGTAGTTAACTCAAACTTGAATGTAATTCATTTTTCATGTACCTTTTTAATTGAGAAATTGAGACACATACAAGCAATGCAATCATTTTGTCAACTTGTGCTCGAAGCTCCGATTCCTGAATTAAAACAATCAATTCTCAAGATACTCTCCAGGTTTATAGAAACTTTCGTCAATTCACCAAGATCGCATTCTAACTGTATCGACAGAAATACTACTCTTACAAACTTATCAGCGGTTTTTGCAAAAAAAACTGGTTCACCTTGGATATGTTTCTAGCTTCCTCCTCTTCGTCGAAAGAGCCACCTCGTTTGGCGTAGTAGCCCTGGACAAGACCAGGTGCGATACTCGACTTCATTAGTTGTCCAGGTAGCAATACCTTGGCCATGTCAAAGCAGTTCAAACTGTCCGCTCTGTTTACTGTCTCAGCCGCTACTTTCGTCGATATCGGCATCGAGATTTACCACTTTCTAGTTCATTTTACAAAATGAGCTCATTTGAAATACCTGAAAATTATTCATGTTCAGAAAATTCCTACTAAAATTAAAACATATGTGGATTAAACATGACAGCAGCCGAGAAAATGTGTGTGTGTGAAAATATTTGAAAATTTGACGAAAATCAACACACAATTTAAAAAAATCCAGATAGAGAGATTTAAAGATGATTAGCTAAACTTTAAGACCTAAAGCAAACTTAAAGCAAAAGGCTAAAGGCTCAAAATTCGATTTTCTCAAACAAAATCTTTGTCAAAAAAATCCACCATTAATGAAGCTTGCACAAATTAAAGTTGAGTGTTTCTGTTGTCTGAACTTAATTTCTGCTGACACAAGAATTTAATCGGATATTTTTTCAAAAATTTCGATGCCGCAGAAAACATTGATGCCTCATCACATCGCAGAAAAGGAAATTTAAAAATCATTAAAAATAAACCAATAAGTTAACGACGCACTTTGCCTGAGCTACGCTGAGCTCTCCACTTCTTCTTTCACTTTGAGATTTGAAGTTAAACAATAACAATTAGACAAAAATTAGAACTGCTGTATAATCCAGCCATTAAAAACTGTCTGCTAAAATCTGCAAAAACTTGAGCAGCCCCGAATTTCAAACTTTGGGTTGTTGTTCTATTTGTTTTTCTAATTTAAATATACGAATAAAAACATATCAGACTACCGTCGGGAGAATTGCTCTCAAACGACCGGCTAGCAGTTGGCTTCGTCAGTAGCCAGCTACGGTTTAGTGAGGCTAACTTTAGCTTAATTGAAGGGGCGTGAGGTGAGCGCAGCGGGGGGGGGCACTGGGGGGTGGGGTGATTGATAGGGGGTAACGTTGGGGGTGGGGGTCTCTTGCTGCTCGGGGCCACGTCCTTACGACCTGAACGATGTACAGGAGTGAGGATTGGGGTGGGGTTAAAGTGGGAGAGGAGTGAAGAGGTAAGCGAAAAATCGCATTAAAAAGACCATAGGACTAATGTAAATGCTACAAACTTCGTTTGACATTAATTAATAAACACGCGTACAGAGCTGCAACATCGCACGAGGTTTCCGTGCATACAATTTCCACCTTCTCTAAACAGTCGAAAATGCATCAGCACTTGAATAGAAAAGACGTAACACTCTCTATCTAGATCTCTGGTGTCGCATTTCTCAATCTTCAAAAATATACACTTTATTATCTACTCTTCTAAACAAAAGTAAAATTCAAGTATTTACAAATTAGCACAACCAACAAAGTAAGTTTCAAGACAGCGCAAAAGCTAAAGACTCTAAATGTTGAAAAGATCCTCGTTTGACAAACTTCCTGAGAAGTGACTGAATAAACGTGAATATATTATCAAATGTCTTGTAAGCCTGTTCAATTCCAGGCGCAACTGCGCTCAAATCCGCGTTTGAGTCTATAATCTTTTCAGATTGTTTCACGAATATGAGGAACGTGTTCAAAGCCGACATCAGAGCTGATCTCACTTTTGAAGACTCTGCGTTGAGAAGACATCTGTTCTTGAGAGTCGAGGCAAATTCCTCCACTGAGGCCATAACGTCACTGATAGTTTGAGCCTGAACAGAGAAAGAAATCGTTGCCGACTGTTTAATTAATTTTGAAACAATCAAACTTTTCGAGAGCAGGGGAAAATATCAGATTTATTTGTATAAAATAGCTTCGAAAAATTTACATTCGGAGCCACTGTTTTAAAAAATATGAGCTCTTTGTTTGTATACCATGCTATGTTTGAACGTCATCGTTAACAAAATTGCAACCGATGTATGCGAAATTACAAAATATGGTTAACCATTATTTTGTTCATTTTAATTGCTGACATGTAATGCAGAATCTTGACCACCTTATAAAGCCTAGTTATTTCGGCCCGCTTTAAGCTTTATTAAGTTTTTATTAAAGATAAGGAGCGTTCGGGAAACTTTGCAGGATTTGACAAAAAATGTTGATGACTGCCTATTCGGAACCAAAAGTATGTCTGCGATTCCATTTAAAAACGATAAAACTTAGCGGAGGGTAACTAACGGTCACATGTTTCAAAATTTTTATTTGAAAACTGTAAAAGGAGAGAGATGAAGATGAAGTGACAAATCATGTGAACACCTTTTCTCTCATTAGGATTGGAATTCTCTTCTAACATTTAACGTTCAAGTTCTTTCGAAGATAAATTGTTTTGTATTGAGGAACGGGAGATGAACCAAGAATTAAAAATATTGGGGGTAACTTTGACATGTATGGACATTCTAATTCGACCTGGCGTTCAACATCCGTTCAGTATCGGTGTTGAGGGAGGGCGGGGGAGGGGGGGGGGGGGGGCTGAAGAATTAACATATGTAATTCCAAATAAAGCTGGAGCCTAAAGTGTTCAAATCATTCTATTTCTTCAAATTCTTGCTATGTCTGATATGTAGCACTAAGTGAAATCTCAAACTCTCCATTTTTCTCTACAAGTTCTATATGCTAAATAGTACATGAAATTTCTTAGTACAACAAAGTTCACTTATATTGAAGTTATTACAAGATTTGCAGTGAGCCGAAATTAACCAAATAGGACAAATCGAACCTAGTTTCGACGAACAGCACACTTGTAAACAAAGATTGCGTCTTATCAATATGTTGCGGGGGCTCCTGTAAAGAATGAAATAATTGACCCCAAAACATTGATGACGTGATTAACCTTTTTAATGTTGACGTTCAGGAGACTGTGGGTCGCATGAACTATTCGCGTCATGAAATAGGTCTCCAAAACATTCACAAAGTGAATTATTCTAAATCTGAACCGGTAGAACAAATTCATCAATTTAGAACTAGTTCTTTCTTTTTGACCTTGAAAATATTTGTTCAACATCGATATCTTCAACCTGGTAGTCGAATATTTGGCCCATTTGATTTGAGATAGAAATACAAAAACTTGATTCAGAGTGTTGAAAACATCCGGCGAAAAGACGACACTAATAGGCCATCTCACGTTGACCATTATAACTAATTCTTTTAACTGGTTTATTACATTTTGGTTGAAACCCGAATCGTTTTTGACTGTAGAATTTATTGATGCTACAATATTTTCGTAAAACTCCTCTTGAAATCCGCCTCTATTGGCTTCGAAAACGTCTTGTAGTTTCAAGGTTAACATCGTCGGATCCTTCCATTTCTGTTTCCGTGAAATATCCTCAAAAAGGTCGAACAAAAACTCGTGCATTTCAGAAGCGTTTGACTGGAACAAATAAAGGGCCGAAATTCCGTTTGTAAACAACTCCATTTTAGCCGTTTTTATTTCAGAAAGCAGTAATCCATTAGCTAAATTCAAATCTTTTAAGATAAGTTGATATGTCGAACTTTTAGCACGCGAAATATTCCTTTTAAACAAAGGAATTGAGGCATCGACTAAATACTTTTCCGATTCATTGACTTTAATTTGAGTTTCAGCAAATTTCTCCAAATTGGTTGATGTATTTTGTTCGGAATCACTTTGAGCAAAAGATTGGTCGCGTTCAGCAACAGTTGTAGGTTCAAAATCAGATTTTGATTCATCAATTTTGAGCTCACTTTTATTTTCCGAAACGTCAAGCCAAAAGACCGAATTCAAATTTTTCTTGAATATTTCTGAAATGTCCGGCGGAAAATCTTTCGGTAAAAACTTTTCAGAGCTCGTTAGCATTTCAACTGATTTCGCTACATCAGTTAACTGTATGAAAAATTGACAATCGTCCCGGCTGAGAAAGTTAGCAGTTTCTGGTTGCAAGGAAAAAGCTTCTTTCCAGTACCTTGAAGAATTAATCGCAACTTCCGAATTCCTTTTGACGAAAAATTCGTTGGCTGTTGTTTGGTTCAAACCTCCGTAATTAATCCAGTTATGAAATATGTCTAATGAGCTACAGTACACAGCTGCGAATAAGTTGACAAAAGCCTTTATTGACAAAAAATTAGGAAAAGATTGTCCGAGTAAAAATTTATTCAGAATAAAGTTAGCCTGTTTCAGCAGCAACAAAGTGACTTTCGAAATGGCATGTGCCGCCAACTCCTTTTCTGGAAAAACTAAAATTTCTTGCATACTTGCGAATATTTCATTGCAAATAACTGCAAAAAATGCAAAAAATGGTTTCCAGTTTGATAATTCTTGGCAAAATTGAAGTAAAGTATAAGTAGTAAAATCATCTTTAGCTTTTTGCTCGATTTTGAGCAAAAATTCTTCAAAGAGCTGTAAAATTTCATGCCTAAAAGCTTGCGTGAATTTGGTTAATGCTAAACAGTTAACTACCGAATCAAAATCAACGCAAAGTTGTCGGCAAATTGTGACGTCATTTCTCAATTTAAGAACACTTTCAAGAGTTCGTTTTAGTGATTCGAAACTTAAATGGGTTAGAAAAATATCAGAATTAACAATGAAACTTTCATTATCAAATGATCTGATAAAAATTGTCACGTTAATTTCATTACTCATAAGCGCCCAGATACATTCACGTATTATCGTAACTTCAGTTAAACATTTTGATGAAGATTTGACCGGTTTCATCAACGGGTTAAAGCTTCTCATAGCCACAAACGACCTACTAAAGAATGCATTTTCGTCGTTATTCGGATCAGAAATCAATTCCCGCTGAAGTTTCTCAAAATTTCGTCCCATCCGCCAATAGAATTTGCTTTCATCGATATTATGAAATGTGAACTCAACGTGTTTTAAACTGAAAACATTTTCAACTTCATTTCCGCTGTTTTCAGAATCACTTGAGTGACCCGATTTCAAGTCAGTAGCCTCATCGTCCGAGGCTTCGAAAACTAGAGGTTCCTTTTGAAATCTGGCTGTTAACAATTCGAGTTGATTGTATGACTTGGATCGATTTTCTGATGTATTCTTAGCTTCGTCATCACAGTCCCAATCACTCAAATCTGATTGGTTATTGTCATCAACATCGGCATCATCATCCTAATAACAGAGCCCTTCTTACAAAAAAGCAAGTTAAATTCATAACACTGCAAAATGTTTACCTTCAACGTTATAGCGAGATTGAAATAGCTAACTTCATAACTCCTCATTGGTAAAATAAGGTCGCGTGAGCAATTATACATTAAAAAATCAAGAAAACTCGGCGCTATATTTACAAAAAATATTTTAAATAACCGATATCCGGGAGCGCCAATTTGCATTAAGCTGCGGTGTTACGTTCCATTGAGTTTGATTAAGACTTGATAGAAGCTAAAAGTATGTTAGCATTCTGTCGAAAAAACGAACTAGATTTTTTTTTCAATTAGGGCCCAAAACGGTAAAAAAAAACAATTTGTTGCAAATGAGGGGGCTAGGTTCCTGTCCTACTAAGCGATAAGAGTTGATAAAGAGCCGAATGTTCTGCTACAATTTTTTAGGAAGGTGATGAAAATTTTCGGCCAATAGACGAGTTTCAGTTGAGTTATCTTTCTCATATGCCAAAACCACAGAAAAGCTTCGAAATACATAAACATAACTGGCAGATGACCAGAACATAGCCGCAATAGCTTCGTAGATCTGCAGTCTCAAAAAGATAGTTAAAGAAACAAACCAAAACATAGCTGGCAGATTGCCAGAAAATAGCCGCAATAGATTCGTAGATCGGCAGTCTAAAAAAAACAGTAAAAAAGACAGACCAAAAAAATTCGTCTTTTCATTGAAGGCTGATCTGTTATATTTTGATTAAAAATCTGTATAAGTTATTGCTGCCTCTATTAGCTGATCTCAAATATCCTTCATTTAGAGTGATACACACCCATTTGATCTTATCTCTTTGAATTAAAGTAAATAAAAGTCAATTTCAAAGTGAGGAAGTCATTTTTGAGAGTGAGGTAAGTCAAGTGTGACCAAAAATTTAATCACGCGCATGAACAAAAAAACTCGCTCCACTAAGAGCGAAAAATGACGTCACACATGCAATTCAGTTGAAATTGCATGAACGAATGAACAAAAAATGGCTGTGACGTCATATGGTCGTAACAAAAATCATGACGACGAAATAAAAAAAAACCAAGAGAAGGCCAATAATAGCCTCAGCTATCGCTGTGCGGCTATTAAAAACTTCCTTTCATTAAACGAAGTGGTGAGATGTTATATTTTGACTAAGAATCTGTATAAAAAGAAAGCTGCTTCTGTTAGCTGGTCTTGAAAAACCTTCAATTTGACACACATTTGCTAATCTCTTTGAACTAAAGCAAAGAAAAGTCGATTTGCGACAGAGGAAGCCCCTTTTGTGAGGTGACCAAAAACTTATTCACACGATTGAAAACTCGTTCCACTAAGAGTGAAAAATGAAGTCACGCATAAAATTCAGTTGAAATTGAATGAGCGAGTGAATGAAAAGCAGATTTGAAAAGGTTGTGACGTCATATGGTCTTAAGAAAAACTTTGGTCGACGGAATAAAAAACAGCAGGACAAGTCGTGTCCTGCAATATAAAGAATTTTCAAAAATAAAATACTAGACGTAGAATGCACAATAGATCGATAGTGAAATCCGCTAAAAATAAATCCGATCAAAACATTTTAAAAAATTAGCAAAAACCCAAGTCAAAGAGCCGCATGTGAACAAAAAAAATCGCCATCGAGAAAGCGAATTTTGTTCAAACGCCATTTTCTCACTTTGAAATTGGAGTGAAAACAATTTACGCCCCAAAACCACTCGCTTCTTTGCATCACTTCCTGTTTCAGTTAGACCAAATCATAACTTCAATTCGACTTAAAAATGTGTGAACAATGAGTGAAAATGTATGACCAGCTTCTAAACACAGCGCCCCAATACAATTAAAATTTTTTGAGTTGTAAACGAAGCTGACAGATTGCCAGAAAACAGCCGAAATAAGCTGCTCTCAAATAACCTTCATTTAAATTGACACACACCCATTTGACCTTATTTCTTTGAATTAAAGTAAACAAAAGTCAATTTCAAAGTGAGGTACCCATTTTTGAGAGTAAGGTAAAACATTTGACCAAAAATTTACTCACGCGAATGAACAAAACAACTAGCTCCACTAAGATTGAAAAATGACGTCACGCACGCACTTCAGTTGAACGAATGAACAAAAAGCAGAATTGAAGTGATTGTCATGTCATATGGTCGTAACAAAAATCTTGACGAAATAAAACATAGCCGGAAAATAGCCGCGATAGACGCTTGGGGCCTTCCATGAATTGAAACAACTAAAGAGATTAGATAGACAGATCGACCACCAGTCCTTTAATAGACCACAAGCACTAGACTTTTTGGGTTAGCTTTGGACTGTCATTTTTATGAGACACATAAGCTCTGAGGAGAAAGCCCTAATAGGGCTTTTCAAAATTAGGATCTTTTCCGTTTGTGCCCCCTCAGCTTAGTGGGCGCATATTATTTGCATCCTCAGATGCACGTGCAATAATTTTTTACAAAATGACTTACTATGTAATGGCACGTGCTCTGTAACTGGGGGCGCATAACGTACTGGGGGCACAAACGGAGAAGACACCAAATTAATATCCGAAATCAAAAACTCTAATAATCAAGAATTAGTGCGTATATGTTTGTCACTACTTAGATGCACACTATTGACCTTTAACAAGTAAATGTTCATAAAACTTAAAGTTCCATAAGTGAGTTCAGAAGTCATTTCTTTGAGTGAGGTAAGTCATTGAAAAAGTCAATTCCAAGTAGTCAGGGTAAGACGAAACAAAAATCTGTTAGACGAAGTAAAAAAACATAGCAGGACAAGTCCTGACGTACAATTCAAAGAACTTTCATTGACTAAACAAATAACTAGACCTAGAACGGACTATGAATGGATTGGGAGAACCATTTAGAAAAAAAATCCGACCCAAAAAATCAAAACAGAAAAAATCAAAGTGAAATTGCCGCATGTGAACAAAAAACCACTAGCGAGAAAGCGAATTTTTGTTCAAACACCGTTTTCTCACTCTACTTTAAATTCAGAGCGAAAAAATTTCACGCCGCAAAACCACTCGCTTTTTCGCTCCACTTCCTGTTTCGGCGTGACCAAAATCACTACTCCAATTTGACTTCAAAATCATGAAAATGTGTGAACAGATCTTAAAAAAAAAGACAGCGCCCCAATACAATTCAAATTCTTTGAATTGTAAAAAAAATTAGGAGCGCTATAATAGCCGCCTGGAATTGAGGACGCGGCTATTAAAAAATCATAGCACGACAAGTCCTGAAGCACAATACTAAGAATCTATTGACTTAACAAAAACTAGACCTAGAACAGACTATGAGTGAATTGAGAAAACCATTTCAAAACTTTTTTTGAAAAAAAAACAGAAAATCACTATTCCAATTTGACTTCAAAAATCGTGAATGTGTGAACAGATCATGTAAAAAACCAAGAGAAGGCCAATAATAGCTCCAGCTATCGCTTAAAGGTTATTAAACAAAAGAGGGTCTGGTTGGTACAAAAACCAATTCGAAAAATCGAGCGTTACAAAGCCTAGATATTCCATGTCTAAATGTTTTTATTAGCTTTCTTATAAACGTTGCATGTGTGTCGTACTCTCTCAGTACTAATGACTAGTCTAAGTTATGGCCATGAAGTTAATAATAGAGGTTAAAACTCACTAGAATGAATCCGTTAGCTCTTCTGTTGCTAATGAGCCAATCTGTCCACAGTTTGACATCTTCGTCCTCCTGGTCTTGAGTCACCCACTGCAGTTCAGGGGTGAAATCATGACCTATCAAAACATAACAAGGTCAAAACAATAAATTCATTAGAGCACAAGGTACCATTGGTATCAAAGAAAAAGATTTTTAAAACAATAAGTGTCGGGCTAAAAAAGTTTTAAAACAAGATAACTGCGAAATGAGCATCGAGTTCATTTCGTCATCGTATGAGGTCGAAGAAACTTTTTCTTATCATCAAAACTGAACTCAGAAACTGTACTGACCACTTCATGCTCATAAAACAATCCAGGAACTCACATATCTGATGATTACAGATCTTTTGACCAGAAACAAAGAGCCACAGTTACGGAGTTCTTCAGAATTCCGCATAATCTTGCCTCTCGCTTTCTACAATACAGATGCATCAGTGAGTCAATATTACTGATTAAAACAATCCCTCAAGGTTATGTAGTCCTCCCCACCCCAAGTATAAAAAGATTGGAGAATAAGATCAGAAAGCAACCGATAACACTTTCAATTGGGTAAATTCAACACAAACCTGTCGGCTGATGGGCACAGAGGTGCAAAAATGAGACACACCCGAAGTGGAAGTCACTCATCGCAGCATTCTCCTCAAACTCTAACTGGGTAAAATTATCAAACAGTTTCACCAACAGGTCTGCTTCTGGCAGCTTATTGTGAACTCTAAACTTATGTTCCAGTCCTTCGACCGTTCGCTGTACTGCGTGGCTGTTGACATCAAGATATCTGTGATGTTTTAAAGTCCATTTGGCCGATTTTTCGCATTTCTGGGCAACGTCTGTTAACATCGATTCCTCCTCAGTTATATGCAGAATCAACCTCTGAACAAGGTTCTCAACTTCTTTCGTGTACGCAAACATAACACAGTCTAAAACTATTATTAACATGACTGATAGCAGTTTGATAACAAACCAAATTATGCGGCTTCTTATTGTGATCCTGATTGTGTTAAGAACTAAAGGTAAATCAGATGAAACCGGTTTTGAAGACCAATTGTTTTGGTTTTATTTTTGAACATGACCTCAGCCGACCTTTTGAATTCATGTCATCACAGTGATTGACTAAGATTGTGCGAAATAGGATAACTCCGATTTTCAGGTAAAAACGCACAGAAAACAGTGAATAGAACGATCAAAAAATCAAAATGAACATGAACCAACTAACGTCGGACAAATTACTCTTGAACAAAAATTTGCGGCAATTTAATTCAGAGGGGGCTGTAGCAAAGAAAAACTTTTCTTTATGGGTACAAAAAAAACAACTTGGGAGGGATTCGAAACCTCGACCTCCTCCGTCTTAGGCTGCAGCGCTTTCCCCTCAGCTATCAGGTCCTTCTCATCTAGCTTATCAATCAGGTCCTTACCAATCGCTTTTTTGCAACGCAGACTCAACTTCTCAGTATGAGCAATTCTGTTCAAGCAAAAAAATCAAAAGTCAATTGTGAAAAAGTCACTCCAGTAAAATCGAAAGAATGTTCTAGAACAAAATTGTCAACCCAAGACACAGACGTTTACAATAATTGCTTCACACTTCGTTCGAAAGCAATTTAAAAGGGTGAACAATCGAAATGAGCAAACATAACCGACTAACGTCGGGCGAATTGCTCTCAAACGACCGGCGAGCGGTTGGCTTGGTCAGTAGCTAGCCACGGGGGGGGGGGTGCACCGGGGGCTGATGGGGGCAGCACTGGGTGGGGGGGGGGGGCAAAAGCGCGGTGGGGGGGGGGGGGTGGAGCCAATAGTGGGGGTGGGGGGTCAACAAGGGGGGGGGGTGTCAACCTCTAAGAACCGCCCCTCACACCATAAGTATAAGTCTCCAAGACAGTTTGAGCTGAAACAGACCTGAAAGGCTCTAAGAGCACATAATACCCGCTGGGCTCTACCTGTTTATCCCGTTTTTGAGGACGAAAAGTCAAAAGCGTCAGACGAAAAATTGGTCAAGCGAAAAATCGCATAAAAAAAAGACCGACAGGACTAATATAATTGCTACAAACTTCGTTTGAGAGCAATTAAAAAACAGCGAAATTGTTTTCTAAAGTCAAATCAACGAATTGCTTTCGAACTACAGGCGGGAACTCGACTGTTTTCTAGCACGCTGTCAACTTGAAGGCGTGGGTCCGTAGGTTGGTAGTGTGTAATAAGGTCTCTAAGGGCCGAGAGCTAGGGGGTTCACAAGGGGGTTGATAGACCTAATTATAGACGTCGATTAAAATTTAAAGCGGACCAACGAAAAAAAATTGAAACTCTTTCTATTTTTTGACGGTAATCTACCGCCACTTGAGTTCAGCTGCCTATATGTCTGCATGGAAGAGAAAATAAGATTACACAAACCAAAAGTCAAGGAACTTGCAGTCAAAATGGCACAGCAAAAATGTTACAGCAAATGGAACAGCAAAAAAGACACGCCACAACAATATATGCTTTGACATTTTTGTTTAACTTCAAATGTTTCTCAAACTTATGGTCAGTTTTTCTCGGAAAAGCGTAATCAAGGATCAAATGTCAATTATGACAAAAGAGGGCAGACACAAACAAAGCTCATTTATTTTCCAAATAGCTGAAAAAATCAATTAGTCCTTAACATGAGCGACACTTCAAATTAGAACTAATATCTACTGATATATGGAAAGCGACAAAGGAGACTACTCAGGTTAAGACTTCAATTTACAGTAGCTAAAACATCTAATGAGAAACTACTTAAAATTCCATATTAACAAACGCATAAAAATCCGTCAACAACAAAACAGCCTCTTATTTTTTATCTCTTCTTTAATTTTTTTTCACTAAACAAAGCAATCCCTGGGACTCATTTTGCTGTTAAATTCATTATAAATCATTGGTTATGAAAACCACACTACCTGTACTCAAAATGTAAAAAGAATATATTAATTCCTGTAAATCGACAGTTGATTGAGCGCTGAGTCATTAAAGGATATTTTGAAAAATTAGCTGAATAATAAGTTTTGCAGACACGAAAGCAATTTCAATACAAATGATTGAATACATTAATTATAGGACTCACAATGATTTATAATTTGATCACTTCGTATAGCCCTCGCCTGCATTTACAGCTAAATATGTGCTTATATCAAGAATATTGCAATCAAAAATTGCTGCACTATGATATATTGATCTGTTCGTCAATTTTACAGCTCATTTTTCAACGATTGGTTGGTGCCGAGGTGCAGATATCTTTCAAAAGAAATTCAGAACATTCAAGGACCTCATTTGCGAAAAAGCCTTTTCGACTACTTGCTTTTTCAAAATTTCCTGACAATTTTAAATATTAGCAAAATTTTGTTTCACTTCTCATATTCATTAAATGACTTCCTCTTTTCACCGTTCAAATTAAAGCTAAATTCACTACTTGAAAGTTGGAAATTACTAAACCACTGATAACATTATAAGCAATTTTCCTCCATTTTTAGTCATTTTTGTTAAGAAAAAGCACTCCACCGGTACTCAGAAAAAGATACTAATTCCTGTAAATTGACAGTTCATTCAGCGCAGGATCTCAGTTTTAACTAGAGCACTTTTGAAACAACTTTCTCATCTCACAAATATCTTCTGCAGCAACGAAAGAAATTTCATTAGAATCTGTTAAAACATTAAATATAGGGCTCAAAATGATTTTTTAATTTCTTCATCAAAAATAACTAATTAGAACTTTTTGTGACCCTGGCCTGCATTTACAGCTACATGTGAGCTTATATAGGTATAAAAAAGAACGATGCATTCAAAATTTAGCCGCACTATGACAGACAAGGTAGTATTGACAGTTCAATTTTTTTTAAGATGTGCTGGTTTTCAGGTACGGATATCCTCCAAAAGAAGTTAGGGTTATTCAGACTAAATTGCAAGGTAGCCAAAATAGCCTCTCAATAGATTGCTTTAAGTCTCAAAGTTCCTATGAAATATCGCAGTTTGAGTACTTTCCGATACATATCAGTCTTGTATTTTGAGACTACAGAAAGTTTTCATCAAGCAGCCCAACAAATTTCTTCCAACAAGTAAGTTGTAAGTTAAGGAAAAGACCCTCCTTTCACCGGGTTCTCTGTAGTTGCTCCTTTATATCATTTAGAGAAGATAAAATCTTTTTTGCCTGTTTTCTTTCTCGAAAACTTAAGCAAAATCTTAAACTTCGCCTCGGATGTTCATTAAAATTAATTCCTCCACTCATAACTAACATTTACTTTGCCATTACAGAAATAAAACTAATGCTAACTTTATAAAAGTTGAAAAAATTATCTGGGCCATCAATTAACCGAAGCCTATTGAAACATTAACAATTTTCTTAGTTTTTAGTTCTTGAAAATTCCGCCCTAGTGTCTTTTTGATCATAAGAGATTAGATAGATGATGGATTTTAATGACATCAAACATCTCTTTTTAATCCTTGTTCTTACTACTTTCCATATTTCAATCACACTTGTATGCAATTCAGAAGCCAGAAAACAGCTGCCACTGATTTCAGCAAAACCGATTGGGATTTAAAGAACAAAACAAAGAATAAAATAACTGTTGTACAAAAACATCTTTAAAGTGCGAACAATTTTGATTTCATTTTATAATTAGATAAACACTTGTTTCTTAATAAGAGGATATAGGCGCTAGTATCAGTAAAGTTCAAGTAGTGGGCATCTAGAATTCGGGTTTAATGGGCTTATCCGGTTTCCATTTTCAATTCAGTTTAATTTCCAATTTGACACTGTTGATTGTAGTTTGTTTTATTGAGCAATTCCTGTTTAAAAGCACCTGCAGCAGAATGAAAGAGTGAATAGCATAGAGAAGTAAAAAAAAATTCACGTTCATGTTGAAAAGTCTGTGAACTAAGGTGGAGCAAAACGAAATTTGTTCTACGACAAAAGCATAGCTGGACGTCCTGACAAAATTTGGACGTCCAACCAATCAACTTTAAAACGACAAATTGAAAACAGAAGCCCAATAGCTCACAAGTAGCAACTCCAACCAACTTATTTTCAACATATCTTCCATTGAAGTTTCTGTACATTATGCATAATAGGATAAGAAAATAATACATACTGACGTACAACACAGGGAAAAACAACGGAAACAAACAACACATTTGAAATCTGATTAATGTTAAAAGCACAAACCTCTGAACAAATTGTAATGCATTTTTGTAATTGTTGCCTTTATTGACTAAATACATGCCTATTTAATAACACAAAACACCCAGAAAGGTCAAAAAAGCAAAAATGAATAGAAAACATTTCAGTGAAAAAATGGAGTCTCAAAGTTTCAAATTTCCCCTGAAGTAAAATAGCCTGAAGCAGTAAATAAATGAAGCCTGATAAAAAAATGAACCGAAAAAAGAAGTCCTAAAAGCATAAAAACACAAGAAAAAGACAGTAATTATTGTTGCCAAAAAACAACTCAAAATTATCAGAAACTAACTGAAAAGGTGAACAAAACAACTAAACTAATTGACTTCAATCAAAACACCCATAATACAAAAAAATGAAAATGGATAACAGTAAAAATAGGGTATAAAACTGGAAATGACAACAATAAGTTAAAATTGCATCTAAATGTCTAATATTCCCTTATGATGGTCGGAAACGCTTCTAAGTAAATTAAGTGCAAAAACCACTTCAACTAAAAAAAGTAAGAGTTAAATTTAAAAGCCACAAGTGAAAAATTCGCTCGCTTAGACTAAATTTTTCAAACCTACTTTTATATCATATCATTCAAAAACCGTTACCAACAAAAGAACTACACTAACTTTCTCTGTTCTTCTACCGATTGACCAAAGCAATTGTTTTCAAAGCATTGATTTTCACGCCCTGTTTAAGAACATTTCGACCTTACGAAGATTTCCGGAAGCCATTCAAAGATCGTCTTCCCCAAAAAGCCTTTGGAATATCTTTAACATCTAAAAACCATAAAATCAATCTGAAGTCAAATAATACAAAAAACTAGCCAGCAAAAAAGCTTAAACGAAAAAATTTAAGTTTCTCCTTTAATAATAGTGCACATACAAACAAGAAACCTTCTTTCGTGCACTTGATATCGAGAACAGGCTGAAAAAATAGGCAGGTCATAGTAGGCGGACAAACTTCCAACTTGAACAAAAAAGTAAAAACGATAAAACTGAGAAGTTAAAAATTTATAAAATGAAATCATATTTCTCAGTGAACTATTTTTGATACCAACAAACTGTAATCAATTTTTAATTGACAACGCGAACGCCTACAACCAATTGACACTTATTCAATTCCCAATAGATGTAATAAAACAAAAGAATGGATCAAAAATTGCTAAATTAGTCCAAAAGTTCACGCGGAAAAGTCCATAAAAGACACGTTTACAACAATTGCTTCAAACTTTGTGAGAGCAATTAAAAACCACTCATTCGCTCCGCTCTTTTCAAATTTTATCAGCAGGGACACGTATTTCACGCGTTTCACTTCCTGAGTCAATTTCACTCCAGATAATTATTGATTGAAAAAAGACTTCTCTAGTAGTTTTCTGAATCGTGAAAAATCCCCTCGTTGAGTCGTAAAAACAGACAGAGCCCCAAATGTCAGCTGTCTTTAAATTAAAAAATGGGCCGCTATAACAGCCGGTTGAGATTATGAGGCCGAGTATTAATGGTTAGAAGGGTCGCAAAATTAGATTCCCATATTCCTCATAAGTATTCGTGAATTTGATAACTAGGCATTAAATACGATTTTCACGGTTCCAAAGTTAAAACTCTTTCAGCTTAAAAAAATTCTCAGCAGCTTCAGGTAAGGGTAATAAAATAGGCAATTAAGGGCTCATAGGATCAAAAACAACTTCCTAATCAATATATCCGAAAATTGTTCCAATTAAACTTCAGCAGTAACTTGCATATATGGCCAACGTTATAGTATTCCTTTAAGCCATATGTTGCACTCTTCTACTAAAAAGATTTTGCGTACAATGAAAGTCATTCCTTTGAATATAAAAAGTTGAAAAACGCGTCTTGTTAAAAACTATCAGTTCTGGGAAATGAACTAAATTTTGAGCATGATTTAATGACATCGAAGAAGGTAGCCTTAGAGCAGCTCATTAAGATAACAGTTGTTCAAAGCACTCTCTATTGACCTTCGAATTTTCATTGAAAAAATGAACTGGTTACCCGCTTAGTGTACTTTTGACCTCCATTTAAACCCTAAATTGTGGGTTAATTGGACTAATTTCTTTTGTTGATTTGGGTCGCCAAATCTGCGCCTCTTCTCTGAATTTACAAACAATAACGCCCTCAAAATTATAAAAGGGTCACCATCTCGGTAGAGATGAGTATCTGCAACACTGCATTAAATACAGCTGACAATGATTATAGTAACAAATAGTTATAAAAAAATTAAGATTGAAACTAAAAATTAACATTAAAAAAAAGAAAAATTAAACAAAGATTGAGAAAAATTATGAACGATAATTGTTGAAGTGCAATTCCTGTGATGTACTATTGTCACATGAATTGCTTTCAAACGACGGTCGAAGCCCCAAATTTTAAATTCTACCCTCTCTCAGTTTTAAAGGCGGAAGGGGAAGTTAAACCGACCAAAGTAATGGAGGAATTAGAGCTCATTTTTGGTCACTTAAGTGATTTGAATTGAAATGAAACTAAAATCGGGAACTCATTTTAATCAAGCGCGCGCAAAAAAATCAGTACATTTTAATCGTCTTAGATTTAAATTTGAAACCTTATTGAAGCTTGGAAACAAACTAGGGATATTTTAGAAATATTGGGAAATTAGATACACTTTAGGGGTACTGGGCTGTCATGATCAAAGCAAAAACATGAATTCGATAATTAGTTCACAAAGATTTATGAAAAGAAAGGTTTTGTTCATGCGGGAGGGGGGGTATGTTGTATTTCGAGGGCTGCAGTTGTTAAACAGCGGGGTATCATGCATCACAAAATTATAGTTTTTCTGAGAAAAGAAAAGTAAAAGTACAATTTCACAAAAATCACTCACGCCTTTCCTACTCTGTGTCACCTGTCATGAGATTAAACAAAAATTTACGTATTGAAACTAAAGAGAATTGAATAATCGAGAATATTGTCCCGAGAATTGCTTAATAATCTTGTTTTTAAAGAAATTGTCAGGTGATTTTCTATGATAACATCGATGAATCATAGTTATTGCATCTGGCCAAATATTCGATGTTTCATTGTATTTTAGTTTCAATACTTGTACTTACAACATGAGAAAAGAAAGCATGAATTTGTTGTTTTTCTTTACTCATAAATAACTGCAAGTGTCATTAGACATGCTCAAACAAATCTAGTGCTCGCCCTTGCAATTTTTTTCAGAAAATTACACCGTTGCTAAAATAAGCGCATTCTAGAAAATGTTTACTGTAAAATTGCTCTGTGAACATTTTCTATTTATCAGCCAAGCTGTTACATAGGTATTAGAATATATATATATACGTTTGTGAAGTATTAGATCGGAGCTCGTTTATTTAATCAATTCATTTATAGGTTGAAAGAAGTCACAAATACAAATCTGCAGTAATAATTTGGTTCAAATTTGCAGTTTGACCTTGGCTAGACTCAATAACAAAGAGACATTTTCTGTGAATTCATGATATTGTTGATATAGTTATTGTAATAGTTGTATTTGATTAGCCGAATAAGTCGTTTCAGATATTCTACCTACTCGCTCTAGTGCATAATTATTTCAGATTAACAAGATCAACTGTTTCGATTCCTGTTGAATATGACTAACTACATTACTGTTTGTTAGAAATAAAGCTTGTTTTCAGAGAAATAAAAGACAACACGACTAACATCGAAAGAATTGCTCGCGAACGACGAGGGAGGGGGGTCATTAATAACCTCATTTCAAGGGGCCTAAATTATTCTTATAAAAAGTTTTAGTTTTCGTTTAAACTTTTTTTTTCATTTAAACTCTTTTAACAGTAAACTGCCGCCAAGTCAAGCCTGATGATACCGATCGTAAACTCAAATGGCCTGACAAAAATTGATCCAGCGAAAAATTGTATAAAAACGAACAACCGGAAGCAAACGGGAAAAGCGGAGGTCGTTAATGGGGAAAGATTTAAATTCGTTATTTTTGACGGATTTACTCCTGTTCCGTATCATATTCTTCGATTCCTCAAAAAACTTTTGGCCGAAAAAATAAATTTTCTGGGTTTTTTTTACAGACCGAAAGTCAACAAGAACTGAATGCTTTCACGTTTGAAGCTGATGCATGAATAACGTTTGTTCAATTTTTAAATACAGTTCCCGTAATGTAGTAATGCCTCTTCAAATCTCCTTTTCAAACCATTACCAGTCAATTGACATTTTCAGTTAGTTTATTAACACGATTAGCTCTGAAAATCGGTCCAGAACATATGACAACATACCTGTTACATTGTTATTAAACAAAGATTTTTAAAAGTTCATATAGAGTAAGGATATTGCTACAAGGTTTGACTTTGAAGCGTTGAGATCATAAAGACCACGTAAAAATTAAAGACACCTTCATGATCAAAAAATTTAGTCACGCGTGAAATTTAAATGAATTTAGTAGTACCTTTGGATGCATTCAAAACTCAATAGACTCAAAATTAACTCAATAGATTTCAAAAAATTTATAAAAGTTGCCAAGGGAAAATGACATTTGCCGAGTTTTAGTCAAGTTTCGTAGGGTCGTCAATTATTTGAAAATCGATACCCTCTCCCTCAACAATTTGTCTCGAGACAGAAAGCGATGACAAACGATCCCCTCGACATTTCGCTTAAAAACAAGACAATTTGTTAGCGTGTGCGTTGCAAAACCATCAAAAACATAATTAGGTTAAAGAACACAAATTGCTGTGAACATTACAATCAAAATCAAGTCTCTTAAATAAGTTTCTTATAAATCACTGTTTAACCAGTTGAATTTGAAAAATTGAACACTTTCTTTTTGCGTTTTGCATTTTAAAATCTTCAAAATTGGAAAGGTGTCCAAACTAGATATCAAGACACTGAAGTTCGTGCGCTAAGTGTTATTGTGCCGCGTTCATTTTTTTCCAATTGCTTGCAATTTTAATTCAATAATTCCAAAACTTCTTGCTCCTCGGAAAAGATACGCGAAACTCAGTAGACGATTGCTCAAATTTTGAAATTTTAATACGGTAATTCCACTATGCCATTGAGGTGCAATTTAACTTATATGTTTTCAATCTTTGATCGTTGGCATTGCTGCTTGTCACGAAAAAGTCTGAAATAAGTTAAGAGCGTTGTGTTCAAAATTTGCGGTTTTCGATCAAATTAATTAACAATTTTTGACGGTCTTTTGCACTTGGCCAGCCAAGCAGCGAGAGCTGGATCCATTCAAAACATTGAAAATCGCTTTTAAAAACACCCTAAATCAAACGTCAAGAATTAAGATGAAATAAAGTTAACGGTGATTTCTTGACCGTTTACGTAGCTCTTGAGCATGAGCTTTTTATGAAACGTCCAATCATACTTAGCAACCTCAATCATGCAATTTTTTCTGACCTAAGGATTGTTCAGTTTCATAAGGCTCATTAATCAAAACCACAAACGTTTACAACTCAATTGAGTAAGACTAATGATCAGAATTTCAAATTTCTTTTCGCAAGTTGTTTTTTTGTGGAATTTTGCAAATTGCTTGGAACTTTAACATTTCTTGACAGTCTTCTATTGACAAGGCAATCTCTATTAAGCGCACAATGTCCCGTACTTGTTAACTCTAGCTGGTGGTCTTTACCTTTAACTCTTTTGATCCAGAAATCCAAAGAGACAAGTAGAACTCTTCGAAAGTTTCGCGAATAAAAAATTAGTTTTTAATTCTAAATTGAATTAAAGCTTTTATTCTTCGCAAAAATTTTTAAAAGTTGTGTGTGTCTTTTTGGATTGCTGGATCGCTAAAAGTTTCTTTTCTCTATTCACTGAAGCCAGTCACTTAGATTTTAATTGATTTCCTTTCATGAATGAAAATTGCTTCGTGGATTTTGAAGGCCGTTTCTGGTCAATTTCGATCATCATTCAAAAGACTTTTGTGCACTTCAGTATATTTAGTTCAGGTGGATCACGAATGAAAAACCTGTTTTCGGGGTTTAAATGTCACAAGAAATAATGAAATTTTTCAATTTTGCACTTGTTGCTTATTAATATAAGATTTCCTTCGAATGCAACCAAGATATCTCGGAAAGTAGATATGTACTTAAAGGGAAGAACAAATGCTGAAAAAACAGTAAAACTATTTACCAACTGGTTGACATGCACTAGTCCAAAACATGTCTCTGACTTCTTTAAGTATTCAGAAAACTTCCCTCAAAAATAATAAATTAGACTTAAGATATATTCAAGTCGCCTCATAACCTCCAATTCCAACAAAAAAAGTCAGTTTTTGTGTGAGAAAAGTTCAATTGGAGAGTGACATAGGTCAGGTGTCACCAAAAAAAAATCAAGCGAACAAACAGAAAGATTCCAACGAGAAGGAAAAGATTCGCGTACTCGATTAGATCCAAAAAATGAATTAATTAAATGAATGAGCAACAAGCTGAAGTAAGAACGACTCTACAAGCCGCAGCGAAAAGTTGACGACAGCAAAAATTAGCAAAACAGGAAAAAAAACGGCGAGTTGAATCAAAAATTTGAGCGATTTCAAAGAGATCCAATGCAAAAGTCTCACCTGCAAAAAATTTGAAAATATGTAGACGTGAAAATACTTGTCGTAAACTCGTCGTTTATGAAAAAGAAAGAAAAGGGATTACAAGTTTGCAAAACCAAACATTACCGACTAAACGTCGGAAGAATTGCTCTCGAACGACTAGTGAGAGCTCTAATCAATTACAGCCTGCTTTAGTCGGGGGGATCCCAAAATGGGACTAAGAAGTTCAATAGTGGGCCTCAAATAACCACAGAGGTTAACATATATCACTATTAAGATTTGAAGTGAAAATTGGCACCAGTTTCGGCGCAGTTTTCAGTTGACTTTTAGTATTAAATTGCCGCCAATTGAGTTCAGCTGCTTGAAAATGTGACTGAGAGAGAGTTTACAATCACCCAAAACGCAAAAAGTCAAGGGCGTAAAAGTCTAAACGGTCAAGCGATAAATTTGCATATAAAAGACACACGCGTTTACAATAATTGCTTCTCTACGAGAGCAATTAATAATCCATTTAAACTTCTTAGGAGACCCATTCAATTCTTCAGAAAACAGTCAAGATAAAAAATGCTTGAAAAAGCCGCACGTGAAAAAAAAATCCGCTCAATTACAAAAAAAAATCACACCTCAATTTTGCTAAACATCAGCATTAACACAAAATCATTCTTTACACTCCACAATCAAATTGATTCAAAGAAGACTAAATAAAGACGCACCAATACAATTCAAATTTTTTTCAATTGTAAAATCTGAGAGCGCCTAAATAATGGCCAAATGAGGTCATTCGAAAGTCGCATCCAAAAGCTTAAGATTTAAAGTAAAAAATGACACCCGTTTCAGCGCACTTTTCATTTGACTTTTAGTATTAAATTGCCACCAATTGAACTCGGCTGCTTGAAATTTTGATTGTGAGAAAATATTAGATCACGCGAAACGCAAAAAGTCAAGGGCGCTAAAGTCACTCGAAAAGTCAAAATTGTCAAGCAAAAATTTTGCATAAAAAAGACATACACGTTTACAATAACTGCTATGAACTTCGTTCAAGAGCAATTAACAACGTTATAGAAAATCTAAATATTTTTGAAATCAATCTAGAAAAGTTCTTGTTCCCGAAAATGAGAACACAAGAACGGAGCAAAAATTCTACAAAAAAATTGCAATTCACATTTTCTGGGTCTTAAAATTAGCCTTGAATACACAAGTACTTCATAGATTAGACAGAAGGTAAAATATGTAATTAAATTTAGTAATGTGTTGCCTTTACTAATTTTCATGAATTTCAAGTAACTACCAAATTGTAACCAATCTACATAGAAAAAATTAGAAAACAAGTTTTCCCTCCGTAACTTTGAAGACAGATTTTTTCAACAACACTATGGGCCCTCCTGCAACCTCACTAAACTTGCTGCACTCTAATGCTCATTTAGGGACTAAGTCCTGTGTGTGTGTGAACACATCACAAAAAAAAGACAACCAAAACTATACAAATTCTTTGGATTGTAGAAAACCAAATGCCAATAACAGCTCCACTCAGCTCTCGCTATCGACGCTATTAATATCGAAAAAAATAATTAAGAACATTGCTGGAGAGTAGAGTTTACACTAGTAAACTTCTGACAATAGGCTCTTTACTTTTGCGTACAGCTTACGAAATTGCAAAATCAGCTACTGGAAAATTTTCAGGCATTTCAGGCTAAATAAATTTTATAGGTACATTAAAAAATGAGCTTACTGAAAACTTAACGCGAGTTCTTGGCATCTTTTCGCTGTTTAATCAACTACTACCTTGCTAATAAGTGAACCTCCCACGAATTTTTAACCTCCTACTTTTTTGCAGTAAAAGTCAGCGGATAAATCGTTCCCAATCAAGTCAACCTCAATTATCCCGAAAATGTTGCTTAATGGAATATGCCAAGCTTGTTTTGCTAATTCGACGTCACGTTTCCTACAATTACCACATTCAAAGGTCGATAATCACATTTTTGACCGCTAAAAAGCTGTTAAAAATTGCGAAGTAAAACAACATCAAATATTGAAGCCTTTGTTCTGGCAGAGCTTGCATTCAACTAGCAATAAAAGCCGCCTATATTTCCCCACTGTGTCACGTTCTGTTTTAATTTGAATGAAAGAAACGGGAATAGCTTCGTGGAATAGAACGAGCTAAATGCTTGTCACATTTTGTTAGGCGGTGTATCGTTGGAACAAAAGAGTGCGTATTTTTCATTGATGTCAATTTTGTATCTCTCGCACATATATAAACAATAATGATAAAACAGTGATGTATAGATGAAGAGAAAATATAAAAGAAACGAAATAATCTAAATACGTCGAGAAAGAAGACTATGTACAACATTAGTATAACAACTCCGCTCATTACTTAGGCGAAGCGCACCATATACCTGAGATAGAACTGTTTTTTACTTCTTCAGCAAATTGAAGATCAGCAATTTATAAATAATAGAAGACAAGGAAAGCCACATACAGCGAACACAGCAACAACAGAGCAATACAACCAAATAGTTGGTTCATATAACTCACATTGCATGTTCAGATTCGTTTCCTTTCGCCAAATTATTAAGTCATCTAGGATCTTTTCAGTTTGTGCCCCCCCCGCTTGGTGGGTGCATATTATTTGCACACCCCCTTGCAAAAGCATGAGCTATAGTTTTACATAATGTAATGACACGTGCTCGGTTAACTGGGAGGGGGGGGGGGGGGGGGTCAAAGCTAGTGATATTTTTTCAGCGAAACCAATTAATAATTAACTGATTGGTTACAAAAAGCTTATTGACACGGGTTTGAGAAAATATCAGAATGAGCCAATTATTACTTGAGCTCTTGTTTATAAAGCTATGTTCCTAAATGTAAGGAGAAAGGAAACGAGTCCCATTTGCCCCGGCGGTAATCTAAGTCGCTGTCTTCTGATCAGCATATGTGCATGTAAAGAAGGAGATATTTATAGATGGATTAAGAGAGAAGAGGCGGACGAGGTGGAAAAGGAGGAGGAGGCTAGAGTAGAAGAGGTGTTGTGTGTTGTGAGATGTCAACTACAGTTAGATATGAGTTTGTCAGCCACCAGAGCCGAGGACGACTTGAACTCGCTCAGCTTCGGAGGAGTCGCTAGAAGTTTAGGAGGTGAATCTGAAGAAGAGGTAGACGTTGTGGGTGGTTTCGACACACTACTTGTCGGAGAGCAAGATGCGACTGTACTACTGATGTCACATGGCAACAAAGGCTTTACTTGAATCACGGTAGCAGCAGCAGCAGCACTAGCAGCAGCAGATTTATTAAGAATCAATGAAGTCTGTTGAGATTTTTTCGGGTTACCCGAAGTCAAACTGAGCCTCTCATCTGCCGTCGATATTACTGTCGACCCGTTCAAAGGCTTGTCCGGAAAGAATTTGCAAAACTTCGGAACACTGATTTTCGCTGAAGGCACAAAATGATTCACATTGCGGTGGTTATTTACTATAACCTCAGTTTTCCGCGAGAGACGGGTGACATTTCCGAACCTGACGGGTTCTGCAGAAGTACAGGAAGGTAAAAATAAAGCAGGTTCCTTTCTGTCCGTAGGTTTCAAATCAGTGATACCATTTTCTTTCAAAAGTCCCCGAGATCGCAATGTGGCTATGGTTGAATTATGAGAAAGAGTTTTCGGCACAGGTTTACCCATTAGGTGGAAAGGCTTAATCGTTCCGGTACATCCAATATCTACAACTCGCCCACTCTCGTCAAACAAGTTCTGTGGGATGGCACCAGCCTTTCTGAGTGCATCGAGTTCTAAAGTTTCACTGTCTACTTTACATACTAAAAATACATCATTCCCTGAGGCTTTGGTTTCCTGCACACCAAGAGAATCAACAATACTCGACACAATGCTTTCCGGAATTGCACTTGATCGCGATCTACGTATCCTGTGTAGTTCTTTTGATAAAAGGCTGAAAATCTGATTTACTTTTTTCTTGGCGCTTAACTTTCGTGATATAGGAACGTTTGACCTCCTTTGTGTCAAATCTAAAGTTTTTGGAAGTTTCGCTTCATCGGCGGAATCTCTAACGCAAAATATGTCCGAATCCTGAAAATTCCGACCCTGCAAACCCCTCGTCCTGGTGAAGCTAGAACTCTCCATCATCAATGTCTGAAGCAGACTGTTCGTGTCTAAGTCGTCCTCCATTACTGCTCCGTTGTCCATTTTGCTACACTTCCTAACAGGCGAGCCTAAATAACAAAAAAGCTAAATTAAAATAACATCCAAGGTTTAAAAAATGCAGTAAATATACTCACCAGACATCCTGTTTATTATTTTATAAGGCTCAAACCATAATTTCTGAAAAGATGTAAAATTTGCGTCCGCCTTAACTTTAACCCTTATGAACCAATATTTTGTCTTCGGATTTCAAATTTCGATATCATTCAGGTATGCAGTCTGCTGTATGGTCCATCAATTTTGAAGAGACAAAAAGAAAGTAGTAGTAGTAGTAGGAGAATCTTTAGGGTCGGAGCCCACGGGTGTAAACCCTTCAGTTTTCGTTTGGCAAGTCTTCCAAAAAGAATCGTGGAGAATTTTAATTATCCAGATGGAAATAAAAATTTTCCCGACACCTTTTCAGAAATTATCTGATCTAAAGTGTCCAAAGAAGACAGGACTACTTATGACAAAAGATTATATAACAAATGTCTCATTGCTCGCACAAACAGTCACAAACTAAGGGGATTGATAGCCGACAAGCTTTGTGAGAATCAGATGGAAACTAAAGTCATGAAAACGTGAAGAAATACCTCTGCCAGTGGAAAAAGGGAAAAATGATCCACCCATTGGACGGAACAGTGCACCCCCCCCCCCCCCCCCATCATGAAACATCACAGCAGCCTATTTAAATTTACCGCATTTTCAAACTTACAGCAATATGCTTGCCTATAGGAGCCGCTTCAAAAGGTTAAAATATCACTATATTAATTAGTTGCCTAGCCTCCCCTCCCTCACCACCGCACTATAAGTATTTTCAACCTGAGTTACGTATAGTACCACGGCAGCCTTTGAGACATAATTCCGCTGCGTAGGAGTGCAAAACTTATATTTCTCTGTAAATTGCCTCCGAGTATATGTCTTTTCTTTTCCAGATTTTGCTTGCTAATTTTTTTATAGTTAAGTGATGCAGAGGGCCCTGCACCTACCATACAGGATAACACGAGCGGAACAAAACTCCTTTCATTTAAATGAGAATTTTTTCAAAAGAAAATTTTCTCCAAATTCCTTATGGATATTTCAGATTTTTCATTGCCTCGTGATATTTGTGCTTCCTTAGCTTCTTTGGAGCATTCTTCCTTAACTTCTTTGGGGCATGACTTGGCCAGTGGATTGCAAAATTTGACGTCGAAGCAAGTTATTGCGTATCCAGACACCCACAAGCCGTTTGCTCTGAATTCAAGTCGAGCGTTAAAATCATTGGTTGTAGATTTGTTATAAAAGTTAACCACTTCTAGCAACTAAATGGCTCTACTTCAAAATCTTAACAGACTTCATAAGTTTCTTTCGCGAATGTGTCTAATTTTGATGTGAATTTTTGCTTCAAAATTGTAACGAATGCACTACAGCAGCCGTCCGTCACAATATCTTGTATCTCCAGTTAATTGCGCGTTAATACACTTGGCGCTCAGGTTGTCTGAGGCTTCTTTTGTCGCCTTTTTGGCCTTATCACAGAAATTGTCCAATTTTGGTTGATACTCGACAAGCTCTCTTTCAAGTTAGGAGTTAGTACTCTTCAACTTGTCTAGTGCACGAACTGGCTTTGCAGCTCCATTTCAGTCTGTAAAGCTCAGGACCGAAGTTCTAACGTAGACACCTTCCAAATCTGAGATAAACAAGATTCCACTCTTCATAGTCCCGGGGAAACATAAGATATAACTTTCCTTAACTCAGGCATATAGTTTACATCTTCACCTATTTGTGAGGTCTCGCTGCCTGCTTTATTGAAAATTCCTTTTTACTGAATTTTAACCAAAATTTTTTCTTGACTTTTTTTTTGGGTCTTTGACTCAAGACGTTTTCATTTTTCTGAACTCAAGACAACCTCTCTCTTTCTCTCTTTTTTATGTCCGAGATTGATCTCAAGATAATATCATATTTTATATCTTGATTTCAAGACTATTTCGAGACTATTTCACCGAGACCCCACATTTCCTTTCATTTCCTTTCTTTTTAGACAAGCGACAACTCTTTCACTGCAATATTTTTCTTTGCTTCTCGGTTTTAAGTAATTAACTTGAGTATTTGATTATACAGACGTATTCCTGTTACATGGCCGAGATTCCGCAATAGCTGCTGCCAGGTTGCTCAATTAACAACTAATCCTGAAGAGATGAACAATTTAGGAAAATTTTTTAGCGGCTGAAGTCTGAAGTAGACTGATAAGACCGACACAGCATTATCCTTAATTGATAAAAATAATCTATAAAGTATCGGTTTTTAGTTTTGGAAAGATGTCATTTTCTTTTGCTAGGCAGAATTCTGGCGGAAATTGTTTGTTCTGATAAAATTCTTGTGACCGCATTTTCCCTCCAAATCTTGGGCTGCCTCTCGACTGATAAAGCCATAAATATTGAGGCAAACTATAGGATTAATATGACCTTTTTTCATGTCTGATGTTGAATAAATGAAGGTTCACAACGATTTATTTTTTAATCACTAGCATTTACGTCATTATTCCTTGTCCATTGATGTATTTCATGGTCGAATTCCTTCAGTACCTATACATGTTTTTGATAAAAGTCCGTCTTCCAATTTGATGACAATTAGGTACAGCGGGTTTTATGCAGCGATTGTATTGTTGTGACATGCAGTCATGTTAAGAGTAAGCAACTATCTAATAGAAGAAAACTTTGACCCGCTATGAACCCAGAAATCTTCTGTGCAATGAAAAGGAAACCTAGTCATTTTTGCTACCATCTTGCCATTATTCAGACCATAAAAATGGATCCTGTCTTTTCAACGTGAGTTTTTCTCAAAGAGTGTTACTGAAGGGCTCACAACATTTGTGGATACTTCACTGTTATTTCACTGATTTTTCAATTGCTGAATTGCTCATTGAAGTGTTCTGCTCTTCTTGAAAAACCTCTGGTGTTTTTCTAATCAAATGTATATTTTAGTTTCTTGACACCTATCAACTTTGTGTCAGCCACCAATCAGTTAAAAAAATAAATTTGAAACTAAAAGTCTGACCTTGAAGCATCAGTTTTTAGTGATCGTTTTATATACGTGTGACAGTCTTACTACCCCCTTTTAATAAGAATTGAATATACAACTTAATCAAACAAATCAACAGGTTATTTCATAAACAAATTTTGTTACCCGATAGTCTTATAAGTACCTAGCGTATGGAAGTTTTAATGAAAATTTTTTTCGCTCATATCTTTCTCGGCTTCTTCCAGCCCAAAAATAATGCATGCTTCTCGCGCTGATTCATTGGCAGATTTTTGAATACCCGATTTATTGTCTCGAAGAAGTTTTTATCCCCACCAGAATCTGTGATCTTGTGATAATGTTTCTTGATTTGTTTTTGGAAGCAGAATTTTGCACAAACAAGATCTCATACAACGTCGTAAGTCAATTCATTAAAAAATTGTTCAGAAATTGAAAATTTTTTTAGTTCCCTTTGTTCTGGTTTTCTCATTTCTCAATGAATTCTTTTGTCTATCAGTGAGAGTGTCTTTTCCTCAATATTCGTTGGCCGAGCACTTTTTGTAATGTTCTGGCTGCTGAAGCTCTGACCAAAATCGATCATTTCCTTTCTCCAGTTTCTCGGGGGCTTCGTTCTTCTTAGTATTATTGTTTTAAACATCGGCCAAGTTTCAAATCAATAAAATAATTGATTTTTTCTGTTTGGCATTTCTGGCTGCCTTTGTTTTTAGATTATATCTTAGCGTCTCACACTTGGCGCTAAGTTTGTCAGCGGCTTCTATCTTGCCTCTTTGCTCTTATCACAAATTTTCTTCAACTTATCTAGTTGCATGAACTAGATATGCAGCTCTACTTTACTCCGAGATAGACAAGACTCCACTCGGTATACTCACGGACACATAATTTTCCACAATTAGGGCAAATGGTATTAAAATTCACCGATGCTGCCACATGCTTTATTGAATAAAAACCCCTGTTTGCTTTTGAATTTTGTTCATGCTTTTATTTGATCTCAAGACTTTTTTCTTTTTTGGCATTGAAATAAAGACGTGTTTGTTTTCTGAACTCAAGATAATCGCTTTTTTTTCTCTCTTTCATTATTGATCTCATGATAGTTTCATACTTTTAATCTTGACCTCCAGACTTTTCGTTTTTTTATCTAGACAAACGACGACTCTTTCTCTGCAATATTTTTCTTTGCTTCTCCGTTTTAAGTAATTAACTTGAGTATTTGATAATACAGACATATACCTCTTGAATGGTCGAGATTCCAAAAAAAGCAGTTACCAGGATGCTCAATTAATAACAAATCCTAAAGAAATGAACAACTTAGAAAAATTTTTCAGCAACTGAAATCTGAGGTAGACTGTTAAGACTGACACAGCAAAATCCTTAATTTATAAAAAAAAATCTATAAATTTTCGCATCATAAGTTATGGAAAAGATTTTTTAATTCTATTGCTAGGAAAAAATCTCGGTGAAACTGTTTGTTCCGATTGAACAAAATTTTTGTGGCTCTATTTTCGCTCCAGACCTTTGATTGCCTCTCGACTGACAAAGAATTAACTTTTGAGGAGAAATATTTGAGTAATGTGATTCGTTTTTATGTCTGATGTTGAAAAAAGGTTTACAACGATGTTGGTATTAATCAGTAGCATTTACATCACTATTCGTTGTCCGTTGATGTATTTCATGGTCGTTCGACGTGTTTCCTTCAGTGCCTCTACATATTTTTGGTTCAATTCGGTCTTCCAATTTGACGACATTTGGGTACAGCAGTTACTTGCAGCGATTGTATTGTTGTGACATGCAATCACGTTAAGATTAACCAAATATCTAATAGAAGAAGACTTTGACCCTCTATTAACCCATGAATTCTCGTGAGCTTTATTGTTGCTACCATGTTGGAACATTTCAGAACATATAAAATGGATTCTTCTCTTTCAATTTGTTTTTCTTTCTCAAAGAGTGTTTTTTGAAGGGCTCACAACATCTCTGGTTATTTCACTGTTATTTCTCTGAATTTTTAATAGCTGAATCTCACATTGAAGTGTTCTGACCTTCTTGAACAAAAACTCCCAAGCTTTGTCTAATTGAATGTCTAATTGTCTAAATAAATAAATTACCTTTGAAACTAAGTTTCTGACCTTGAAGCTTCAGTTTTTTAGTGATCGTCTGATAAATGTGGGACACTCTTACTCCCTCTTTAATAGTAGTCGAATGTAACACTCACTCACAAAAACCAACCAGTTTTTTCATAAACAAATTTTGTTACATGATAGTCTTATATGAAAAGTTTCTACATTTCGTATGGAAGTTTTAATGTCAATTTTTGTTGCTCATAACTTTCTTGGCCTCTTCCAGCGCAAAGTTAAAGTATGCTTCCCGCGCTGAATTACTGGTAGATTTTGGAATACCCAATTTGTTGCCTTGAAGAGTTCTTCATCCCCACCAGCATCTGTAACCTTGTGAAAATGTTTCTTGATTTTTTTTTTCGAAGCAGAATTTTTTACCAAAAAGATCTCATAAAGCGTAGCAAGCAAATTTTTTGGATCTCGAAAATGTTTCTTGGTCCCCTTTGCTCTGGTTATCTCATTTCAAAATGAAATTTTTTGTGTACCATTAACAGTAACTTTTCCTCGATATTCGTTGGCCAAGCACTGGTTGTAATGCTCTAGCTGCTAAAGCTCTGACCACAATTTATCATCATCCTTCTTGGCGGCTTCAGTCTTCTTAGTAGCATTGAATTTAATATCAGCCAAATGTTGTTTCAATAAATTAATTGATTTCTTCTTTTTGCCAATTCTGGCTGCCTTTGCTTTCAGATTATATCTTGGCGTCCCAAATTTGCTGCTAAGTTTGTTCACTGCATCTTTTTGGCCTCCTAGTACTTATCACAAATGTAGTCCAATATTAATCCTAACCCGACAAACTCTTTTTCAAGTAAAGAAGTAGTACTCTTCAACTTCTCTGTTTGCACGAAGTGTCTTTGCAGCTCCATTCTACTCTGGAAAGCCCGTGACCAAATATTGGCGAACACCGGAAGTTCTAACGTAAAATATTTTCAAATCAGAGGTAGACTGGATTCCACTCGGCATACTCCTGGGGACATGACTTTCCACAACACGGAAAAATGGTATACATATTTAGCGATTTATGGAGTGCCGCCTACTGCTTTATTGAATAAAAGTCCCTGTTTGCTTCTGAAATTATCCATGTTTTTTTTCTTGATCTCAAAATTTTTAACTTCTTTTGGTCTGGGATTCAAGACGTATACATTTTATTGATCCTGAACATAAAACATTCGTTTTTTTGGGACTGGCTCTAAAGACGTATTCTGTGTTTTGGTCTTGAACTCAAAACGTATTAATGTTTTTTGTTCTTGAACTCAAGACAATCTCTATTTCCTTTTGTTCAGTCTTAATCCCAAGACAGTTTTCTGTTTTTAACCTTGACCTCAAGACTTTTCAGTTTTCATTTAAACAAGCGACGGTTCTATAACTTCTGTAATTTTCTTCGCTTCTCGGCGTTGAGTAATTAATTTGAGTATTTGAATATACTTACGTGCTCCCGTTACGGAGTTGAGATTCTGCAAGAGTTGTTGCCAAGATGCTCCAGTAACAAAAAATCCTAAAAAAAGAACAGTTTAAGAAACTTTTTCACCAGCTGAAATATGATGGAGACTCTTAAGACTGACATAGCAATATCCTTATTTGACCAAATGTATAAGCTTACGGAAAAAAAGTTTTTTTAACTGCAATGAAAAATTTTCGTTAATAACTGTTTCTTGCCATGAATAAAACTTTAAGCACTTTTTTTTCCATCCGAAGCTAGGAATGCTTCTCGACTGATAATAACTTTACTATTCTGGCGATTTATTTGAACAATTTGACTCTTTATTAAGTTTGTTGTTGAAAAAAGGTTTAATTCGACATAGGTTTTCATTACTAGCATTTACGTCATTATTTGTCGTTCATTGAAGTATTTCATGATTGATTTTCTTCAGTGTCTCTCCGTTCTGTTGATAACTTCAGTCTTCGAATATGATGGCATCTGAGTACAGCGGGTTACAAGTAGCGATTGTATACAGCGGATTACATGCAGCGGGTCCCCTGAGCGATGGGAACGGAAAAAAAGTAATCATGCATGCAGTTTAACGTGAGTAAATCTCACTTATTATAAAGTTGCTTTTAAATCATTCCATTTCTAATTATGTTCTCAGTTGATTATAGGTTGTCATAAACTGATCTGAAAAACTGATTGTCTTCAAATGTCAGCTAGATGTTTATTTAAATTTATTGCATCCAGTTAAGGAAAAACGGTAAACATGTTAATATATTCAAAAATAAATAGAGTAACAGATGCGAAAATGTTTTATCAAGATTTTGGTCGATAGCAAGTTGTCACAGATTAGAGATAATGACTATTATACGCTCGAAACGTGAATATTTAAATCAGAGATAACACTAGGCGTAAATTGTGTCTACTTATTTTTTACACTTTGAGCACCTATCCGACAAAAAGTCATTGCTAAATCCTATTTTCTGCTCTATAGATCAACATTTTATTCTGCCTGCACAGCAAACCGAGAAATAAGTACAATTTTATCCCTTTCTGTAGTATGTTTGGCTATGTGAAAAAATTTTTTCGGAAGACAAAAAAGTTCCCGACAAGAATCTGCAGGTAGTTTTCAGCACAATCATCAATTAATTTCGAAACTTTACACAAAATTAGAGTTTTGTGAATTATTGATTTAAATCATTCGAATCGCACGCATTCCCCATCGTTTTTGTTGAGCCGCAGTGTAAAAACAGAATCTTCAAACTGGTAGGAATTGCGCCTTGAGCAGATAATCCGCAACTGAGCTTCGTTTCAAAATTTTTAATTTTACAAAATCTCTAAGCTCTCAGATTTTTTCTCACTTATTTTTGTACATTCTTCATACAATTTAAGCACGATATTGTAATGAAATGTCGTGACGAAACAGAATGAAAAGTACGAAATGCTGCCAATGTGCTAAGTTATTGGTTTTTTTGTGAATTAGTTTCAAATCAAAATTGGTCTTACATCAAAATTGGTTTTAATTCAAGCACTTTCCATCATTTTTGTTGAGTCACAGTTAGATAATATTTTTTTCATTTTCGCATTGTTTCCACATTTGACATCCGTGTCTCAGTTCTTGCTAATAATTATTAAAAGATAACAAGTTTCAAGGAGAATTTTCCTCAAAAAATCATCGAGTAAACTACAAACTGAAGGTATTGCAGTAGCTGATTTAGCCAGCCCGCTCGCTTTTAAAATTTTGAGGAATTTCCTCATAGTGTTCAGTTATTTAGGGCTAGTCATTAGTAAAACCTCTTGGCAACAAAATCCCAACACTGCAATGGGAAATTATCTGCCCGGGTTGAAGTTATGTCGGAAAAAGAATGCAAGAAAAAATATTTTTCACTGCAAAGTGCCGCCATCTTTTAGCGATGAATGCGGTGAAAGCGGTGAAATTTTGCAATTTTTACTGCAAAGTGCCCGCATCTTTTAGCGATGAATGCGGTGAAAGCGGTGAAATTTTGCAATTTTTACTGCAAAGTGCCCGCATCTTTTAGCGATGAATGCGGTGAAAGTGGTGAAATTTTGTAAAATTTTTGCGGTTATTAGCGGTCAATTATTACTTTTCACCGCTTTCAACGCATTCACCGCTATTCTAACATTTTCGCAATACTTTCAGCGGTGAAGATATTTGATTCGTTAAACTTAGCGGTGAATTTTTTTGTATGATTTGCGATTTTTAGCGGTGAATTCTATTTTTTCCACCGGATTTAATTCATTCAACGCTAAAAATTGCAATTGGTACATCTTTTCGCCGTATTCATCGCAAATCTTATATTTTTAAAGCGATTTTTAACGTTGACACCTAAACCCTGGTGTGTATTCACTTGCTCACACGAATTAATTTTTCAAGTGCAAAAAAATTGTTGAAGAAAAATTTTCCATATTTTTTGAGTTCGAGAGAAAAAGTAAGCTTTGAAATCATGACTTAGAAATGTAAAACTGAGTTTCTGACTGTGAGACCAAAAAAGGTTGAAAGAACAGGAAAAGGTTTTCGACGATAAACTTTATTCTTATTTAAAGTTAGAATGTTTTTTCTCTTTTCTGCACATACAATTCGAACAGGTGCAAAGGTTATTTTTCTTAAATAAATTAGGCGGCGCCAAAACGCAAATTGAAAATTATATGAAATATAACAAGAAGTTGTTTAAAATTAAATAGATATTTCCTGGCGTAAGTCGGGTTGAAAATTGTTCATCACGCGTCAAAAACTATCAACACCAGAAAACTCATTGCCTAAAGTAACCAACCCCTAGAGTCCACGAAATTGAGGGTAACATTGGAACAATAAAAAATTGAAGTACTCATTTCGAACTGATTTAGATGGACAAAAATTGTAAAATCATTACAAAAATTCAATGGAAGTAGCAATTGAGGGGATTTTGAAAATTGCGCCATTTATTAGGCGTTGAAAATTTATGTTGAGGGATATTTTTTAAAGGCAGTGACAACCGAAACAGTGGGATAAAGCTCTAAATGACTAAAAGAATTATTCAAATAATTCAAAAATTACTTCCAGCATTCGCCCATCGAGCGTAGAAGAAACTTGATACTATGATAGACAATTAAATCGACACATCAAAAATGATTTGGTAGTGTTGAAATTTAATGACAGCTAATGACAAACTTCGTTGAGCTGGACTTCATAGCTCTGTGAATTAGCTATACCCAGGTCTAGGTGGCCAGACCGAAGTCACCCCTGATCAGACGAGTTTCGAGCGCACACATGTTCCCGGTGCGCTCGAATTACATGGTCTGGAAAAAACTTCGAGCGCACTTTCGTCTGGACAATAGTCTGGGAATTTGTCTGATCAGGGGTCACTTCGGTCTGGGACGGTCTGATCAGAGGCAGTTTCGAGCGCACACTAGTCTGATCAGAGACAATTTAGAACGCACACTAGTCTGATCAAGGAGGTTTTCGGGCGCACTTTAGTCTGATCAGAGGACGTTTCGAATGCACTTTGTCTGATCAGAGGACGTTTCGAATGCACTTTGTCTGATCAGAGGACGTTTCGAACGCACGATAATAGTCTGATCAGAGGACGATTCGAGAGCTAAAACAGGTTAAACATTGTCAGAAAAAATCTACAGTTGAACTAACGAACAACTTTTTGAGATTTTCCAGTATGTTTTGGGTGTGTGCTTCCATCCTCCTTTCTCATCCGGGCTGGGGACCGGGGGACCGGCTACGGCGGAGTTACATACAAACAATTACAGGAGATTTTGAGAACCGCACTAGGTAAAAAACCAGGCTCAAACTCTATCTCCAAACAAAACAAAGCATGCACAATTAATACAATGCATAATAAATTCTTTTTGTAGTCATCTCACATATAATGAAAAAAAAACTCTTACTTGTTTTTTATGTGGTTCAACATAAATTTCTTAATGTAGCGAGTTGATATGTATAGGTTTAAATCAATTGGAAGATTGTTGTTATCAAAACAGAAACGTTCGTTCGACCTTCCCTTTTTGCTCTTCTTGGTCGACCTGTTACCGCATCTCATTACTGTAAAGTCTCTTATCTTATCTAATGGGAAACAGCTTAATTTGATGAAATCACGTTTTATCTGATTCCTTGTTCGTTTTGTTAATTAGTGTCGTAATAGACACCGAGTTTAAGTTCGCAATTAATGTTTCCTAATAGACGGTTTTATTGTTCTTCATGTCTCTTACTTTCATTAATGGCAAGTCTCATCGGTCCTCAGATCCAGCATTATTATTTCACCTTGTTTTTTTCCAGCAATATGTGAAATTTTGAAAGTTTTCCATCTCTTCCTCTTTTGGTAGACAATTAAATAAAAACGTGGAAAGCGGAGTCAGAACATTATGTCGGAGCGCATATTACCGAGCCTCCTTGTCTCTATAAGAATCCACTAACATAGAATTTAGCAATCCATGAAGTACGTTCATCTTCAATATGGACATACTCGCTTCGGGAATTTAACCTGGGTGATATCTGGACACGTTTATTGGTAAGAAAAATTAATCTTTTTCATTGATATATCTTATTGTTTTATTTATTGTCATGCATGTTTGTGCAATACTTTCGTTATTGAAGATCTGCAGAGATAATCCTTGCATATGGTCTGGGACAATATTTCGAGCGCACTTTAGTCTGGAAAAAGGTCTGGAACTCGTCTGGAAAATGGTCTGGAACTCGTCTGATCAGAGGTCACTTCCGTCTGGGACGGTCTGATCAGAGGCGATTTCGAGCGCGACCTCAACCTGGGTAGCGAAGAGTTACACGACAAACGAACAGATCAAGATACATTATCAGAAGTGACTACAATAACTCTCCCTACTCTTGCTGGGGAGGGAAAATTCTTCAAAGAAACACAACAGATCATAGTAAACGTTATCGATTGACGCATTCAATATTTTTGGAGTAGAAGGAGCGTAAGAATTGGTCGAAAAGCAATTTTCAAAGTGACCTAGTAGTGAAGTTTTGATTATGTTAATTTTGTGTATGGCAGTGTGATTGTTACACATTTATATAAAAAGATCTAACAAACATTGGAATTCAAAACCAATGATCTGTTTCATTTCTGATCCAAACAAAACACAAGTGGGAAAAGGGTCAAATATTTAAATTAGACATCTGATATAACAAAGCTTAGACACAGAACTACATTGAAACAAAACACGTCATTCAAGCCATTTAAAGTGAATCAATCTAATTAAAGTTAAATCTAACGTGAAATTTGCATTTCAGACTACTTTTTTAGTTGATTATCTTCTTTGTTTTTTTCAAAAGTTCCGGGCTTTGTCAACATAAAATATTATAGTTTTAGGGGTAGCTATACTTTCTCTGCTAGAAAACATCAATAACTACTGAATAATTGGTTCATTTATATGTCTGAGTAAACTAATGACAATCATTTAACAAAAAAATTCCGCTTTTAACCAGAAGTGACGAAAATAAGATGACAACAAAAATAAACATGTCTGACCATGAAATCTCAGTTTTGTAAAATTCATGTTTTTAATCTTGAGCACATATGTCTTAAACCACCGTGTCAATCGAAAGTTTTTTTAAAAAAAACACAGGATCATATTCAATTTCACATTATCAATTCGACGATTTAATGTTATACAAAGTTGACATATATCTGTTTTGGACTTTAAAATCTGTGAAACGAGGTGAATTGAATTAGAGAATTACAACCTATTAAAAAGCAACAACATATTGAACAAAATATTTGCTTCATCAATTGGCCAATTGAATGCAAAACATTGTGCGCACCTTCCGGATATTCAAAGAAAACTCAATTTTAAATCTGAAATTCATTTTAAATGGTGATATAAATAATTAGACTTGATCATCTTTAACAAGCAAATATATGTTTGTTGAACCTGACGGCATTGAGATTATAAAAAATTGTTTTTAAAATTAATCCCAGAAAGGACTCTTGGCGGTACATCAAAAAACAACTTACTTGAAATACTGAATTTTGTATAATGAATCTATTTAAATTTGAGCAAATATGACATGAATTTCAGTTTAACGCTGTCAACTTAACGAGCTGGAGTTGAGCAAAGATTACAAACAAAAAACAGTTACAATAGTTTCACAAAATCTGAGACATACGCTAAATGTTTTTTAGAAAACTAATGCTGAGGAAATTTTTTGCTTCGAAGAATTGCAGAATTGACACAAAATTTTAGGTGTTTAACTTTTTGTTTAACATCTTACGAATATTGATACTTGCTATAATGAAATTATTATTATTGAGCAACAAATTTATTTTGAATCAACTCACTCAATTTTTTTTTGGCGCAAACTCATTTGTGATTCTGTTTCAGTGATGTAATTGGACTTCCCAACAGTAAAATAATCAACAGTGTCCCATCATTCTTTTATTGTCCAGCCAGAGTTAAACAAGAATATTTTCGTTCTCGTAGAAATAATATTGATTGAGTGCAGATAGTCTTCAAATGTCACCGGCTTAAAGTTTTTGCTCAAATTTTTGGTTTTGTCACCTTAATAAGTTAAACTTTGCACAAATACTCTTAACCTAAACTGTCACCACTTTCAGTGGACACTTTACATAGGCTTCTAAGCTAAAAATTTATTTTTAGAGGCTGTCAATGAATTTCGTGCACAATTTGCAAAATTTAGATGTTTATAATACATAGTTTTGGCTCAATCTCAATCCCCAGTCTCAAAAAATAACATATAAATCTGACTGCACTGAAGTGTCCGCGACTTAAACACAATGTTGTCTACTTCACTTAGATATGTTCTCAGCACAGTTCTGCTGGAAAATCTGCAGCTTTCGGAACTTTTGCTACATTATTTTTTTTGTTTAAACATGTAAATGACTCAGAATATAAGCCTAAGCTTAGATATTTACATGCTTTACAATGTTAAATAAACTAATCTGTATTCTGTATTGTTATTAATATAATAATCTTCAAATTGTGGCTGTTCGTTCTCATAGGTAAAAACGCATCTTCCATTTTTCAAACATAATTTCCAAAGTGTTAGCTTTTTGTATAATTTCCACACTTTCATCTTATGTCATACATATCATCAGAACTTTTCAGTACAATTTAAATAAGATATTGTAATGGAATGTGGGGAAAAGTGGGAGTATGAGTTCTGCTTTGGAGTGCTAAAAAAATACTAGTTTTTGGGCGGTTTTCGGAATACATGCAAAACATATCTAAAAATGGGCCGAATCTGCTCAGATTTGAGATGCTGGAATGTTGTAAGATATTCTGATTTCTTGAAAAGAATGTGCTGAAGTCAAGCAAAACATCTGGTGAAAGCGCTGAATTCAGGTGCTTTCGAAGTAACGAAGTTATGTGAGGGATGATCTGAAAAATTATCTATTTTTTAGTGAAATGCCATGAAAAGTGCTGAGATTTTTCAGCACCTTAAACAAACCTGTCGACAAATTCAGCCCTTTTCTGTCATAGTTTCAGCAAATTCAGCGTATGTCGTACAAAATTATCAATATTCGCCCGCGGACACCGCTCACCAACGGCAGCTTTCACATGGCAACAATTTCATTGCAAGGGCGAGTTCGCAGTAGTTGAGTGCATTTCTGTTATAAGTAGTTTTTGTAATGATTTTCCAAAGCAATGAAGAAAAACATTGAATTGCAAGAACTTCAGTGCAGACAAAAATTTTTCACCCAACCATATATGAGTATCACGAAGCATTTTTTTTACAATCTGTGCTTTAGAGAGGATAATTTTGCTTCACAAGTGATGAAGAAAAGACAAAACCGACACATTAAGCGTTTGGTAGGTCTTGGTAGGTTTTTTGTGGTTAATTTATGTAATAAGTGTCAAAAATTGTCCTTCAGTCGTGTAAGAACTCGGTTAAAACGATTATAACTTCCTGTTTGTCCCAGGATGAGGTGAGTTGAAAAAAGTGGATTCATTGATCGTTTACATTTTTGTGTGAACCGTATCAAATCTGTTTGTCCGCAATGTGCAACTCACATCCGGGAAAAGTCAACTCAACTCACAGCAAAATGAAGTCAAAATTCAGCTATAAGAAACTTCGTTCGTAAATGGAATAAACTTCCAAGAGTTCTAAGAAAGGAAAAATCAAAGAAAACAATATTTAAAAAAAATTAGAGAAGAGATGCAGAAAAGACACGAACGGGTTTCAATGGACGAAAAATTGGAGGCTTTAAAAGTTTATTTAACCTTGTGGTTATTCGAATTTACTTGTTTGAGAATTGAAAAAAGTATATTTGGTATAAACTTTTGAAATATTTTCTGCACGTGATATCCCAACAATTTTCTCCCAATCTTTGAATTTTGTTTAATGAAACTATTCACCGACGACATACCGACGATCCGGATGCATAGGAGCTAGCTATTTGAATTACTTTTTCAAATAAAAAATACCTTGATCCGAAATTTAAATCAAGATTATGCGATACAAATCGCTGGGAGCAGTTCACAAAATTTTGGAAAGCGAGAAGTTTGGTCCAAAAATCAATCTCAGTAGAATTAATTTTTGTGGGTTTTGATCAAAGTTGGGAAAAAAGAATGTACAACAAAACGAAAAACCAAACAAGCTTAATTTCCAACTTCATCGAGAACAATATAACAAATTCTGAACAATTCTGGAAGATTTTCAGCTTGCATGTCAGATTATAAACCCTGATTACAAACTCTGATCACTTCGGTCAGATCTTGAGTTCAAAATTAACTTATCACAATGTAACAGAAACTCAGCATCTTCAGACAATATGCACCCACTAAACTGGGGGTGGGGCGTAAACTGAAGAGATCTGAAACCTAATAGGAAATTTCGAAAAAGAAACTGGTTCAGAAGCAGTTGTATGTCGGTTAATTAAAAAGTCTAGAAATTTGTTATTCATTGTTTAGTTTTTAAGGAATATTAGCAATTTAAAAGACGTGGTGAGCAAAATAAGTACCACTATTGGTTTCTCTACATTTTACATATTATATTTTTGTAGGATTAAAATAAAATTTTCAAAAGGAACAAATTTTTTGAAACTTTTGTGTTACATCCGACTTTTAGTGCATCTTGTAACTGATGTACTAAGATTAATAAATGATAGCCCGAATTTAGGCCTCCACCTTTGAAAGGACTCGAAAATTCTACTTCCTATATTGACTCAAATTACAGTCGAGCTTCCAATTTAAAATCAAAGAAGTCTTTTCATGGGTTGAGCAAAAGTTTTTTTTAGGCATTTTGGTTCAAGCATGTTTGTTTCATGGGTCGAGAAATAGCAATTCAATTGTCAGGCTCTGGGTCTCAACCTGCGAGTTGCCTCGCTTTCTGCACCTCAAAAAATTGAAATTTCTTGATTTTCCTGAAATTTCTTGATTTTGAAAAATTGAAAAGACTTGATTTTCCGGGACAATAAAAATTAAACTTCTTTTATTCTAGTATTTCTTAAAATTGAAATTAAAAAAACTTAATTTTCCGGGAAAATAAAAAATTAAACATTCATTCTTACTCTCTGATAATTGTCATTCTATTGTATTAAATTTTTTAAAAGTAATATTACTCCTTCCGGATTCAATTAAACTCTGATAGAATTTATTCGGTGTTTTTATTAACTTACCGAACCTGCGGCTTTCCTAATGCCTTTTTGTTAAAAAAATTACTGGAGGTTACCAGCGGACTATTGTTAAATATATAAATCATTTTGACATCGGCTTTCAACTTGCGGTAGACTATCATCAATTTCATCCTCTCGACACTGAATTGGTCAAATTTCTGTTCAAAATAAATCTATTGCCAGTACAACATGCCTACTAAAGAAGTTCTCCAAACAAATTTATTTTAGATAATAGCAACTGTTGAGTTCTATACAGCGCTCTTTCAACATTTTCGCTTACTTTTCCCTTATTTTTTTGAAGGGTATTTCCTAGTTTTCTAGTTTTTTCATCAACTCTTCTAGTATTTTTTTTACAATAAGAATACAATTTATAGCAATTCCAGGAGGAATTACAAGTAGTTGGTAAAAGGGGCTATTCAAACACTAAATTAAGTTTTATTCAGTTTTTTGGGTAGCCTCTTTTAACAACAACTATTACACTGCAGTTAGTGGACATATAAGTTGGAAATCAAGCATCTAACTAACTTACAGTTTAGACCAGCAACAATTTTGCATACACATATCAATAAAAATGCAAATAAAAATGCACATATCAATAAAGATGCCTGTTGCCAATGCAAATGCGTACAAGCGAGAGGGAATAACATGTGCGTTTGCACAGATTGTTCTATAGCCTATTTCGCCGAGGAGATAAGACCTCTGGCCCGCGCCACAGAGGTCGCAGTCTTGAATCCCGTCAAAGTCAGAACTTTTTGCCCCCTTAAATTTTTGTGTATGGTTTTTAGGGTAAACTTAATAGGTTTTTGACCTTTTTTTGACCTTCAACTAGACATCAAAGATACGTTTGGCGGACGACCTTCTGTTTGTCTAATGCAGCAAAAAAACATGCGGTTTTCTCTCGTATAGAGAGCTTATGGTTTTTGTGTGTTATCATATGTTATGTTATCGTCTTGTAGTTTCGAGATTGTTAAAAATGTTTCTATACGTAAATAGACCAAGAAAATTTCTTCGTGAGTTTGCCTATGTTACGATACATAGAAAAAAACATTCGAAATTGAGTCCTTTTATGTACCCTTTTTCAAGAATTATAAGTTCATTACTCGATACGAGAAGGAGGCACAACATTTGGTCCACCGACAGTGATAACGAACCAGAACCATTTCACAGCCGATTTGCGGACTCCACAAAGAGAGAGAGAATTGTGGTTTTGGTCACCAACACAAGGGATGACACTGATGACCAAAGCACATTGAGCGAGGCTTCTCGAAACCCAAAAGTGGATGTACTAAGGATTTTTAGTGCGAAACATCAGAAACACTTAAGATCGAAACATTTTAAATGAAAAAACTGGCATGCGCCGGAAATTGATGCGTTAGCGTCAAAATAGACGGAAAAACTCGAAAACTGACAAAAAACTGGTTTTAGTCGAAAAACTTGAAACTCATATTTGAGCATTAATTTGATATTAATCAAACGTGTCTGAGGGGTGGGAAGTTGAAAAACCAGCTTCTAAAAAAATTCGATAAGTTTATCGAATTTTTTTGCAATTTTGAGGTCGAAAATTTGAAAGATCAAAAATTTGGTCAAATTTTTGAGAAACTGGTAAATTATTGTTCAGTATAGTTGGGGTAACAGTATAATACAGGTATTCAGCAAAAAATTTGCATTTTGACCAAATTTTTGAAAACTGTCGATTTTACCAATTTTTGAGAAAAAATCTAAAAAAAATCAAAAAACAGGAAAGGTTCGTAGATTTTTGTCGCCATTTCGGGTGCTAGTTCGTTGCTCCACGCCATAAATAGTCTACCAAAAAACAGTTAAAGTCGGTATACAAGCACTGTATCTTCACTTCCCGGATTAAGCTTGAATCCTTCTGCTGTTAACTATAGAAAAACGATACAAAATCAGTTGGATAACGTTTTCCGGCACAAAAGTGATATAATAATCTGGCACAAGGCCATAAATAATTCTTTAACATCGCATAGAACGGATAAGTACCGCGAATTTGCGTTGCCGGAACTTGCTACCGCATTAGAACATTATCAAGACCGTTTGAAAGCAATTGTTTATTGTCCGCGTAACGGCGCACCGAATGTCTTTGGTTTTCGTAAGCAAACAAGCATAGTGACTCTTCATGTGATCACTGATTTAGTATCGAAGCGTAAGCAAAAGAATCAGAAATTGAATAAAGAGTAAAATCAACTGCATCAGAAACATCATCATGAATTAATGTCACTTACATTGGTATTAACACATCAGAAATCACTTCGTTGGTTGCTTACCAAAACGCGCCATAGTAATCTCAATAAGCGAAGCCGTAGAGCGAAAAAGATTGAGAAGCTTGCCGCTGAAGCCGCAGCCGCTTCGCTCTCTAACTAGGTTTACTTCTTTCTGGTTTTGAGACCTCAGTTTAGCTTATAGGGGTTATTAAGCTAGTTGGTTGTGATACCTAGTCGTTCCGCCGTGTCTCGTTTTCGTTGCGCGTCTTCCGTGCGTTTAGCCTCTCGCTTTTTGCGTCCGCTCATCCAGAGCTTGCTTTCGTTCCTTTTCCCACCTTTGCGTTTCCGTTTCCGGCGGTTGTTCGGCTTCTTCATCTCGTTTCGCACGTTGCATGTTTCGCGCGCCGTCCCCCGTTTTTTGGGGTCTCAAAAGCTTTAGAGTAATTGTGTCCTCGGTTCTAACTACAGGGGTTACTAGACTCAAGAGTGTTTTGAGACTCAGCTATCCGCTGCGCTCGGCTACGTTCCGCCCGCTATGCGTATCCAGCTCCATTTTTCGTTACCGTACTACTTGTCCGCTTTTACACTTCGTGATTTGTTCGTGCTCCGCGATTTGGCCTGACTTCTTTAGTGTTAACACCTTTTGTGTTTCTGTTTTAATTGTGTACGTCCAAACTTTGAGGCCATTATTCCGAAATCCTTTAAAAATTAAACCCATAATAATTCAGCATGTCAAATTCAATTGGAGACGGAGTTCTTAAGTTGAATGACGCAAGAACAAAAATTGAGAGAGAGAGAGCTTTGTACAGTCTATGAGAGTATCAATGACGCAATTCAGGAACGCGCAAGACGCTCAAAAGTAGAGAGGCTAGTAATGAGGTGCAAAGATCTCCTAATGAGTGCCATCTTAAAAAATGATCAATTACTAGCACTCGCCGCGAAAACTGAGCAGGCAGAGAAAATTAAAGCAAAAATTGAGGAGTCGCTAGAAACTGTTAACAAGAGACACGATGATTATAAAAAAAAACGCTCGAAAATACATGACTCACTCCTAGATACTGATAGTTCTAGCAAATTTTCTCACCATTCCAAAAAATTTTCCGCATGCAGAACAACATTGGATAATTCCACACTGCGTAGAAAAAAACTACGTTTGGCTAAACGCCGACTCGAGAAAATAGAGGAGGAGAACAAAGCAGCAGCGCGAATTGGCGAAAAAGAATAAGAAATTGAGATGGCTCTAAGGGAGCGAGAATTGACCGAAAGAAAAGATGACATGGAACTCTTTGTTTAAGAAACGCCGAAATGATCTAGAGAAAATACAGGAAGAAAACCGTAAACGACTCATTGAGGCAAAAATGTAAGAAACTGATCTCATGGATAGTGAATTGTTGTTTAGCAAGAGTAAGTCCGACAATTAATCAAGACGTGGTAGTTACCATTCAATGAAGAGTGACGACCTAGTAAGAAAATGGCTTGAGTCTGCTGACAATGAAAACACGTTCACTGCTCCAGATAAGACAGTTCAAACCAGTTCCGGTTAAAATCAAGAGAAACAAACGAAATCATGTTACAACCAGGAACCGTCATCAGATCCAGCCCAGGCGGCAAACCGTGATAGTCAATAACCGCCTCTCATTCAGCAATCTTGCTTTGAAGTTAACGAAACTGGTATGGCAAAATGAAAACCTTCGTTCTCGTTCCCCCTATCGAACGAACCGAGAGAGAGAGAGAGTTCCGTTGCTGGCGAACATGTTGATTGAGCGCCTGAAAGCGACCGATCGCCTAATGTTGAATATCCAAACAACTTGAACACAAACAGAAACCATCTGACAGATCCCTTGATTAACACATCAACGCATATTTTGAACACATACGCAGAGCAAGAAGCTGCATACTATCGTAGTTTACTGGCTTATTCACAGATTTTTGTCATGCCACCAGCGAACAATGTCCTCGATAGCAGCAAAGTAGCTGTACCCTCAACTGCTGATTTGTTGAACACAGCACCCGTTCTGAATTTAACAACACCGATTTACACTCCTCATCCGAGCCAAAATGCTGCGCAAACCGTACATAATTTAACGTAGAACTTGTCGTCCAATATACCTACTGGTGATATCAAATCCCGAAACCGTCCTCAAGCATCAGTACCCATCAATCATTACGTCCCAAACTTAACCTCATAGAAGCTGGTCGGTGTAAACCCGTCCACCGCTACCGTAAATTGTCCCCCAAAATTGTCTCAAAGCTCATCCGTAAAAGTGAACAAAAGTGTACCGGTTTCGGCCGCCACAGTTATCTCGAACACGAGTTTTTCTGCGCAGGTACTTTCTCCAGCGTCCACCCCGGACTAGCCGATGCCGACACTCTCGTATTACCCGTTTCCGCCTCCAATGGTTAACCCCGCTATGCTTCAAGCACCGAGTACGGTTACAATGAAAGACCTAGCTGAAATTCTTACTCTCAACAAGAAGGACCTCCTACCAGATTGGAACCTAGCTAAGTTTAATGGTAATTCCTCGCAGTGGCATAAATGGCACGGCCAATTTAAGAGCTCTATTGATTCGCAGCCGCTAAGTGATGACATCAAGTTGACGTATTTGAAAACTCTCGTAGTAGGTAAAGCCAAAGATGCCATTGAAGAGTTCGCTTATTGTGGAAAATTGTACAGAAATGCGTTGAAAACGCTTGAGCCAAACTTCGGACAACCCCAAGCAGTTTTCATTTGCAAACTACCCTTCAATAAAGAGGAACAGCTCTGATCAAATCAACCATTTTTTTTCACAACTGCTTCTAGTCTTTTTGGCGTCCTCATATCTTAGTCCTATGATGCAGATCTTCATCACTCTTGAATCAGGCAGTTCAGAAAGAGACTTGATTCGCCCAACAATGCTGTATTTCAACGACTGGTTGAAAGAAAGAGCCGAGGGTCATGATCGCATGACAACCACTTCTTTTAGGAGCAAAACAGAAAAAACTAACAGCAGTGGTGCAGTAAAGACCAAAGTGTCTTCGAAAGTATTCGCGTCCAGCTCAAAGTCATCTAGTGCTGGTAGTAAGTCTCAAAGTTCAAAAAATGATCACCCACCTTGCGTACTTTGTAAATCACAACATCCGATTTGGCGATGTCAGACTTTCAAGGAAAAAAACTCCGACGCAGCGTGCTAAAATAGCTTTTTCGTGCTGAATGGTGAGCATTCGTTCCGTATGTGTCCGAATCAACGCGAATGTAATTGCCAAGGCTGTCGCAGTACCCATAACATCATTAAGCATGGTGTTGAGCGTATTTTCCTAGCAAGCGGCCGAAACAAATCTGCTGGTGCATCGCAACCAAAAGTCAAAAAAATACGCCGACAACAGCCGTAGACGATGCTCATACTCAAGGAACAAGCAGCACATCAGGACTCACATCGATCACTGGCGTCAAGGGTCTTCTGCAGGTCCTGGAAATTGATCTAGAGGGACAGTCATAGAAGTGCGCAAGAGAACTTGTTCTCTGCGATACAGCGTGCAGTCACTCCTAGATCTCCAGTGAACTCGCGAAACGTCTTCAATTGAGAGGAGCACCGTTCAATTTGACAGTGAAAGGTATCAATACGCAAGAGACAATCAGCACTGAAGCTGTTCAGGTTAAATTGACCTTATAACTTGTTCTCCGTTTGAGTTGTTGCCGTAGGTGAAAGAAAACCTTCGCATTGGGTCTGACAAAATTGGTATCGTTGCCCTGCAAGATAAATATTCTCAATTGAGTGTGTTACTTCCAACGAATTATGACTACAAACACGTAGAGATGATACTTGGTCAAGACGCGTACCACGCGATATGACTCGAAATCCTCACCCGTTGCCGTTCGTTTACCGTTAGGATGGGTACTAGGTGGTCCAATGCCCTCAGCGTCCGGTCTAATCTCGACAAGTTTCAAAGCAGTAGTTGAACATGACTCTGAGTTGGCGACACGAATCAAGTCGTGGTTTGACATGGAATCATACGGGGCTGTTAAGCAAGTGGATCCATGCTCAGCGTCCGACCGCCAAGCCGTCGAAATCCTCGATCAGTCTGAGGTACACGAGAAAGGTCGTTACTTCGTGGGTATGTTGTGGTGCTCCAATGAAGTCAAACTTCCCAACAATTATTTCTCTGCATTGGTCCAGCTGAACTCCTTAGAAAAAAGACTTAATAAAGATTCTGACTTACGCGAACTCTACGCACAGACAATACGAGAAGATTTGACTAAAAAGTACGTTGTTAATGTGCAAACCCGTGAGGAAACTGAGCATCAACCCGGCAGGAAATGGTATTTGCCGCATCATCCGGCCATGAACCTAAAAAAACCTGGTAAGGTGCAAAGAGTCCTCAATGGTGCCCCCAAATTTCAAGGAATTATTCGAACAAAGTCCAGCTAACTGGTCCAGATCTTCTGCAGAAGTTGATTCACACGCTGGTCAGATTCCGTCAGCATCAAATTGCTGTATCCGTTGACATCGAGGCAATGTTCCTGCAGGTAGATATGTTGCCATCTGATCAGCCAGCTCTCCGTTTTCTGTGGCGGGAGGACCTCTCAAAGACCGTTGAGGTGTATCAGTACACTCAACACATCTTCGGCGCAAAACTCTCAACAACTTGCGCAAGTTACGCGTTGCAGCGAACAGCACGAGATCATGAAAGAGAGTATCCAGGCGCAAAAAAGGCAGTTTATGAGAAATTCTATATGGATGATTACCTGGACTGAATGGAATCTCCTGATGAGGTGCTCAAGCGGTCACGTGAATTGTTCAAATAACTTAGTAAGGGTGAGTTCAAACTAACTAAGTTCATAAGTAACGTGCCAGGTTTACTAGAAGAGCTTGAAGATCAATCGAGCTTGAAAATCAAATTGGAGCTGTTGCGAAAGTTATTGGTGCATCAATGGAAGAGTCATCCTCTCATGTGTTGGGATAAAATGGGATCATGCCATAGACACTCTATTAGTAAGTCGCGGTACTTCTTGTGATAGCAGTAAAGCAGTCAAACAAAGGTTGGTTTTGAGTTTAGTAGCCAAGTATTCAATCCCATCGGCTTAGTTGCTCCTTTTACCGTCACAGCACGACTTCTCCTGAAAGATGTCTGACGTTTACATGGTCAGAGCTGGGATAAAAAAAACTCCCCAATGAGATGATTGATCAATTCTCCTCCTGGAGTTCTGAGTTACCAACGCTGGTTTTGTTAAACATAGTTCGCTGCTATTTTTCCTGTCCTTTTGAACACTTCGACTTGCACGTATTCGGAGATAGTTCTCAGGAAGTTTTTAGCGCGGTTGCGTTTTTGCGTGCACTTGTCAGTCCACCAACTGAAAGTAAACGCAGCGAACTTGCATTCGTGATTGGAAAAGCAAGTGTTGCCCCAATGGAGACACTCACCGTGCCGAAACTTGAACTACAGACGGCTTTGCTCGCAGCTCGATTGAGAGAAGAAATATGCAAAGCACTCATCGAACCTGTTCAAAACACGTTTATGTAGACAGATAGCACTACTATCGTCCAATGGTTGAACTCACTGTATAAGCAACAAATAATTGTCGTAAACCGCGTCTCGGAGATTCTTGAAGGGACAAATGTCGATCGATGCTATCATGTTGCATCTCATACTAATCCAGCCGACGCAGGCACCAGACGAATGTCTTCTGAAGCGCTGCAAAAAGGAAGTTGGTTGCATGGTCCCCAGTTTCTCCGATAGTCCCATTTCCCGTTCCAGCTGAATACTGATGTAGTCAAAAACATCAAATTTAGGAGTCATTAAACTGAAGCATCCTCTTCAGAGAAGACTTCAACTTTGACAACTGACGTTTTCAAAAAGAACTTTAGCCTGTCGATTCGTAAGTTCAGTTCGTATTCTAAAATGCATAGGGTACTTGCGTATTGCATGCGATTAATTCCTCGTCATTTCGCCTATCCGTCTTCTGGTATAGTTGATCCGGAGGGAAATAGTTGATCCGGATTATTGCCTTCTCATTTTGATGTAATGAATTTACCAGGAAAAAACATGGATTTGCGGATAATCTAAGCATACACACAACTGGTAAAGCTAGTCCATTGGAGTCATGTAACAAGAAACATGTCATTAACAATTCTTGAAATCATCCATTTAATTTTTTTAAACAACAATCTAATATGGACCGTCCAACCAATTAAAATTCAGAACAAACAAAAGACCAACGAAATGACGTAAAATCCCAAAGCACAAATAGCACACATAACCTAACGGCCTTTCGTCATTTTCGCTCTAAAATCAGCTGCATTACTCATCTGTAAATTCTTCCAAAGCACTTGGATCTTTAAACCCCATAAAACAGAACAAAATTTTAAAAAAAATTAACAAAAAATTAACAAAAACCCATAAAACTTTGCAATTGCCACAAGGAACAATCCACGAAGAGAAACTTTTGTAATACCCATAGACAAACATTATTGAGGTCCAACCAGAACTAAGCAAACAGAAGTAATGGATAACTCACCAGTGATCTATTCTTTGAACGAATTAGACAACATAACCAAGGAAAAAAGACCAAACATGCCAACCATGATATCAACATACAACCAAACCGACAAAGAAACCAACAAAGGGAAAGGCCTGTCAGCCCTCCAACCGCAAAAACACGAACCACTAATTACAGAGGCAAACGAATCAGTCCCACCTCTATACAGAGACATAATGAGGCAGGTATTTAACGAAGAGTTTATTGGTACAGAGACGAGGGAAGACTTAACGTCAATCTTAAAAGTAGTCAGAGAAAGAGATTGGAACACATTGAAGCTAATCAATTCGACGTTCTACAGAATATGAAGGGATCTCAGTACCCCCCCCCCCCCCACCCCGCCAACAGACTGCCTAATCTACGATAACAAGATGGTGATAGCACGTTCGTTGGAAGAACTAATGCTCAACACAATACACCACTAATACCCAGGACAGGCGGGAATTCTCACACTTGGTTCCCAAATATTCATTCCGAACTAATCACAGCGGCGCAAAACTGCATAGATGCAGAAAAAAAAGTTTAAAACCAATAGTAATAAAAAAAACATAGGCCAACTAAATGAACTTAATGAACCAATTAAAGTAGTCAAAATGGAATTCGCAGGTTCAATTCCGCGTAAAAACACTAATAACAACTACATATTAGTCACAGTGGACCGCTTTGCACGCTATCCATCTGGGGAATGTTTCAAATACTGCGACGCCAAAATGGTCATAGATTAGATGGAGTCATAATGCAAAAATCACGCTATACCGAGATTGATAAGGTGAGATCAAGCACAAGCATTCAAATCCCATTAATTTGAAATTTTCTGTAAAGACAAAAACATCAAAATAATCCTAGCTCCAGCTTGAGACCACAGAGGCACAGGTATGGTGGAAAGATTTTTCCAAACCATCATACGTAGATTAAGCGTACTAGAAATTGACCCCAGTTGGTCAAGCAAATCTCTCTCATCAAAAATAGCAGAAATTATCCAAAATATCAGAATGATACTAAATAAAACAACAAAAATAAGTCCATTCGAAGTACATTTTGTTAGAAATCCAAATACAAAATTATCAAACATATTAACAAAATCTAATCTTAAAAAATTGAATTATAGAAACCTAAAAAATTACTGTTTAGTCAAACGAAATATGAAGAAACCAGTACTTAAACAAGAAGGATTGTGGAGACTGGACGGAACCAGAGAAGATGAACTGGACATCCAACATTTGGACAGCCCTCCAAGAAGGGTCATGTCGGCAGACTACCAACTCAGCCAAGACTCAAATGAACAACCTGTGGTAGCTAAGTCAAGTAAGATAAATTCTTCAGAAATTATTTTTCCTATTGGAGATAAAAACAACATAGTGAAAACAATCAGAAATCCTTTCTCGGTTGGAGACAAAACTACCAAATTAATATATATTAAAAATAACGTAGCCAGAAAATTAACTGCAAGAAAAGCAAAAGAGCCAAGTCCAACGTTAGCTCTTCTTTCGAACATAAAACAAAACGGAACGATAACTGACTATTAACCACATACAAAAACCATTGATACACCACAACAAAAAAAATTGTTCTATGAAAAAATGACCTAGCAATTGTAAACGAAAAACGAAAACTATCGCCATCTTCATCAGAATCTATTATAGAAAAAAACCTCGAATATTCCACATGGTAGCCTGTAAGACCGTACGCGAATGCAGCCGTAATAAAGAAAAAATAAGATAATTTTGCTCAAAAGAACGATGGGCACAGGAGAAGAAAAAACGAGAAAAAAGTTAGCTCAAGGACCAAGTACATCCAGCAACCAAGTCCATTAGATCAACTCAGAAGACGACACGTGCTGGGACCACGAAAATGTAGTAAAACTAGCTACAGCGAACCAGAGATGACAATCATTGACCAAAAGTGCAGCATAGAAACAACACAAACAAAAGCCAAAAAGACTATCTATCTCCGATTACTTCAAACAGAAGGCACTAAAGCGGCGTTGAAAAACACAGATAACGAAAAACAAATTTCAGGCCATCAACAATACTAACATAGAAGCAGCAGGAAAACAAAAAGACCCACAATACCAAAAAGTCAAACTACTACTACAAAAGGACCGAGGACTACTCCAAAAACTCAAAATCCACAAGTACCATGCAGTAACAACCCCAACTGAGAAAACCAAATGTCAGTACGATGAATTGATCAATCCTAAAACTCCACATAGAGGATATCCGAGAAGATGAAAACACTAAGGAGTTAGTAATCACATCTTCACCTCCAAGCACAATCGTAGTGAGCAATGATGCTTCGGTATTCATGAGTGCGAGTAATGAAAGTCCACCTCTATCTCCAAGAA